>NW_009258622.1:292139-303308 GCF_000687185.1 Egretta garzetta
TGGAGGAACTGCTGCTTTTGCTGCTGCCAGATCCATTCGGGCTCGTGACCCTGGTGCCCGGGTAAGAGATGCCCTGTTCTAGAGCAGACTCGTGCGGCCAACTGAAGACTGTGCTTGCTTCAGAGCCTCTGTTGTGTGTTTTGCCCTTTGCCTGGCATCGGTACAGCTGATGTGTTTAATGACCAATTGAAGGTGCTGATTGTGTCTGAAGATCCTGCCCTGCCCTATATGCGTCCACCTCTTTCCAAAGAACTATGGTTTTCAGATGATCCCAATGTGACGGAGACTCTGCGATTTAAACAGTGGAACGGCAAGGAGAGGAGGTACGCATCACTTACGGGTAGCCAGGACGAAGGAGAGTGTTCAATGAAAAGCTATCGATGATCAAACTGTTCTTGCGAGGGAGCCGCTGCAGAGCTCTGAAGGTCCCCAGCATGCTGTGTGGGCAAACCACTGGGTAGATTTCTGTGTTCGTGCCTGCTATGATGAGAGCCCTGAGGTGTGCGTGTGTGTCTGTGTGCGTTGTCGCTAGGCTGACCGAAGAAGGGACAGAGCGTTGCATGCTGTGTGCAGAGCTTGTGTGTGGTTTTGCACTGGAGTAGTGACTACTTACCTTGTGGAGTCCACGACGTTGGCTGTGGACTCGTGGCGCATGGCTTCCCAGAGGTGCTGAGATGCTACAAACGAGTCAGCCGAGCACTAAGGAGCAGGCTGAAAGGTGTGGCAGTGCTGGCGGTTGTCAAGAGGAGTGCTGCTTCGCACGTGAGAGTTAGCTCAGTACTTAATACCTCCTGAATCTTGCTGTGGTTCCCTTAGACGGACACCGCCACTGGCAGAAATCCTGTGAAATAAGTTAATAGCAAGGGTGAGGGTACAGCTTCACAGTTTAGAGCAGAGCTCCAGGGACCCTGGATCATATTTGCTTCTTGTGACTGTTGTGATAAAGCCTGACTGATCTAAACCCTTGAACTTCAACACTGTGAAGACCCTAATTCTTAAAAATAGATAAATCAAATTTCTGGAGCTTGTGATGGATGCATAGAGTTGTCTTTGTATCACCGGTAATTGCTGAATAGCTGGTACCACAGAGAACGTGGAACCTGTTTGATAATGGAGCTTTTTGCAGTATATATTTCCAGCCGCCGTCATTCTATGTGCCTGTCCGTGACCTGCCTTTTGTAGAAAACGGTGGAGTGGCAGTTCTCTGTGGCAAGAAGGTGGGTACAGCACTAGCTGTTGTTCTTCCCGAGCAGAGCCTGCGCTCTAAGCTGAAACTGGACGGCTGTAGGTGGTGGTGTGGAGGGCTGGCTGAAAGAATGCCTACAAGTTTGGGGAAAGTGTATATGATGAAGCAGGGACTATGCTAATCTTAAGGACAGCGTGAGTGCAGTTTGAAAACGTGGGAAGCTATGAGGAGTAGTAGTGAGCTGAGGGAAGATAAGGAAGAGGGAAGGATAACTCTAGAGTTTGGGCATGGGACAAGAATACATAGAGCTTAGAGACAGGGTGTGACAAAATGGGAACTGGGCTACGTGTCGGTGAGAGGGTGAGGTACGGAGAGTCGAGCGATCCGAGTAGTGGGATATAATGTGAGCAAGAGCATTGTGCAGAAGCAGCAGGAAGGTGGAAAACTTTATGGGGAGGCTTCCAATATGTTTGCTTCCTCAATTTTTTATACATTGCTAAAATAGGATTTCAATGATTCCTCTTAGTGCTGAGCTATGCTGCATGTCAGTCCATTTCTTAGACTCGGATCCTGGGAAAATCAACCTGATCTATGATAGCTGCCAAAAAAGTTGTCTCAGTTCGAGTCTTCTCCCTTACCCCCTCCCAGCCCCGCTAAACTTAAAGGTGGGAGAACATTATGTCCAGGTTTGCTTCTCTAATCAATAGTCTGTGCAGTTTAACTTGAATGCCCTACATGGAAGCCTGAGCTCTCCTGCTTGTTTAATTTTGCAGGTTGTGCATATGGATGTTAGAGGCAACATAGTGAAACTCAGTGATGGTACCCAGATATCCTACGACAAATGTCTAATTGCCACTGGTAAGCTGTTGGATTTTTTTCTCTTTGTTCTTTGCCTTGTGCCAGGCTTTTTATTTCAGCAGCGTTCGCCTGACAGGGAAGTTTCTGCAGTATGTGTCAAACACTTGGCAGAGCTGTCACATGGAGGGCAGTCACACAGCCAGCCATGCCATTGGGTTTTTCGCCTGCCTCGCATCAGCCAGCTTCTCTGGGATGTTCAAAGTTTTGCTCTGAAATTCAGCAGGGAAGGAGGAAAAGGTGACTTCCTTAGCGGCTCAGTAAGGGAGCTCCTGTGCAGGCCAGCCTCTTCAAATCCTGCCTGCAGCAGTAGCAGGCAGAGCAACCGGCTCTTGCTTGGGCAGAGCACGGCTCCAGCCTCTATCCCTAGCAGTTCTATAGCCCTCTGTGGTTGAAGCGGAACTGGCTGTCTCCGGTCAGTGGAGCAAGGTGTATAGCACCAGATCCTGTTCCCCTGGGTACCTGTTGGGTCACTTGCTGCTTGCACAGAAGGTTTTTCATGTTAAAAACCTGGACAGCAACAGGGAATAGAGCTTGTTGTAACAGTTTGGAAAGCCCAGGCCGGGTTAAAGATAGCTTTGCATCATCTTGGATAGCCAGTGACATGGCCGTGGTATCATTAGTGTCTCTCTCCCCCTCCTTGTCCTCAGGTGGTTCCCCAAGGAACCTGCCCGCCATTGAAAGAGCAGGAAAAGATGTGCAACGACGGCTGACACTGTTCCGAAAGGTAATCTCCAGGTGCTGCTGGTGAGGTTGAAAAAAATCAGAGCCACTACCGCTATTTTCAGCTTTTTAACTCTTCTGCTTTGGGTCCAGGACAGCCTTGCCTTGGCAGCTGCTTCCCTCAGCTGGTAACCAGGAGTCCATTTGCTAGTTATTCCTTTTCCCCAGGCAGGTAGAGTCTACTAGAGCACTCCACTGCTTGCCTCGGGCCTGAGAGCTCTAATAATGTGTAACTTCTTTTTTTTTTTTCTCTCTAAGTTTCCCTCCTGTATGACTTTGCACCTTCCAGGCCTTTTAAAAGCAGGAGCAATGTAAGCTCTGCAAGTCAGTCTGGACTGTAAGCAGTGTGTGCCTTCAGGACCATGAGGAGACACAGGAAGCTAGCGTAGTACTCCAGCCTGGCACCCCTCTCGAATAAGTGTATGCCACAGTTCTGCAGCACCTGGGCAAGAAGTTGGCCTTTGGCCTGAGGCAGGAAAGAGACTGCTCTCAAGCTCTGAAATTTTAGCTGAGCATGAAGTTGAGTGTTCGCATTACCTCTTGGATTGGCTTAAATAGTTTTCTGATGAGCTAATAACCTGATATCCGTGCCACCTTCGTGGCATTTCTTCACCTTCATCCTGTGCCTTGGGACAAAGTAAATAAAAGAAGTGGAAATTGGTCAGTGGCCGTCTTGGTTTTGCTGTAGAGTTGCTTTTTGTTGACATGCTCTACTTTCTTGAAAACATGGGATTTAGAACAGGCATGTAGCCTTCTCCGTAGCCTAGTTCAGGGAATGAATAGGAGATAAGAAGCCATACGGGAACCTCTCTGCTCTGTGCTGGAATTCCCCTAAGGTCTGGTCTGCTCAGCTGTGGGAAGGCAAAGATGGGTGACATGAGCTGTGGCATCCCTGTGGTACTCTAAGTGCTGCAGTACGTTTGTGTCCGGAAATTTCATTGTAATTTAGGGTTAAAAAAAAGTTAGGGGAAAATGCAGGAATCTGAGATTGTCTGGACAGGGAAAAGCTTGCACAAACATTAGGAAGCCAGAGAGTTTTTTCTGTGCAATAGATGAACAGGAGGAAGAAGAAACATGTTTCCCTTTCTAAGCTGGGGAGAGAGTTGCCCTTATTTCAAAGGGAGAAATTGGAGAAAATTATCTTCTGCTGCCATTCCTGTCTGAGGATATTTGAAATGGGAATGAATCTTCTTTCAGATTGAGGACTTCAAAAGTCTGGAGAAGATTTCAAAAGAAGTCAAGTCCATCACAATTATTGGTGGTGGTTTTCTCGGCAGTGAGCTGGCCTGTGCTCTGGGAAGGAGAGGTAAGCATGCTTCCGCAGGCAGCTTGTCTTCAGCTGGCACCTTGACAGATGAGGTAGACTTTGCACGTAAGCAGCCTGACACGATAAACTTCCTTTTCATTTCCCAACTGCTGCGTTTTTTGCACAGACGTGTGGTTTGTCTGGAATAACCTTAGTGCACGTGTGGTTTGTTGGCTCTATGGCCTGACGTGGTTTTCCATCTTCACTCTCATTAGCAGCCCCCAGTCGTTAGCAGGTCAAGCAGCACCTGACCATAAAGGTTTTTGTAGGTTGGGCTCCCTGGCAGCTCTGCAGGCCAGTGCATGTTGCAAAGTCATTCCACCTTGTGAAAAGTTTTATTTGCTCTCTCAATGCCAAAAGCCACCCTAAACCTATTATTTCAAAGTGGTTGTGAACAACTGGATTCTTACTGTCAAGTGCACGCAGCTTTTTGAGTAGTGTCTTTGTGGTAATTTTTCTAATGAGGGAAGTTTTCTCCAAAGTCCTGAGCACGTTACTTGCAAGTCTGCTGTCTGTTACCCTAGAGTTTGCAGGAGTAAGTGATACAGGGGCCAGTCACTTTGTGACTCCTGCGGAAAATCTGGGAGCCAGAACTCCCAGTTTTGGAAACTTCTGTCAAGCACCTTGCGTAAAGTAAAGCATATGCGTGCATCCTGAAGTCTGTTCTGCCCCTTATCCATGGGTGGTAAGAAGCCTGCTCTTTGCTTCCCTTTCAGCACGAACCAGAGGCCTGGAGGTGATTCAGCTCTTTCCAGAGAACGGCAACATGGGCAAAGTCTTGCCTGAATATCTGAGCAACTGGACCACAGAGAAAGTCAGAAGAGGTGAAGCTGCACTTCAGTGCTCCTCTGCGAGTGGCGGAGCTGTGGTGTTTAGGCCAGTGGCTGTTGTGTAGCTCTCCCTTGTGAAATGCAGTGCTCTGCCGGTGTTGTCAGTGGAGTCTCAGGAAGACTGGGCCCCTTGCAAGGTGGCCTGGGTGCAGAACAGAACATGTTGCAGTTCAGGCAGCTTGGGTAGCTCTGAGCTGCCCTGAATCTCTGGCTTCTTAGCAGTTCCTCTGGGAAAGCCAAGCAAATATGCATGCTGATGCCAATGAGATTTTCCCTCTGGCTGTTCCCGTGCAGAATGATCCCTACTACCATACTTGCGAGTTACTTTAATGGCCTCTGTAATCTGGAACCAAAGTTGTCTTACGATAACTGCCCGTTCTCTTCTGAGTTGCTGTATCCTCAGATCATTTTACTCGTTACTGCCTAATGCAGTCAGCCTGGAGTCGCTTGGAGAGAAGCGTTGTGTAGCCCCGTGCCTTACGCCCTCACTTTGAAGACCAGCTGCTGTAGTGTTTAGCTGATAATGTCAGAGATACCTTTTTTTTTTTTTTTTTTCCCCCCTCCCATTTGGTATATTAAGTGCCAAATATATCCCTGTGCATTGGTAAGTGGAGTCGGAACAGAGGGAGAAGGGATATAGTTGGGGCTGCAGATTGCAGGGCCTGATAACCCACAGGTCTGAGTTGCTTTGTGTACGGAAGCTGCCTTGTCAGACCCCTGGGTCTGGCTGGGACAGAGCAGTAGGTAATTGAATGTCCTTAGTGCCCGAAAACCTGCCTCAGGGAGTTCTTTTGGATGTGACGTTGTCCTCGTGTGAGATACGTACTTTTGATTGTCGTTTGAGTAGCTCTTTCAGCCTTTTTAGCTGGGTTTGTTTCTCCTCGTGCTTCACTCAGAGCTGTACTGGCACATGCAGCGAAGATAGGGTGGTCTCCCTCTCGGTCCCTATCCTGGCCCCTGCTCTGCCTTACATCTGTTTGCACCAAAGATGCCTGCCTCAGCTGAAGTCTCTTTACCCCTGAGCAAGCAGTTATGTTTCCTCTGTTTGTTTGCAGAGGGCGTTAATGTCATGCCTAACGCTGTGGTCAAGTCTGTCTCTGTCTCTGGCAACCGACTGGTGATTAAACTGAAAGACGGCCGAAAGGTAAGTTTAAAAGCAGGGAGAGGGTAAAGTTTGCAGAGGCATTGATAAAATTAAGATAATAATTATGAATTCCCAAACAGGTAGAGACGGATCATATTGTGGCTGCGGTAGGGCTGGAGCCTAATGTGGAATTAGCAAAGTCAGCTGGGCTGGAGGTGGACTCGGACTTTGGAGGGTTCAGGGTGAATGCAGAGCTGCAGGCACGCTCCAATATCTGGGTGGTGAGTACGTGCAGAGGAGTTTTCTGTCTGCTGGTTACGCTGGTGCAACCAGAATACACGGAGTTCCGGGGGTTGGTACACCTCGATTAGGTGAATGGGGCAAAAAATAGCAAGTAACGAGACCAGTTGTAGCGCAGATCCTGCCGGCAGCCTGGGCTCTGTTCGCACACTTCGTTGCTGTGGTAACGGCTGTGCCAGTCTTTGAATATTTATGCTGTGTAAGAGGAGTTGGGGTAACCTAAAGATAGCACGGATTACTCTCCTTGCGTAAGAGTCCCTTTGGTGGGAGTCGAGACTCTGATTCCTCTGGAAAAACACACCCGATAGTGTCTTATTTTCCAAAGATCGGTGAAAAATGCTGAGAAATTGGGACTTTTGTAGCCTGGGGAGTGGGATAAGGTGGTGGTTGCGTTTGGGGTTTGTCAGAAAAACTCCGTTCATAGTTCCACTTTGTTCTCTTCCCAGTGCCTGTTTTGTGCATTAATTTAAGCTAATGATGTCAATGTTCAGTCCTCACTGAATGCTTCTTCTTAAGGCAGGGGATGCTGCCTGCTTCTATGATATCAAACTAGGTAGGAGACGTGTGGAGCACCACGATCACGCTGTTGTGAGCGGAAGATTAGCTGGCGAAAACATGACAGGAGCTGCAAAGCCCTACTGGCATCAGTCCATGTTCTGGTAACGTTGATTTCGGCTTTTGGTATTTCTTACTTGGCCACGTTGCAGGAGCTGTGACAGGATAGACCTTGGAAAGCTTTCTGCTTCCCAAGTGCAGTCACGCTACTTGAGCAAATACCTTGTACAGCTTCTTGTTCCCAGAAGCTCAGGGATGAATGGGAGGGCATCTGAGCGTTCGCTGCTCTGCCCTGACCTCTGAAATATTTTTCCTTCCTGCAGCTCCCATTCAGCGAAGCAAGTAGCAATAAAAAGCAGCCCCTTCCTCAAAGCAGGCTCGTTTACAGGTTCAACCTAGCAGCAGCTTTCCTGCTGCAGTTATCTGAAGTTTCCCCGCACAGTCTGTTGTGTTGAACCTTTGCTGATGAGCTGAACCGATGCATCGCTGCATCCGGGCGTGTACATGAAAGGTTGATGTTTCCCAGAGAGAGGTATCAAGGAGACCGCCAGTTCTGCTGCATCTTTGTGAAGTCCTGTTTAAAACAAACCACCAAACACTCCCAAACAAACAAAAAGTAACACAAAAATCCCAAGCCTGCTACTTCAAGATCAGTAAAGTTAGCAGGAGTTTAAATATGGGGAAAGGAGTTTTACCTTTCTTGGAGAAATCCCCTCAAAAATAGCTGTGCCTTGCTGTCATTTACCTGAACCCTTGGCCTGTACCGCACAAACCCAGAAGAGTTTCTCACTTGCCTTTTAAACGAGGAGGCAGAAGCGTCCATTTCAGCTGGGGGGGTTTTCTCCAGGATGCCCTGACCGTGACATGGCTGCAGGCAGCTGGGGGGCTGCGCGTTCTGTTGTGTTGGCAGCGTTACCTCTGGGGCTTTGCCAGCCCTCGCTGGGTGAGGCTGCCTTCTCCTCTGCTAAAGAGCTGGCAAACAGCAGCAACTCCTCGTGCGGTTTTTCAGGACGTTCAGGAGCCCTCCCGAGCTGTCACGTACCCACTGCTGGGTGCCCAGTCTGGTTAGCTGGTGCATTACTGGTGTTCCTTCGGTAACCCCAGTCCGTGCTGGAGGGTTCTGGCCAGAAAGGTAGTGGTGTACGTATCAAGAGATCCAGATGGGTTTGAGGGATGCATTTATTCCCTCAGCACGGTTGGGAACCCTTTGGACGTATTGCACTTGGCTGGGCCCCAAACCACAGCTGCTTTGACCTTAAGTATTCTAAGTTTTTCTTCAATGAACTGGTTTCTTCCGAAACCCACGGCCTTGGACTCGCTGTGTCTCGAGGCCGTGTTCCACACTAATGTGCGCAGAAGAGACTGATGCGTGTCCGCCAGCCTGCGTGCCGTGATCTCCCTCGCACAGCGCTGTCCTTAAGGGTTTGGGGCTGGATGGAGTGCCCTTGGATTTGTCGCGCTAATGCTACAAAGGATGATTTTCTTTTTCTGCTTGGTTCCTAGGAGCGATCTGGGCCCTAACGTCGGGTACGAAGCCATCGGCCTTGTTGACAGTAGTTTGCCAACGGGAGGAGTCTTTGCTGAAGCAACCGCAGAAGACACACCGAAAAGTGCAACGGAGCAATCAGGTAGGGCTGTAGTCACGCTTGGGAGCTGCCTCCGTGCACGAAGGGGTTTGTCTCTCGCCCTGTGTCGCGCCCACAGAGTCGCTCTGCTCTCAGTGTAGAGCACCAGGAGGCATCAGTCTGTTTGCTTCTTTTCTAGACCCAGCTTGAAAGGCTGCTTTTGATAGGAAAATGGGACGAAAGCATCACGTTCCCCCAAGAAGACATCTTGTAACTCATTTACTAAAGTTAACACTCTTTTTTTTTTTCCCCAGTGGCCCTTAATGTCCTCCATAGCAATAAAACGCGCGGGTTTTGCACAAAAGGGACCGCGTGGATCTAAGCGTATTTATTCTGTATGCGCTGCCTGGAAGGAGTGGGCTGTTCTGGCTCTTGCCTTTGGTGATGGAAGTTGGGAGTGGTCAGTGTTGTGCTTCATGTTAGGACGGCTTCGTTCTGGTGTTACTGAAACTCAACTTTTCCTGCACACAACTCGCTCAGAGAAAAACAGCTCAGTCTCGTACAGAACCCTGCTCTTTAGTCTGCTTTCACCGTCACAGGCAAAGAGCTGCTGCTTTTTGGTTGATACCTCTTCTCTTTGCATTAGGGACGGGGATTCGGTCAGAGAGTGAAACAGAAGCAGAAGCCTCCGAAGTTCGCGTTTCTCCAAGCGTTTCACCAGCGCCTCAGGTTCCAAAGCAAGGAGAAGATTATGGCAAAGGTGTCATTTTCTACCTCAGGGACAAAGTCGTGGTAGGAATCGTGTTATGGAACATCTTCAACAGGATGCCTATTGCTCGGAAGGTCAGTACGGGACCGGCATGCTGAACAGCGAGGCTTGCTTAGAGTGGGGATTTCCTTGTGGAAAGATCAACCTGCCAGTTTAAAAGGAGGATAAATAAATGCAGGCGCTCTGTCTGGAGCAGAGCTGCGCAATATGCAGTGGCAGCCCTGTCTGGGGTGAATTATGGGAGAGGTCCTTGCGCTTTTCCGCACGTGTGTTCAAAATTCTTACAGAAACAACTTGAGTCAGGTTTATGCTTCCAGCCTTGCCTCTGGGTGGCTGGCGCCGCAGCTGTAGTAAGTACAGGCAAAAATCACATGTGCCTGAGCATCGGGGTGAAATGTCCTGTTCTTGTGCTGCTTTGTCTCAGTCTCATTGTCTGAAAGTTAGGTTTGCGAGCTTAATCCCCTTACACTGGCTCAGTGCAAAGAGACCGGCTCATCTTCCGAGCCGAGCTGTCACCTTTTGAAGACACTTGTTCTCCCCAGCTGTAAAGGGAAACGCAGACATCAGAAACAAGTCCTACAGGCACAGGGAGGCTGGTTTTAACGCCAGCCATTCCTGTAGGCAGACAACGCTACATTTAGGTCTCCCATATCAGTTTGGCCATAGGAAGTCCATGGAACGGCTTGCCCAGAGAGGGGGTGGAGGCCCCATCCCTGGGGACATCCAAGACCAGGTTGGACGGGGCTCTGAGCAGCCTGATCTGCTTAAAGGTGTCCCTGCTCCTGCAGGGGGCTTGGGCTGGGTGACCTTTAGGGCTGCCTTCCAACCCAAACCATTCTATGATAAGTCCTGTTGTCGTGTTGTGGACTGCCGAAATGGGTGAGTTGTCATCAGCAGAGCTTCAGAGAGGATCTCAGGAATTCATCGCGTTGGCTGGTGGCCGTGTGCGGTCTTGCAGCTCTGCTGGTTTATAGGATGTGCAGGTGTTCATGCCTTCCTCCTTCCCGCAGATCATCAAAGATGGCGAGGAGCACGACGATCTCAACGAAGTAGCAAAGCTTTTCAATATCCACGAAGACTGAACTCCAGAACAGGAACACCGCAGTAGGAGTGAGTAGGGCAGCGGGGGCCACGGGCTGTGTGCACCCCTTCACCTCAGACGCCTTCTTCTGAGCGCTTGTGAATATTCCCAGCCACCTAGAGTTCCGATGTTTGCACCAATAAAGCTGGGTTGTTCTAAGTTAAAGGGCTTCTTCCCGTGCCTGCCTGTTGCTGGTTTCGAAAGGGGAGCGCGCTGCCTGCTGCTGTCGGTTTTTCCCTTGTGTCCACCACGGAGAAGGCTGTGGAGCTGCCTCTTTTCTTGCAGCCCTTCCCAGCTGGTGAGCTTGCAGTCCTGCTGGGCGCTGCAGGGAGGGCCGTGCTCTCGGCAGCAAGTGCTGCCTTTGTAGGAAAATCACATCCCGACAGGATGAAGCAGTACGTGATGCGGTGGCTCCCACGTAAGCTCGCCTTTGAAGGCAGGTGCGTGCTCCAGCCTGGAGTCCGGTGTAGGATGGGGTCTAGAAGGGATGGGAGGAATAAGGAGAGAGGCTTCAAGTTGTTAAGGCGGGAGAGAAGGGACTAAATTCTGAGAGCGACAGAGCAGGCGCACTGCTGCAGGTTTGGGGACCCCAGGCTGAAGTGGGTGGGGAGAGCCAGTCACTGGTGGTGCTGGATCCAGGGCGGGGGGGGATGGCGGGGCTATCAGCTCTCCAGCCACCACGTGAGGATTTGGGTGCTTTCTGTTAACACTGAGCTCTCGGCCCCCAGCCTTGCTCTGTTCCAGGATGAGGTGCAAGCGTAAATGTGAGAAGGGGTGCGGGATTGCTGCTGCAGGGAGGGAGAATCCGTTAGAGAATCACAGCTGAGCTTGGGCCCCGGGAATCCCAGGCCAGGATTGGAGCTTGTGAGAGCGTGTGCTTCTGTTAGGCGTCGGGAGCCGAGCCGGGGATCTCGC
>NW_009258623.1:0-758 GCF_000687185.1 Egretta garzetta
AAAAAAAAAAAAAGGCAAAAAAAAAAAAGCAGCTTGTAACCCCCCCAAACTGTGGGGAATTGAGGGAAGGCGCGACCCGAGCGCGTCGGAGCGGTGTGCGCCCGAGCCGGGGGCTCAGATGAAATATTCCTCTTTCTCTTTGGCTGGAGCGTCCTCCATCTGCAGCGAGGCCTCGGGCTCCGCCGCCGGCTGCTCGTAGGTGAGGTAGCTGCCCTTGTTTCGGTACAGGTAGATGATGATCACCACCAGGACCGTCAGCAGGGTGAGGAAGACCAGGGTGATGACAACTACCGGGGAGCGGGCAGAGAGAGGAGCGGGGTTTAGCCCCCAGCGGTCGGTACCGCGCCGGTAACCGGGGTGGATCCGGCACGGAGAGCCCCTACCTGCGATGACCACGGTGTTGGCGTCCTCATGGAGAGGTGGGGTGTGAGCCTTCTTCAGGAAGGGGGTTGTCAGCTCTTCTTCATCGAACCCGGAGAAGGAGAGGGGAGAAGGTGAGCCAGGCTGATCCCGACCTGGCTGAGCCAGGCTTAGCTGGACGGGGCACGCGGTGGCCCCGTGCGAGGTCTTGCCGAGGATTTTACGGGATGCTCAGCCCGGCGAAGCTGTGCCGGGGCGCTCACCTGCGGTCAGAGGGGGTTGGGCTCCTTCCATGGCATCGGCTCCTTCTGGGCGAGGGGTTGGCGTCCTTCAGAACTACCAAAAAAAGGCATAAAAGTGATAAATTCCTACCCAACCCCCCCGAAGGGCGCCGTCGC
>NW_009258623.1:7794-8143 GCF_000687185.1 Egretta garzetta
ATTTATTTATTAACTATTATTAAATTTGACTATTATTTATGACCCCGGGTAAGAAACTGTAATGATGCTCAACCCCCTCCCGGCTCCTCCGTGGTGCCCGGCGGCTTTTCCTGGCGTATTTACGGGGATGGGGTGCCGCACCTTTCACGGCGCCAAGGAAAGCCTTGAGGTCCTTGTAGAGTTTGTGGCCTTCGTTCTGCAAAGCGAAGCGACGAGGGGACAGGTCAGGGCCGGCCCCGAGGGCTCGGGATGATTCCCAGGAGCCCAGGGGGGGTGGAGGGACCCCGGGAGGCAGATGGTGTAGGGGTGTCCCCGTCCCCCCCCCATTCCCCGCTCCCCGGCGTGACCT
>NW_009258623.1:9380-10610 GCF_000687185.1 Egretta garzetta
AGGCACCCCCAGGCCGGGTGGGCCCCATGGGTGGTGGGGAACCTGTGCCCGCCTCTTGACTCTTCCACCAGCAGCTGGGGTTGGGTTTAAATTCGGCTTTTGGGGCAATTTTGGTGCTGTTTATTTTTATCCCCGTGCCAGGCAGGCTCGGGGGACAGTCGGCTCCGGCAGCGGCTGGGGTTGGGTTTAAATTCGGCTTTTGGGGCAATTTTGGTGCTGTTTATTTTTATCCCCGTGCCAGGCAGGCTCGGGGGACAGTCGGCTCCGGCGGGATGCAGCCATGGGGTGAGGCGGTAACAGGCACCAAACCCAACATCTCTCATGGCAAAGGAGGTCACGTTTGGAAGAGAAACGGAGCTTGCGGCTGCGAAAAATCCCAACGGGATCCCCCATCTCCTCCCTGCATCCCCAAGGAGCTGCGTCGCTGCCCACGGAGAGGACTTGCAGCGTTTTCCCCTTTCCTGTTACCCCAAGGACCTTCTGGCTGCCCTGAGAGCACGGCGACGGTGGTTTTTCTGCACGGCTCTTTCCTAAGGTGCGAGGAAGAGGAGGGATGTGGCCGAAGGGATGCTCTGGAATACAGGAGGGGAAAAGTAGACTGAGACTTGGAAGAAAAATGGCTTTTCCGCGAGAGGAAGGTGAGGTCCCCATGCCTGCTCACGGAGCCATGCGATGGGCTGCCATCACCACCCGGTTTCTCTGGGTGCAGGACCCTCCGCTGGCGCGACACCCATGCCACTGGGGAGGGGGGATACGAGACATGGGGGGGTCTCACCTGCATGGTCCCAGGGGGATGACACTCCCATGGGATTTGCCGTTTGACCCTGGGAAGGACCCACCTGGGACGGGTCCCACTGACCACCCATTGCACCCCATGGAGATCCTGCTGGGAGCAGCGTCCTGCGGGAGAGAGGATGGGGTGGTGGTGGGGAGCGAATTGCAGCCGGGGGGGTGTCACTGGCTAACGAGGCTGAGAGCGGCAGCAGCGTCCTGGACCACGGCTTCACTTCGTCTGCGGCAGGGCATGCACTGCTGGCGGCTTTAAAGGGGCTGGAAAAGGAGGAACGGGAAGAAAACCAGGGAACGTGGCCCATGGAGCAGGCTGGGTCCCGATTCCAAAGCACGCGCGGCCCCGAAGGTCAGGGCCAAAACCCCCTGGGTGCACCCCAAGTCTCATGGAATCACGGAATGGTTTGGGTGGGAAGGGACCCCTAGAGGTCACCCAGCCCA
>NW_009258623.1:11462-12033 GCF_000687185.1 Egretta garzetta
TGCACGGCTCGGGCTGCGCTGGCGTGAGTCTCTCCTGGCCTTGAGCCCCGCGGGTGCCCCGGCTGCGGCTCTCGCGTCACGTTTATCCCTGGGATGCCGCCGAGAGCTTTCTCCAACACATAAACAGAGCCCGCAGTGCCCCCGGGATGGGGGAACCAAAGCAAACGCGGAGCAAGACCTTCACCCCCCCTCCAAAAAAACCAACCCCACCCAGGACAGGAGCAGGGACCATAGGCAACCTCCCCGGGACATTATTTTGTGGTGAAACGGAACACCAACACAGTTTGTAATAAACCCCCGAGTTCTGGCCAAATCTGTTTTATTTTTCCCCGCCTTTAGAAAGAAATTGAGGCCGTTCTGGAGGGGGATGGGACCTGCAGCATCGAGGTTTGTGCTCCACTGATGGGAAGGAGCATCGGTGAAGGCGGTGATTACCAGTTCACCCAGTTTAAAAGAAAATAAAAAGGAAAGAAGAAGAGCACCTGCTGCATTTCTGCTCTTATCCCTGGGGAAAACAGGAGATTTCCGGGTCAAAGTCTCCCACTCCTCCCTTTTTGTTTTATTGGCACTG
>NW_009258623.1:12086-12869 GCF_000687185.1 Egretta garzetta
CAGTGCACCCAGTTTAAAAGAAAATAAAAAGGAAAGAAGAAGAGCACCTGCTGCATTTCTGCTCTTATCCCTGGGGAAAACAGGAGATTTCCGGGTCAAAGTCTCCCACTCCTCCCTTTTTTTTATTGGCACAGCAAGGGACAGCGGCGAAGCCTCCACCCCAGCGCGGGGCCAACCAAACCCAAATCTGAACCATCCCAAACATGACACCTCGTGGCAAAAGTGGCTTTGAAGCCACTTCGGCGCTGCAAAAGGGGGCGCCAGGGCAAGAAGGGGGGGGATTAAATCAGAGGGAGGGGGGGAGCTCGGAGGAAGCCAGAGACGGGATATCCATAAAATAAATCATCTCTTTATTTGAGGTCACGTATCCAAAGACAGGTTCTCCCACCCCCATGCCACTTCCAGGAGGGGTTTTCCACCTCCCCCCCATAAATGAAATGGCAACCGAGGTGGCAGCTACAGTAGTCAGGCTTGAAAACCAGGGAGGGGGGAGATGGGGCACGCGGGCGCTGGCGAGAGCCTCTCCGGGAGGACGCCGGGGTGCGTTCGAGCTGCGCCATCCGGGGAAAAAACCCCTCCTTGGGATCAGCACGAGGAGGAGCAGGATCGCCCCCAGGAATCATCATCATCAAATAATAATAATAATAATAATAATAAAAATAACAACAACAACTTCTTCCACCCCGGCAGCAGCAACGCACGGTGCTTGCAGTGCCGCGGCGGGCGAGGGCCCGATCCTGGCAGCAGCAACGCACGGTGCTCGCAGTGCCACGGCGGGCGAGG
>NW_009258623.1:13050-13374 GCF_000687185.1 Egretta garzetta
GGGGCGGGAGGCGGGGAGGGGAAGGATGAGCAGCAGCTGGGTACCAAAGAGCATCCGCAGGTGGCTCTACGACTGCCGGGGTTTGGGCTCCGTGGGGTACCTCCATCCGAGCCCGGCTCCCCGGGCTTCCTCGCTCCAAAGGCACGGGACTGAGTTGAAGGCAACCGTGAAATGCAGCATATTTAAGGCGTTTGCTTCTTAAATTAAAAAAAAAAATCCAAAAAAAAGGGAAAGTTCTTTTTGGATTCCGGTTTCCTGAGCGCCGCTGGGGATGGCCGGGGGCTCGGGCCGCTCCGCTCCGTGCCCAGGTGAAGGACCAGAGCC
>NW_009258623.1:13630-13997 GCF_000687185.1 Egretta garzetta
CGCTCCGCGTAGGCGGGCACCCGGCCGGGCTTCCCTCTGTACTGGCAGTCGCCCAGTTCAGCCGAGGCCGAGCCCGCCCGCAGGCAGAGCTCCTTCCCGATGTTGTGCCGCAGCTCCCGCTGGCAAAAAACCCAAAGACGGCACCAGCTCAGCAACGCCGGTGGGATGAGGGAAGGACGCGGCCGAGGGGAAGTGGGCAGAGAAGCATCGTGGTGGCGGGGATGATGCCAGCATCCCCTTGGGTGATTCCCGGGATGGAGAGGCACCTCCTCACCTGCCCCAGGTCCCACTCCTCGTTGGCTGGCACCCGGCCGGGCTTCCCTCTGTACTGGCAGGCGCCCAGTTCAGCCGAGGCCGAGGCCGCCCG
>NW_009258623.1:14496-16170 GCF_000687185.1 Egretta garzetta
CCGGGGCCCCCCCCCCCGCCCTGGCCACATCCAACGGCTGCTTTCACATCGCCCCGACCGAGCAGGGTCGGACTCGGACCCCAGCCCCCATCGCAGAGGAAAGGGGCTTTTTTTGGCAGCTCCACCCTTGGGGATGGAGCCGGCGCTTTTGCGTCCTGCCCACCCCCAGCTTGGTTTTCCAAGTCCACCCTGTGCACGCCAATGCCGGCAAGGTGCTCGTGGAAACTGTCGGCTCTTTCGCTCGATTTAACCCCATGCCACGTCCCTGTGCGTCCCCCACCCTGTAACTCGCCCCAAACCAGCTCTGCCAGATGCTGCACCAACCCCCGCCAGCACGCTGGTTTAAATGCAAAACCCCCAAACCCAACCTTTTGGGGACTCCACTACCGTGGCTATTTCTAGCCCAGGGGGATGCGCCGGGCACCCCTGTACTTACTGCTCCGTAAAAAGTTGGAGTCAAGTCGGGAACAAACATCTCCGGGTAGATGGTCTGGAGGTACCAGGTGAAGTTCTTGCAGTGGAGCTGCTCCCTCAGCTTGCGCCGGTCTGTAATGTCACCATACGTCTTCTATCGGCAAAGTCACGTGAGAAAATTAAACTAACCTCCAAAGCCAGCAAGGAAAAAAACCCCAAACCCCCTCCTGAGCCGGGGCTCGGAGCTGAGGGGTCCCTCCCGGCTTTGCCATCATCTGTCAAGGCGTGCCCAGCACCGAGACCAGTGGTGGGGTCTTGCAGGACACCCCTGCTCCCTGGCAGGTCCCCTCAGGCTCTGGCTGCTCCCTGGGAGGGCTGGGACCTTTTGGCATCTCAGCACAACTTTTTGGTGTAAATAAAATATAAAAAAAATTTTAAAACTTGATGTTTTTCTACTAGAAAACATGGCGGCCAAATAGGAAAAATAAAAATAAATGGCTTTTTGGTTAGATCGTTCCACCTGCATTTGCTTTCCCACCTCCAGGCTGAGCCACCCTCCTCCCTCTGCTCAGGCTTGAGCTCCCAGCAGCATCAGCACCCCCCAGGGAGAACGAGAAGCCCACCCGGTACCTCTCTGGCCATCTGGGCGGCTTGCTGGTTCCTCCTGTAGAAGATCTCCTTGTAGTCGTCCATCCAGACCTCGGCCAGGCGGACCTGGTTCCTGGAGATGACCTGGGTGCCCTTGGGGAAGGTGTGGGGGCTCTTGGAGCGGAAGACGTGACCCACGACGGAGCAAGGGATGATCTCGACTTGACCCCCACACTGCCAGACCTACGGGGAGGCGACGCCTGAGACGTGGGGGGTCCCACTGCCCCGTGGCCCCCAGCAAGGAGCATCCCTGAAGGCACCCTTTGAAGGTGGCACCAACCCATCCTTACCCTGAAGGACATTTCCACGTTCTCGCCCCCCCAGATCTCCATCTGATCATCGTAGGAGCCGATGTGCTCAAAGTAGGACCTGGAGATGGCAAAGAGGCCACCAGCAAAGGTCGGGGACCTACAGGGAAGGGAGAAGAGGAGCAAAATAGGGTTAAAATAAAAACAGAAAAGCAAACATCTGAGTTTTGGGGACATCATGGCCCTCACGGTGGGTGTCCCCCCCATGCCCCTGCCCCATCCAGCTGCGCCCCAGATGTGGTGGCTTTGGCGGAGGGGCTGGACCTGGCTGCTGGGAGGGGATGGAGGCGGCGGTGGCAGCGTG
>NW_009258623.1:16233-17839 GCF_000687185.1 Egretta garzetta
CGGGAACACAAACTTGCTTTTATTCAGAAAAAAAAAAAAAAAAAAAAAGAAAAAAAAAAAGAAAAGAAAAAGGGATTCACTGAGCTGCTGCGTTCCTGCCGAGCGGAGATGAGACGCTGCCGGGAGCCAAACCGCCGGCCGGCGGGAAAAGGGACCTTTATTGGGATGGGGAACGTCTCCCGGGTGACCTCTGCACAAAGCCAGCCCTGCTGCTGGCCAGGGGACGGGATGGGGACGGGGCCAGGCAGGGTGTCTGGTATCTCCCGGTGGGAGCACCCAGCTTATCGTGGGGCACCAACAGAGAAGCGCAGCGGGAAAACCCATCCAGGGTTCGTCCTCATGGAAATTAAGGGGGTAAAGCCCGGGGGTTTGGGGCAGCGTGATCCATGGGTGACGTTCTTGTGGCTGTGCCAGCACAGGTGCCCACCCTGTGCCCAGGGTGCTTTCGCAAAAGGTCCTTCATGGCTCTGCCTTCACCAGACCCCAGGGGAGGTTTCTCCTCTGCCAGCCCCGTGGCTCTGACCCTGCCGGAGCATCTTGAACCCCAGTTCAAGAAAGATGAGGAACTCCTGGAGAGAGTCCAGAGGAGAGCAACTAGGATGATAAAGGGACTGGAGCACCTCCCCTACAAGAAAGGGCTGAGAGAGTTGGGCTTGTTCAGCCTGAAGAAGAGAAGGCTGAGAGGGGACCTCAGCAATACAAACAAATATCTTAAGGATGGAAGTCACGAGGACGGAACCGGTCTCTTTACAGTGGTGTCCAGCACCAGGACAAGGGGCAATGGGTGCAAACTGAGACATAAGAGGTTTCAGTTGAGCATGAGGAAAACCTTCTTTACTCTGAGGGTGACAGAGCACTGGGACAGGCTGCCCAGGGGGGCTGTGGAGTCTCCTTCTCTGGAGATATTCAAAGCCCACCTGGATGCTGTCCTGTGTAACATGCTCTAGGAGAACCTGCTTGAGCAGGGGGGTTGGACTGGGTGATCTCCCGAGGTCCCTTCCAAACCTTGCGATTCTGTGATTCTCCTGGGCACAAGCCACCCAAGATCCCTCAAGCCAAGCATCCCACAAGGGAACCTCTGCTGGGAAGGGACAGCATCACCCACCCAGAGGCACCAAAACCAACAGGGAAACCTCTCAATTTGCTAGAAAAAGGAGCAAAAACGACTGGAGGAAGCGGGGGTTCCCAGCACAGGGCACCCAGCTCTTTGCCACCCCTGGCTGCCCCTCCCCAAGCACCCTGCAGCAGCCACGCATGTGTTCCTGCTCACTGCAGGGGGGTTGGACTAGATGACCTCTAGGGGTCCTTTGCAACCCCAAACGTTCTATGTTTCTATGATTCTATGCTCAGTCGGTTCATTCTGCAGTGTTTGGGTCCGGGCACGGCATTCCCAAGGCTCATCCAACCTCTGCTACCATCACACCAGCTCCCAAGTGGAGTCGGGGCAACCCCTGGGATCCATCCAGGGATGAGGGGATGGAGAGCAGCCCTGCCCAGAGGGACCTGGGGGTGCTGGGGGACGAAAAGCTGGGCATGAGCCGGCCAGGGGCGCTGGCAGCCCAGAAGCCAACCCTACCCTGGGCTGCAGCCCCAGCAGCAGGGCTGG
>NW_009258623.1:17963-19802 GCF_000687185.1 Egretta garzetta
TCCTCCATCTGCGCTCGACCAGGGAAAAAGCACGGCCGCAGCCCCGCAGGGGTGACTGCAGAAACGGCCAGCTCGGAGTGACGATTGCACTGAAGGGACGGGCTGCTGAGCACAGGGAGGATGATATAGACTGGATCTAAGGAAGAAATTCTTTAGCGGGAGGGTGGTGAAACCCTGGCAGGGGTTGCCCAGAGAGGGGGTGGAGGCCCCATCCCTGGGAACATCCCAGGCCAGGTTGGACGGGGGCTGTGAGCACCTGGTCTGGTTGGGGACGTCCCTGCTCCTGCAGGGGGGTTGGGCTGGGTGACCTCTAGGGGTCCCTTCCCACCCAAACCATTCCATGATTCTATGAAAAATCCCCCCTCCCCAAGAGGGCTTACTTGATGGGGAAGGTCTCATCCTTCCTCCGCTGCTTCTCCCGGGGCGGGATGATCTCCCAGCCGAAAGTCAGGCTCCAGTCGAAGTTGCCCCGGCTGTGCTGTTTGCCGTTCTGGACAGGCTTGGAGAACTCAAAGGTGTTGAGATCGATGGTGGCGATGTCAGGGCTTACGACAGCCGTGGGCTCTTGGGCGATGCGGGATAAGAGGGGCTCCAGCCAGCCGTGAAAACACTCACCTGGCACGCGGGGAAGGTTTGGCCATTGAGTGGAGACAACTTCACCCCACCTAGCTCCCCGGAGCCCCCCGGGAGGTGGTGGGTACTCACAGTGGGCATCCAGGAAGGTCAGGACCTCCCCGCTGGCCACGCTGGCCCCCAGCAGCCGCGCTGTTATCAGCCCTTTCCTCTCCTCCTGCCGCACGACTCGCACGATCTGGAGCTGCTCCACGTAGCGATCCAGCTCATCCTTCAGGTAGTCTGGGGTGGGAAAGAGAGCAACTGGCTCCGTCGGAGAGGGGAGATGCCGGTCCTTGCGTGCCCACCCCGCTGCCCCCATCCCACCCCTGCCCCTCTCAGGAGCTGGTGCTCAGACCCTGCACCCTGGTTTGGATCTGGGGACACATGGAGCCTCCTTTCCCCAAAATCCCGAAGTTTTTTTGGCTGAAGAAAGTGGGGTTTTGCAGAGAAGCCGGCCAGCTGCCCCGTCTCATCGCCCACCAGAGGGATTAGAGGAACGATGGGGTGAGAAAGTGTCACCAGGACGGAGCGGATGAGCCGTCACCGAGGGAAGGGTTGCTCAGGGAAATTGGGATTTCTCTCCTTCTTTAGCAGACGCAGCCAAGCCAAAAGCTGGGAACAGCCAAACGAGAGCTGGGATGTCCCCAGACCCATCCTGGGAAGGGACCCTAAGTCTCACGAGCATCCGACCCGCGTTCCCGCCGCAGCGGAAGCCAAGCTGATGGGCAATAAATCTCTGCACCGCCCCGAGGCTTCTGCTCCGTGGGAGCCCGTGCAGGCGCGTGGGCAGAAAGGGAGCGTTTATCTCCAGGGCGAGGGCAAAGTCTGCTCCTCTCCAGCGCCCTGATGCCGAACCACATCGTTAATTTGCTCTGGGTGTAGCTAACGAGGATTGCGGCCTGGCGGGCGTGCCAGGCAGTGGATAAGGGGTTTGCAGGATGCGGGAGGAGCGCCTGGTTTTTCCTCCAGGGCTGGGTTAGGAGAAGGGAAAAACCCCAAGGGCACGCCCGGGCGGATGCAAAAAAAACGTGGAAGAACTTGCTGGATAAAACCTGGGCTGCTCGGGGACTTGGCATGAGCCGCTTCTCCGAGTGGCTCAGAACTGCTGCCCCCCCTGGGATGGGAAGACGCTCGGCATCCCACCTGCATCCCGCCATGGTTCCCCTGCATCCCGCCACGGCTCCCACCCACCATCCGTGCTGGCATCGTCCACCAAGATGATCT
>NW_009258623.1:20414-21830 GCF_000687185.1 Egretta garzetta
TGAAATAAAAGAGGGAGGGGAAGGGAAGCGGGGGGGGGAGATGCCAGAGCCACCCGGCCACGAGCAGGTACGTGGAGACACAAAGAGCCGCCGCTGGCTTTTGCCCATTGCTGTTAAAAAACAAGCCCAAGGGGACAAAAATTAGAGGGAAATAATAATAAATACACATATTTTTTCAGCCCTCCCTCTGTTCAATCCCCCGCTGATGCTCAGTGACCTCCTGTCCCCAATCTGCCCTATTTTTTTTTTCTCCCCCCCTTAAATTTCCCAGTCGGGGGAGCACGCGGACCCGCGGGGCCCTTTGGGCAACGGCTCTCACTCCGGTGGGCGGCTGTCGGGTCCCAGCGCTCGCTGGAGGGAGATGCGGTCGCTGGCAAAGGCGTTGAAGCAATGCTTCTCGTAACCTCGCTCCTTCTCCTTCGTCTCCTCCGGCGTCCATCGATCCTTCTTGAAGGCTTTGCCATCGGCTCCGGGGCTGGCGGGGTCTTGGGGGGGTCTCTCCATCAGCGGCCGAAGCTCCGCTGCCGTGTAGACGCCGGGCAGGCAGGAGCGAGCGCTGGGTGCCAGTTCCTCCTGCCGAACCGGAGCTCCGATCTGCAGCTTCGGCATCGAGTCTCGGATGTTGTTGACCGCCCCCAGCATCAGGTCCAAGACTTGGTCCTTCCCCTGGACAATGTTCTTCAACCAGGGCTCCTCGCTCGGGTCTTTGCTCCCCACGTCTTTCTGCAGGATGAAGAGGAAGATGACGAAGACAGCGCCTGCCAAAGCCACCTTCAAGGGGCTGTAGCGTCTCCGCAAGAGCCTCATTTTTTTTTTTTTCCCCCCTCCACGTGGTTGGGCACCAATGGGTGTCTCAGGGATGTGGGGTCTCAAGGTGCTTCATGTTGATCCGCTCCTAACCTGGGGAGAAGGAGAAACACCTGCAGGTTAATTCCCAGACTGGATGTGCACCCCCTAGAGACCCACGTAATATTAATTCTGTATCAATACAAAGCTCGTTCCCTGCTATGGAGCAAGCCAGACCCCCACATCCTTGCCTCCCTGGCCCCTAAATCCACACTGAAAATAAACCACCAGCAAAAGTGAGGGCGGAGAGGTGCTGCAGGACATGCTGGATCCGCCGGCCACCAGCGCGGGACATTCCCAACCATTTCTCCTGCGACCCAGCCCAGCTGCTGCCACATCCCCCTGCAACCTCCCCACGTGTGCCGGGAGGCGCGTAACGAAGCTAAAATAAAGCCGCAAAATTTGCTGAAATATTTTTGGCCGCATGGAAGAAAAAAATCCCCAAACCTCTCCCCGGGTGTTTTTCCTGTCTGCAGCGTGGCTGGGAAGGAAAACACGGGCAAGACCCCGCGGCGCTTCGGTTTCAGCTGAATTGGAGCAGCGGATTCAGTGCCCGGTGCGGCGGCCACC
>NW_009258623.1:25959-32765 GCF_000687185.1 Egretta garzetta
AGGGCCTATAGAGGCCATAGGGGCTACAGGGGCCTGGGGCTTGGGGTGGTGGGAGCCACGGGGGCCTATAGAGGCCATAGGGGCATGACCCTATATAGTCCTATACTGCCCAACTGCTGGGTGGTGGGGAGAGAGGCACCGGCACGGTGCGAGCGCCCTTCCTACCCACGCGTGTTCCCTTAATTCATGCCGTGTTTGTTGTTATTATTCTTATTTAATGTTTATTCTGCGGGTGCTGCGGAGCATCCTGAGCTCCCCAGCTCGGGGGCAGCGGTTCGCTGCAGCTGGGAGTTTATTTACCCTCACTTTTACCAGGATGCAATAATCCCTGGTAGGGTTTTTTGTGAGCACACCGGTCGCTATAGACTATCAACACAGGAGCTTGCTAATTATTCCCATCCCTCTGTGCCATCCCTTATTACTCTGTGTCTTCCCAGCTGGCTGCTCTCCACCAGCACCCCGAGACGGTGCTTGGAATTGGGGACGTGATCCCCCCCTGGCGTGCCACGAGGCGGCAGCCCCAAATGACGAACCCCCGGCTCCGAGCACCCCGCTTCCCACCCCCTCAAGACCCGTGTTTAACACTAGATGGTGGTATCTCCATGAAGCGGCAGCCTGAGGAGCAGCAGCTGTTAGTCACAGCGCGAAAACTCCCCGGAAAAGCCAGGTGAGATCTTGGTGGTGCGAAAGAGCCGCTCAAAGCCCCGTTGGGGACGATGTGACAGGTACGAGGCCTTCGGCAGGGGATTCCTGCACTTGCAAGGAAGGGCACGAGCAGCCCCCAACCCCCCCACGGGCACCCCGGGAGAGGCTGCGGTGGAGACGTGCGGGAGGGCAACGGGGAAAACCCCGGTGGCTTCTCCAGGATCCCAGAGGGATGAGCCCTGGGCGGGTGTTAATCACCCAGCTGAGGATTTAGCCTTGGCTCCTGCGCTGTACGGAGGATTTGGGGGATTTGACCTGAGGCAGAGTGAGTATTAATTTGGATTACTGGGATATTAGCTTGAATATTAGCTGCCTTACAGGGGATAAGTCGGGCAGGGCTCTGGGGCACCACAGACGCATAAATACCCAGCAGCCTCCATGTGAAAGCATTAACGAGTTGCTAGAGAAAGGCGGTGGGAAACTGAGTCAGAGGAAAGGCACCTGCCTCACCCAGCACGGTGCAAAGAGGAGCCGGCCCTCACCCGCCACGAGGCCCCCCTTGGCCTTCGCAATCGCCTCCTGTGCTTTTCGGAGCTAAATTTAAAACCCGGGGTTGCGCAGCGGCTGCCTGTAATTCACTGCTGCTTTGTTTCCTGCCTCGCCGCCATGCAGAGGTTTCGCTCTTAGCATAAAAACCGAAGGGGAAATTCCCTGCCCCAAAGTTTGCTGCTGCTGAACGTTGTGCAGCTGCGACTTGCCGAGCCCGATGTCACGCCGCGGCCACCCGGCCGGGGGAAGGAGGATCCCCCGCCAGAGTAAGTGCGCTCCGGTGGAAAATGGAGCTTTTTTTGGCTTTCACGGGGTCCATGCCAGGCTGTGTTGTGGGGGACGGGGTGGGAACGGGCTTTTCACTGCGTGAAACCAGCCCCGGTCCTCGGCGCCGAGGGAGTTCACGGCTGAAGGCAGGTCCTGCCCCTCCGAGTCACTCGGCAAACGCTGAGCATCCGATTTCCCTGGGATTTTTCTGTTCTCGGATTGCTTCCTTTAATTGCCATTTGTGAAATGCTTTTCAGGTTATGCAGGAGATTAAAATCCCCCAGTGCACCGTCCCCCTGGTGTCACAAAAGTAATTTGGGGGAAATGGAGAAGCAGTTAACTGCTGAAAAAACCAGCGGGGGTCATACAAAATCAATCCAGGCTTGCTCGGGAGCGACAGCTCCAAATCACATGCTTCTTAATAATTAATTGGCGTAGTTGCACATAGCCTTCCAACAAAATATATCCTCTTAATCTCTAATTTGAAATGTTAGCGATGCCTTGGAGGGTGCAAAATGTTTATTCTTGGTTTCTAAGAATCAGCGGGACCCAAGCAGCCGAAAACACGACGCGGTTACCATCAGGGCTTGTTTGTGGGGTGCGAAGCGCAGGAGTACCTGTGCTGGAAGGAAACCTTACCATGTTGGCTGCAGTTTTCTTTGCTCCGGGTGCATTTCCTTCAGGCCGGTCGGGATTTCTGCCCTTCGCCCTTACCGGGGAATCCACATTGCCCCAGGCGTCAGAGGAGGAGGCTCCATCAAACCCATCAGCTGAGCCCCTGATTACAGAGCCGGAGCTTAAATTTTCAGCGCTGAGCGGCAGCGGACCTGGAAAATATGACAGGAAGCAAAGCTGATTTGCATATTTATGCTAATCGAGATTACACGACTCTTTCAGATTAAAACGTACGTTGCAGATGGTTTGCAGATTTGGACTGGGCTGCGGTGCTATTTATTATCTTTCAGACTGGTAATAATTGGTGCAATATGGTGAGACTGGAAAGTCTAATCCACAATACAGCTGTTAAAGCAAGGAGAAATGTGTTGAACACAACGCAAGGAGGTTTTTCTTTGTCGTAACAATATTTGGTTAGCGCAGACCATGTGGGTATGAGCTCAGTTCTCATTTGCGGGGTATTTTTGCAAGCAGAAGGGGCAGCTTGGGGCTGAGCACCTCAAGAAAGGGGAATTGTGCCCCCACGCTTGGATGTCGTTCCCTGTTTGGGTTTGCGGCTGGGAGTTTGTTTGCTCTCACACCACCACACAAAAAAAGAGATCCCTTGGTACGAAGCGAAGGGGAAAGGCAGCGTTTTCCAGGTAGATAAATGGGACTTTTTGGTTGTTTGAAGTTGAGCTCGCGGCAGCTGTGGGCTGAGAGATGGAAAAGCCCAGCGTGGCCGTGCAGTTATCCCCTGGTTTGGACAGAATCACTTCCCTTTTCAGTTTTTTTTCTGGGTAAATTTTAAGAGAAGTGGGAGCACTTCTTTCTTTGCAGTCCCACGCGCATGAGCACGTGGGATCTCCATGGATCCTGCAGCATGACCGAGCCTGGTCCTCCCCATCCCACCAGCTCAGGGGAACCTCGGCGGCTCCTTGCTGCCTTTGGATAACACGCAGCTCATCATTTCTTTTTTGCTTTTCTCTTGATCAGGCGCGTTGGAGATGGAGGAAATATTCCTCCAGCTCTGTGAGGAGGTCTCCAGGCTGCAGGATCTGTGCGTCAAGCAGGGCAAGCTCCTCCAGAAGCTCATCTCCAGGAAGGGACCCATCCTCGGTAAGCAGCGGGGCCAGGGAGGGTGCCCTGGAACTGCAGATCCGGGCTGACAAGTGGAATTTTAATCTTTGTCCTGATGCTGGCAAGTTGTTTGCTGCGGAAAGTGGGGGTAACGTGAAGCTAGTTTAAGGCAGAAACCTGCTCTGCAAACCGTGCTGGCTCTGCCGTGGCTTTTTGGCTTCGCCTTCTCCATCAAACGCACAGTAACGTGTGTGTGTGTCTGCTCAGTCACGTTGAACTGCCGCGGGCGTGCCGCTGCTTATTCACACGTCTTGGCCCTGGGGAGAGGGGAAGGAGCGTGGGGCAGATGGTACCCATTGCCTAGAGCAGTTTTGGGAAGTAGGGGTGGTGATGGAGCCTCTGCAGCCTGGAAGCCGCCCAGGGAAGTGTTCTCGCCCTCCCCAGCAGCCTGCCTGGTTTTCCAAGAACTCTCCCTCCTGGTTTCCTGGCCATGGTCTGTGCACTCGTCTGTCCCCCCGCAAGCTGTCCCATCGCTCCCGCAGGGTTTTGCATGATGTTCCCGACCTTGAAGGCTGTTTTCTGTGGTCAGGAGGGATTGGCTTGGGCAAAGGGCTGCCATGTGCTGTGAAACCAGCAGCCTCTTGTGCTCCCCACCCCTGTGCTCGCCTCCTTTCCCTGCAGCTCCGCCGTCTGTGTGTCCTTCCTGGGGCTGGTGCGCAAATAAACATCTCCAAACAGGACCTAAACCAAAGCCATTACTAGGACCAGCCCGGCTTTTGGGGACACGGCGATGTCTCAACGTCTTCTAAGGCAGCTAATACTCCTCCGACCCCCAGCCCTCTCTGGCGTCCTCAGACGCCCTGTGTTTGCTGGTCCAGCCTCGTATTTAATGGAGTGATGGGGACAGGGGAGCTTTGCCAGCAAGGAGGTTGCGCCCAGTTGTTTTGCAAATGCAAAAGGAGCATGAGGCAATGGGAAGGCAAAACACAAACACTGTTGAAGTCCCAGGAATAACCGCTTTGGCTTGCTTTCTTTCAAAGATATCCCCATGTCGCTGCCAATCCAGTGCACGGAGGATATGGTCACGGAGGAAGGGGAGAGGCCATCCGACAGCCACCAGAAATGCTCAGAGGCCCCGGCACCCGCTGCCCCCAACCCGGAGGGCTCTGCTCATCCCCTGGTGCAGCCGCACGCTGCCGACACCCCGCCCGGCTCTGATGGCAAGTACCCACCAAAAGCCGCAAACGGCAGTGTCTTCGGTGGTGGAACTGGAGGAGCAGCTCTTGCCATAGCTTTCGGTAGCAACAAGGCAGCGAGGATCGAGAAGGTGGACGTAGACATGTGGCTGAAAACCTGTAGGATGCCTCCTGCCCTGAAAGCCCCCAAGGAAGAAGTGAGAGCTTGCTGCAGCCCGCAGGAGTTGGTGGCACCAAGCCCAGTTGTCGGGGACTCCTTCCTGGCTCTTCTGGACCTCTATGGAGCCCCAGAAGCTCTTCGGAGAGAAGATGCTCCCAGCCAAAGTGCTTTGCCTGCTGAGGGTAAAGTCCCGGTGGAGATCCGAGGACCCGTGAAGGTAAATTGTGAGGCTGATAGGGAGTTTTGTCTGTGACTTTCGTGTGCTCTTCCCAGCCTAATGGCATCTGTCCATCATCAGCGTCCTCTCCATCAGCCCTGCTGTAACACATGGGAAGCTGTGGCAGTGCAGAGGTTTAGGGTTATGTCCTGAAAAAGTCTCTAGGCACCCAGTTCTCCAGTTCCCAGGGGAATTAGGTACATAAAAGCCCCTGGGAGCTGGCTGCCAAGCAGCCCCTAATGCACTTTGGGAGGAGGCCTTCCCGTGATCCTGTCTGAGGCATTGAGGAACCCTTGAAGCAGTCGATCCCGTCGCAGGGAGAAAAAATTTTGTTGGCCTCCTTTGGATCTGCAAATTAAGAGACCTCTTAAATATTTCCTTGATTGTGATTTATACACCCCCAAAAGGATGATTTCTAAAGACATCCTAAACCCTGGCCCCTCAGTCCTCCTGGTCAGCCTTCACGACGTGTGTGGGACGCCAGCCCCAGACTTACCCGCGAGGGTGCCTGTAAGTGCCAAGCCTGTTTCCTTTCATTCCTTCTTCCAAATGAGGCCCTTAAAAGTTATTTTGTGACTTCCGTGGCTATGTATTCATGGGGAAGGCTATTGATTTTCAGCCTGGGCTATATTTAGAAGCCAGTTTCTTTTTAAGAAGAAGGAGAAGAAAGAAAGAAGTGGGAGCGGTGTCTGTCTGGTAAAGCCCTGATGTGCCTTATCAGCACTTAAATGCTAATGGCACCAAAAGGAAATTACAAGCGCGCTCGTTTGCTTCTTACAAAAGCACTTTTCTCCTGTTCTGCCTTGGATAGTGACTGTAGCTGCTGAGGGATAAGCGATGGGTGAGGGGGGATGCTCAGGTGCCATACAGAGACAGGACCCTCTGGTGGATTTTGGCGAGGATGGAGCGAGGTGGGACTCGGACTCCCCTGGACTCCAGCATGGGGCAGCAGCCCTTAGCCCAGCCTTTCTGCGGGCACAAATCCATGGTGTTTGCTTTTGGAGGCTGCGCTTCAGCGTGGCAGACCCCCAGGTGGAGGCTGGGCACAGGTCGGGGCTTGAAAAGAGGCCGCCTCTGCCCTTCCCGCTGACCGCTTTTCCCCTTCGCTCCTCGCAGACGTCCTGGACGCCAGGCTGGATGCTGGAGGACGGTGCGCTTGGGCAAGGTGCCGTCCTTGCTTCCGAGCATGCTCAGGCTTGTGACATTTGCCAGGAGATTTTCCCACCGGACGCGGCGAGCCAAGCGGACTATTTAAAGCACGTCTTAGCCCATATGAAGTAGGATTTACCTTCATGATCGGAAATCCAGGTATTTGCACCTCGACCAACGTGATGGGCTTTGGACCTTCATGAGATCCTGCCGCTGGCTTTGCCCAGGGCCGGCTCAGGTGGCAGTCCTCTTCTGTGTAACCCAAGGTGCTCCCAAGCTCGGTCCCTAACGCGCTGCTTGATGGGCCGGTTCAGGGCTCTGGGTGTGTTTTGGCTTGTTGAGCTTCATGGATATCAAAGCAGCTTCTGTCCTGGGGTCCAAACTTGTGTGGGGCTGAGCAGGGGAGCTGTAACTCAATAAGGAATGGAAATTTTTCAAGATTTGCCTTTAACTGAGTGGAAATTAATTTTCCATAAATAGGTAGGGGTTTTTGAAAAGTCACATTGGCTTTTGCCAAGAACATGGAAGGCTGGGTGGGAGAATCGCAAGGTTTTCACCCTCACTAAACCTGAATTGGCCTTTTGAGAGAGGCTTGGTGGCACGCTGACGGGGACCGGGTCGCACCTTCCAAGTGTGTTGCTGGGAAGGGCATAACCGAGAGCTCTTCTCACTCCTATTAAAACCTCATCAGCTCCAGCTCAGTGACTTATGGAAGTTTAATTGATCCCTCCACAGGTGAGAAGAGGCTTATCAGCACCCATCGGCATGGGGCCGGCTCTCCCGGCTCAGGTCCCGCTGGGTTTAGAGAGCAGCGGAGCAGAAAGGGGCTCCTGCAGTGCCGGGATGCGACTGGCACGCGTGTTATTGCCCGGCCTTCTATTTAATCTCT
>NW_009258623.1:34735-35284 GCF_000687185.1 Egretta garzetta
TCGCTGTGCTGGGCGAGCCAAGGCTGGGCACCGCCAGACCCTGCCCGAGGGCCAAATCCAGCCCCACGGCGTGGGGTAGGGATGCCGAATCAACCCAAGACCAGGCATCTGGCAGCAGCTGCTGCCCGTCCCCCAGCTCTGGGTCTGTCCCTCCATCACCTGCAGTGACCCTGTCCCTGTCCCCGTGCAGCTCAGTGCCGCAGGGAGGCTGGAGGGGGCGTCTGCCACGGGCACCTCGTGCCGGGCCTGGCTCTAACCGCGCTAACCGCTAACCCGCCCTGCTTGAGAGTTTTATTTTTCTATTTATAAATGGTAATATAAATGTCCCCCGTGCCAGCCCGCCCCGGCAGCGGGCCCCGCCCGCGGGGCAGGGGGGCAGCCTGCTTTTAACCACTTCTGTTAAAAAAAAAAAGGAGAAATACTACTATTTAATTGTTTGGATAAATAAAGAGACTCTATGGCCCTGGTGGAGCCGTGGCTGGGAGCGGGGGCTGTGCAAGGCCGGCCCGGGGCTGGGCGCCGGGCATCCCGGGGCGCTGGGGGTCCCCG
>NW_009258623.1:36980-39938 GCF_000687185.1 Egretta garzetta
GCTGCCTGATGTGAGCCCTGCCCAGGGCGGACCCCCAGGATGGGGCAGACCTCCCATGGGACCTTCCCCCAGACCACGCTGGTGGCTTCTGGGGGGGTCTGGGGCCATGTGGTCCCGCTGTTGTGCGGGACCCCTCACTTTGCACAGGACGTGGGGCTCATGAGGGGCTGGGAGCAGGGCAGGGGTCCCGTCCCACCTGCGGAGCACCCCCTGCTCATAGCTGCTGTCCCCCGACACGCACAAGGACACGCTGGGGCTGTTCCCCCTCCGGCCGCGGGGAGTCGGGGCTGAATGCGGGTGTTGTTCCCGGCGTGGGGCCGCGGTCTGGCTGTGCCGCGCTGGCAGCCGTCGCTCGTGGGAGTCAGGGCCGTGGGGCTGGAACAATTAAATGGTTGTTTTGTCTGTGAACCCCCTTGGAGCCTGGGCTGGGGGGGGGCTGCCAGGGCGGTGAGGGCTTGGCTTTTGCCAAGAACATGGAAGGCTGGGTGGGAGAATCGCAAGGTTTTCACCCTCACTAAACCTGAATTGGCCTTTTGAGAGAGGCTTGGTGGCACGCTGACGGGGACCGGGTCGCACCTTCCGAGTGTGTTCCTGGGAAGGGCATAACCGAGAGCTCTTCTCACTCCTATTAAAACCTCATCAGCTCCAGCTCAGTGACTTATGGAAGTTTAATTGATCCCTCCACAGGTGAGAAGAGGCTTATCAGCACCCATCGGCATGGGGCCGGCTCTCCCGGCTCAGGTCCCGCTGGGTTTAGAGAGCAGCGGAGCAGAAAGGGGCTCCTGCAGTGCCGGGATGCGACTGGCACGCGTGTTATTGCCCGGCCTTCTATTTAATCTCTTGGGGAAGACGTCTTCTGGATGACCGGCTCTGGGAGGCAGTGGGTGGGTGTGACTGGGGGATGCAGAGGGTGCAGCTTCTGGTCCTGCGGCCGGTTCTTTGCCAGAGCCTGGGGGAACCTCGCTGGGCTGTGGTTTGCCCTCAAGCAAGGTTTTGATCTTGCCCTGAATAATAGGAGCAAGTAATTGCAGGTGAGAGTGCCACCCGTGCGGAGAGAATTCAGGTTATATTCCTCCATCAACAGCACCTGTAGCTTGAGCATTATATAGCCCTCTCCATCAGTGGCTGTCCATGTGTTTTCCAAAGGAATTCACCCACAGAAGTGGGGAAACTGAGGCACGAAGCATGGATTAGCTCCAAATCCCCCAAAAGGCGTGTGGTTTTTTTGTTTTTTTGTTTTTTTGTTTTTTTTTTTTCCAAAACCTCATCTCAGGCCTTTGTGCTTTGCCAGTTGCTTCCAAAATGGATTTGGCATCCCATGTCTGAGGCTTGCATTGAAATTGATAGCCAGATTCTCCTCTACTTCCATGGATCCGGACCAATTGTGACCTCCAGCTCCAACACCTTGCCTTTAGCAGCACAGATAATAGTTGTGAGTCAAGTCTCTTCCCAGAAATGGAGCCGCAGTTCTGGATTTGCTGTGGCCATGGCAGAGCTGATGACAAACATCTGTGTGTCCCAAGGATCTTCTCCTTTCAGACAAGACGTGCGCGGGGCAGGGCGCCGCGTTGACAGTGCTGTGGTCCCTGGCTAACCTGGACTTTGCAGGGGGCAAAGCAGTTTCTCTGAGAACCATTTCCCAACACAAATCCTACAACTTCTTTTAGAGCCACAGCTTTGAGCTTGGTTTCTCCATTTGTGCAGATGTTGGAGCTGCTTCCTGCCCCGGGCAGATTCAGGACCTTTTATTTCACTGAAGGTCAACGAGGGTTTTCTCACTGTCATGGTGCAACTTCATGGAATCACGGAATGGTTTGAGTGGGAAGGGACCCCCAGAGGTCACCCAGCCCAACCCCCTGACTGGGGGATGCAGAGGGTGCAGCTTCTGGTCCTGCGGCCGGTTCTTTGCCAGAGCCTGGGGGAACCTCGCTGGGCTGTGGTTTGCCCTCAAGCAAGGTTTTGATCTTGCCCTGAATAATAGGAGCAAGTAATTGCAGGTGAGAGTGCCACCCGTGCGGAGAGAATTCAGGTTATATTCCTCCATCAACAGCACCTGTAGCTTGAGCATTATATAGCCCTCTCCATCAGTGGCTGTCCATGTGTTTTCCAAAGGAATTCACCCACAGAAGTGGGGAAACTGAGGCACGAAGCATGGATTAGCTCCAAATCCCCCAAAAGGCGTGTGGTTTTTTTGTTTTTTTGTTTTTTTGTTTTTTTTTTTTTTCCAAAACCTCATCTCAGGCCTTTGTGCTTTGCCAGTTGCTTCCAAAATGGATTTGGCATCCCATGTCTGAGGCTTGCATTGAAATTGATAGCCAGATTCTCCTCTACTTCCATGGATCCGGACCAATTGTGACCTCCAGCTCCAACACCTTGCCTTTAGCAGCACAGATAATAGTTGTGAGTCAAGTCTCTTCCCAGAAATGGAGCCGCAGTTCTGGATTTGCTGTGGCCATGGCAGAGCTGATGACAAACATCTGTGTGTCCCAAGGATCTTCTCCTTTCAGACAAGACGTGCGCGGGGCAGGGCGCCGCGTTGACAGTGCTGTGGTCCCTGGCTAACCTGGACTTTGCAGGGGGCAAAGCAGTTTCTCTGAGAACCATTTCCCAACACAAATCCTACAACTTCTTCTTTTAGAGCTGCAGCTTTGAGCTTGGTTTCTCCATTTGTGCAGATGTTGGAGCTGCTTCCTGCCCCGGGCAGATTCAGGACCTTTTATTTCACTGAAGGTCAACGAGGGTTTTCTCACTGTCATGGTGCAACTTCATGGAATCACGGAATGGTTTGAGTGGGAAGGGACCCCCAGAGGTCACCCAGCCCAACCCCCCGCAGGAGCAGGGACACCTTGAACCAGACCAGGTTGCTCACAGCCCTGTCCAACCTGGCCTGGGATGTTCCCAGGGATGGGGCCTCCACCCCCTCTCTGGGCAACCCCTGCCAGGGTTTCACCACCCTCA
>NW_009258623.1:40160-40496 GCF_000687185.1 Egretta garzetta
AGGAAGGCACCTGCGTGATGCCTGTTGGGGGGGTCCCTGCTGGGCCCCCCTTTGTCCCCTCCTCTGCATCTAGGTGTGACCCCCTGGTGATGCTGCCGGCCCTTTGGAGGGGGGACAAAGGCCAGTGGTCCCCACAGACCCCCCCAGTCACCAGGGGGCTCAGTTATTGCCCCCACCGGGCACCTGCACGGTTGCGCTGGGTGCTGGGGTGCAGGCAGGAGGCAGCTGGGTGGTCCCCCCCTCTATCAGCATCTCCATGTCCCGGGGAGGGCCTGCCCGACCCCCCGCTGCACCCATGGGACCCGGCTCGACGAGACGGTCTCGGCGGCAACCGCA
>NW_009258623.1:58423-58882 GCF_000687185.1 Egretta garzetta
CGGAATGGTTTGGGTGGGAAGGGACCCCCAGAGGTCACCCAGCCCAACCCCCCCCGCAGGAGCAGGGACACCTTGAACCAGACCAGGTTGCTCACAGCCCCGTCCAACCTGGCCTGGGATGTTCCCAGGGATGGGGCCTCCACCCCCTCTCTGGGCAACCCCTGCCAGGGTTTCACCGCCCTCCCGCTAAAGAATTTCTTCCTTAGATCCAGCCTAAACCTCCCCTGCTCCAGTTTCAAACCATCCCCCCGTGTCCTGTCCCAGCCAGCCCTGCTCAAAAGATTGTCCCCGTCTTCCCTGGGGGCCCCCTTGAAGCCCTGAGCGGCCGCACTCAGGTCCCCCCGCAGCCCCCTCTTCCCCAGGCTGAACACCCCCAACTCTCCCAGCCCGGCCCCGCAGCAGCGGGGCTCCAGCCCGCGCAGCATTTTTGTCGCCTCCCCTTTGCACCCTCCATACTCG
>NW_009258623.1:58970-60689 GCF_000687185.1 Egretta garzetta
CCAGCCCTGCTGCTGGGGCTGCAGCCCAGGGTAGGGTTGGCTTCTGGGCTGCCAGCGCCCCTGGCCGGCTCATGCCCAGCTTTTCGTCCCCCAGCACCCCCAGGTCCCTCTGGGCAGGGCTGCTCTCCATCCCCTCATCCCTGGATGGATCCCGGGGGTTGCCCCCACCCAGGGGCAGGACCTTGCCCTTGGCCTTGTTGAACCTCATGAGGTTCCCATGACCCCCCCTCTCCAGCTTGGCTGGGTCCCTCTGGATGCCGTCCCGTCCTGCTGGCGTCTCAGCCGCACCGCTCGGCTTGGGGTCACCTGCAAACTCGCTGAGGGTGCGCTCGATCTCGCTGTCTGTGGCACTGATGAAGATATTAAACAGCACCAGCAGGACCTTTTATTTCACTGAAGGTCAAAGTGGGTTTTCTCACTGTCACGGTGCAACTTTCCCACTATCTCCTGCTCCAAGTTCCCTCCTGTGGCTCCTCAAATTAATTAGGCTCTGGGATGAGTTTATCGTGTTTTGTGCTCTTCTGTAGGGCCTGGAAGAAAATATCATTTCCCAGCGTGCTGAGTTTCGGGAAGCGCCAGATCAGAAAGCAAGCTTGAGCAAGAAGAACCATAAATTTCTTTGGTATAAAATTGTAACAGCCGTCCAGAATTTGCCGGAAGGAAGGAATCCAGCCTGGTTCTCCTTGCTTTGAGAGCACGTCCCGTAAATTGAATTTAAAAATCGCAAGTGCAGATGGCTTTTCTCAAGAGTCAAAGCCACCGTGGTGCAGCGCTGGTTTCCATGAGCGGCCGTGCTGGGGAGCTGCGCCGGGTGAGGCACCCTATTGCCCAAAACACTGTGAAGGATCACGCTGGGCGGGTTTGGGGTCACCCGCGATGTAATTCCGGCCTGGTGCTTCATCCCTGGTGGCTCGGGATGGTCGAGCCGTTGTAGTTCCCCAAACCAACTTCACTGCTCGGCCTTGCTCAACGGGCTTCGTTATATTTTTAGGTGTTGCCTTGTACGGTGCAATTAGTCACCCCCTTCCCGGCCAGATGGTCCACAATGCCACGGGAGCTTCTTTTTTTAATCCAGCACTTTCCACTGGCATGAACGTGCCTGTGCTTCCTAAATAACCTTAAGTGTAGGGTGCGTGTCTTAACGGCGGGGAGTGGGTGGTGTGTTACTGTTTTTGCCCAGGTTCGGCTCACCGGCGGGTGTCATTTTGGAAAAGGCAGGAGCTGGGGGAAGGCAGTTTCCCGTAAGAAGAAATTGGAAAATCTAAGCCTGGGTTAAACCCGCTTTAATTTTCGCCGCTGGGTGTACGCGTCGGGCAAACGCAGGAATCTGCGCCTCCTCCCTCGGCTCTTGTTTTCAAACCAAGGCTTGAAAAAGCTGGAGCCGTCAATAGCGCTCCAGCAAAACTGCAGCTGAAAAAAAAAGATTTGGGTGGAAGATGTTCAGTTGTTGAGTTTTCTAATTACGGAGCCTGGGATACGGCGAGGGCGAAGGGGCTGCCCAGGAGCTGGGGGGAGCATGGGTGCCCTGACAACGCGCACAAGCTCTGTGCGCCAAACCGTGTATGAGTGCCCCCAGGTTCCAATATCAGACTCTTCTGGGGCCACATTTTCATAGAATCATGGAATCATGGGATCGTTTGGGTTGGAAAAGCCCGTTCAGCTCCCCCAGCCCAACCGTTCCCCTACCCCTGCCATCCCACCCCCAAACCCCGGCCCTCA
>NW_009258623.1:61221-62025 GCF_000687185.1 Egretta garzetta
CTCAGCCTCCTCTGCTCCAGGCTGAACCCCCCCAGCTCCCCCAGCCGCTCCCCAGCAGCCTGGGCCTCCAGACCCCTCCCCAGCTCCGCTGCCCTTCTCTGGACATGTTCCAACATTTTCCAGGGATCCCACGGGGCAGGAGGGGGAGATTTAATCCCTCTAATGGGAAAGTGACAAAAAATTTAAATTTTCTGCAGCGAGAACACTATTTCTGGAAGGAAAAACACTGTCTGACTGCTGTGCCTGTCCCCAGTCTCTTGATCGTTCCGGGAATTGTCATCGGAAATAAGGGAAAGGGGGATTATCTCCCCGCCACCCGCAGCAGGAACCCATCTGTACCACCAGCAAGGATGGGAAATCGTTAATGGCTCTGTTAATTAATAACCGAGCCTCTTATTTTCATCTCCCCTTGATGGAAGGGAAATATTTCTTGACCCCATCGCCTTTGGACCTGAGCTCAAGGAGGCTGGAAGGGGAAGGCGACGCCAAGGATGGGCATTTTCAAGCAACTCAATCATTTTCAGGGATAGTTTTTAGAAGCGCTGTAGCTGACAGCGGAGGCGCGGGCCCCGTGGTTTTGGGAGGGGATTTGACGTTTCATTTAACATTTTTCCCAAAGGCCTTTCTTGGGCCAAAACCCAGGCAACTGGGGCTAGTGGGAAGGGCTACGGGGGCGACGGCTGCGGCGGGGCCAGCCTGGCTGCTGGTCCCCTGCGTGAGGGAGTGAAGGGGGCTTTTGAGCTCAGTTTCTCTTCAAAATATTAAATGCTTTTGGGGTTGTAGGGGACACAAAATTGGAGCGGC
>NW_009258623.1:65215-65674 GCF_000687185.1 Egretta garzetta
CCCACCCTTCGCAGCCCCACTTTGGGGCTCTGGAGATCTGTCCCCTCCTGTTGCAAGCACCCGGCTCCAGTCCCCATCTCAGCTCAAATCCTGGTCCAGGAGCCGGAGGGATCCCTGTGGGGGGACGGTGCTGACCCCCACGATAGCAAAGGAGGGAGCCGCGGGGATGGTGGCTTCGTCTGGGCAGGATGGAGATGGAGGGGGGGGCTGTCTCAGCCCCCCAGTTTGTCCCCGTGCACGGTTGCCCTCATCCCATAGAAACACTGGGATCAGTGTCACTAATTACACTTTGGGCAAGGTTAATTACATGAATCCTCCCGCTACTGGTGGCCGGTCTTGCTTGCATGTGATGGGATGAGGGGGCCGGGATGCGAGGTTTGCCTGCTCACGTGGTGCTTTCGGCCTCCCCTGGCCCCAGGAGGACTCAAAGCCGGACCTGAACCTCTGCTTTCTGCTTTT
>NW_009258623.1:65884-67399 GCF_000687185.1 Egretta garzetta
TAACCGGAGGAGTTGCATTGAGATGGGTAAACTGAGGCAGGACACTCAAAAAGCCCTCTCTCTCCTGGGACAAAAACCAGCAGTAAAATAATAATTTGGAGATGTTTTCTTGAGATGGACATGGGGAGAGGCTGCACCAAGCTTGTGACACGAAGGGGTTCGCCGCAGACGTCGCGAAACGGGCCTTCCTCCTTCGCTGCAGCCATTTCTGGATTTCATCTGTGCAAGCAATAATGACTTTTGTCCTCCCGACAACACCGGCTCTGAAGCAGCCAGCCGGAGCTTCTCGCGTGGAAAATAGTGGAGCGAAACAACTCTGGCTGCTCCAAAACTCCAAAGTGAGCCATGCAAAGCTCAGCTCCCCCTTTTCCCGGCCCGGTTTCGACCATTTGATGTTTTCCAGGTGCCTGGCAGCAGCGGGGAAGGACGGAGAGGGAAGGCGAAGCATCTGCAAGTGCTGGTACCCATCCTGGGGTGGGATAATTTGCTTTCCGGAGGCATCTCTCCTTCCTGCTCCACCCCATCCCGAGCCAACGGGTCTACAACCCCGCAGCTCGATTAAATCCTTAACTCCTCCAGCAATTTCCTCCGTGTAATGACCCCTCTGAGTCCATTCGAGTGGCTTAACCAGGACCGAGTGAGTCTTGAGTGGGGCCGTTTCCTTCGGTGGCACCTCCGTGCAGGGCTTGCCGCGATTTCGGGGGTGCTGCAATAGCCGGGGAAGAGCGATGGGATGTTGGGAGCGTCCTGTTGCAGAGCCGGAGCTGCCCACTTGTCCGTGTTTCCTCCTGCATTTGCTCCTGAAGCTTTAAATACTAAATAATAAAAAAGCAGCGGGGATCCGACCTTGGATCACGATTGGATTTTAACTGATTAGACCTCGGTGTCGCCTTCCTTTGCCGTGTTGTTTTACACCCCGTGTCACCTTTCAGGGTGAGCCGGGCGGTTAACCTTTGTGCCGAACGGCGCCGGGGAGGAAGTTCATTAGAGCAAATGAATTTGCAGTGTGGAAATGATGGATTAGCTCAGCTTGGAAAATAAAGTAGAGCTGGAGATAGCTGGAGGAAGCGAGGAGATTGAAAAATGTCACACAGAATCCCAGAATCCCAGCATGGCCGGGGCTGGCAGGGCCCTCAGGAGCTCACGCAGTCCCACCCCCCTGCTCAAGCAGGCTCACCCAGAGCAGGGGGCACAGGACAGCATCCAGGTGAGGGTTGAAGATCTCCAGAGAAGGAGACTCCACAGCCCCCATGGGCAGCCTGCGCCAGGGCTCGGGCACACTCACAGTCAACAAGTTCTTCCTCCCGTTCAACTGGAACCTCTTCTGCTTCAGGTTGTGCCCATGGCCCCTTGGCCTGGCGCTGGGCACCACTGGGAAGAGTCTGGCTGCGTCCTCGTGACCCCCACCCTTGAGATATTTGTAGGTGGTGATGAGATCCCCTCTCAGCCTTCTCTTCTCCAGGCTGAACAAGCCCAGCTCCCTCAGCCTTTCCTCCTAGGGGAGATGCTCCAGTC
>NW_009258623.1:67532-73640 GCF_000687185.1 Egretta garzetta
CAGCAGGTCAGCCCCCAGCCTGTCCTGGTGCCTGGGGTTCAACCTCCCCAGGGGCAGCACCCAACACTTGGCCTTGTTGAACTTCATCAGGTTCCTCTCCGCCCAACTCTTCAGCCTGCCCAGGTCCCACTGGATGGCAGCACAGCCTCCTGGTGTTCCAGTTGCTTATCTGGACATTTCCGTACCATGCTAGGACGTGGTCTCGCTAACGAGGGTTTATTGAAGCACCACAGGGACAGAGGCCGTGCCAAAGCAAGACCTTCCTGAAATGCCAGGGCTTGGTTTTTCCAGAAATTTTGATGATAATCATTGCTGCCCCATATTGTGTTTTCCCGATGGTTCACACCTCACTTGTAATTTGGCTTTTAAATACACCCAAAAAGTGCTCACGCCTTTCGGCCCAGCAGGCTGCGGCATTTGCGCTCCATTTCCCGATTCGGGATAGTTTTTGCTCAAAACAAAGCTGGTTTCTCCCCATCCGCTAAATTTTCCAAGCGGGAAGAATCTTGGGGTGCGGGGCTTGAAAGAACTGCCTGGTTCCGCGTCAGATTCTGATGGCATAGACGGTCACCGTTTGCGTCTCTGGAGACGGCGCCCACTGGGAGCTCCTCTCCTTGACCTGGGGGAGTCTGCCTCCCCCTCGGTTGATCTGGAGGTTCAATTATCCCCAAAAAACCAGTGACCAGCGTGAGGATGAGACGGAACGGGGGTTACAAAATGACAGTTCTGGAGGAGTTACAGGTAGCACGGCTGGGGCTCTGCCGAAGGGCTGAGCATCCCCCAAACAGTGGGAAAACTCACCCTGAAATCCCATCGGCATTTCCCCGGCGTGCCGAAGGATGGGCGGGGGAGATGCTTTGCACCGGGGGAGGGCTGCCGGGGGGCACGTTCAGCATTGCGGTTTGGAGCGTGGAGGCAAAAACAGTTTCTAAGAGAGAAGGCGGCTTTCCCCGTGTCGCCCGCGGGGCGTTTGCAAGCTGCGGCTCCCAAACCGCTCTGCTTATTCCCACTCCGACACCCACGTAACGCGCTCGAGCGTGGGATTTCATTTACATTGTGATTTAAAGGGATTTCATGGAGCCCCTTCATCCCGTGCCTTTTCTGAGGTCCGTGTTTGGGGTTGGTTTGTTTTTTTTTTTTTGGCAAATCCGGAGGGGAGCAGGATGTGTTGCTAAGAAGGGAGGGAGGGTGGCGGAGGCTGTCATTGGAGAGAGGACGGGAAAGCCACAGGCGCGTGATAATTCGGCTGCCGGGTAACGTGGGCGAGTCCCTGGAGTTGGCGAGGAGGTAGCAACAAGTCGGCTCTGAAATTAGCACTCAGGGGCCAGCAAACTCATTTCCAGACAGGAGCATTGGGTCCTCTTGCTCGTTGAATCAACTGGTGACCGGCAGGCGTGCGCTTTCCCGAGCATCGCTGTCGTGCGGCGGCAGGTGATGCTGTTCTGTCAAAGCGGTAATTTGGGGGAAAAAAAGCAGATTTCATGTTAGCATTTGAAGCGTAAATCCTCCTGTTATTTAGTTGCTATTTTTTGAGCAAGTCTTCATGGCTAACGCACCATTGCAAGCGTGGACCGGGGAGTCTTGGGGGATGACAAGGTGGCCATGAGCCAGCAGGGTGCCCCTGTGCCCAAGAAGGCCAATGGCATCCTGGGGTGCATCAAGAGGATCATGGCCAGCAGGGCGAGGGAGGTTCTCCTCCCCCTCTGCTCTGCCCAGTGAGACCCCACCTGGGGCACTGTGTCCAGTTCTGGGCTCCCCGGTTCAAGGAGGATGAGGAACTCCTAGAGAGAGTCCAGAGGAGGGCAACAAGGATGATGGGGGGCCTGGAGCATCTCCCCTAGGAGGAAAGGCTGAGGGAGCTGGGCTTGGTCAGCCTGGAGAAGAGAAGGCTGAGAGGGGATCTCATCAACACCTACAAATATCTCAAGGGTGGGGGTCACGAGGATGGAGCCTGTGCCCCCTGCTGTGGGTGAGCCTGCTTGGGCAGGGAGGTGGCACTGGGTGAGCTCCCGAGGGCTCTGCCAGCCCCTGCCATGCTGGGATCCTGTGATTCTGTGACGGGCACCATCTGCCATTTACTCAAAAATTATAGCTTTGGCCCTTTTGGGCTGTTCCCCAGCACATGGTGTAGTTCTTGAGTCTTGAATTTCGCCCAACAGCCCTGCCGGTTCCCCTGGTTTTCTTGGTGTTTTGCTTTTCTCCAAACTTCAGTTTCCGAAATTGAGCAACAGGGTACGAATCTTGGTGTGATTTTTTTTTTTCTTTGAATAGTTTTTGGCTGCTGTCATGATGGCAACAGGCTTGCAAAGATGAACCTCAGCAATTCAATGCCCCAAACCTTCCCCTTTGTGCCTCTAATAAAGGAATGATTTGAAAACTGATGAAAACACTGGATCTAAGGAAGAAATTCTTTAGTGGGAGGGCGGTGAAACCCTGGCAGGGGTTGCCCAGAGAGGGGGTGGAGGCCCCATCCCTGGGAACATCCAAGGCCAGGTTGGACGGGGCTGTGAGCAACCTGGTCTGGTTCAAGGTGTCCCTGCTCCTGCGGGGGGGTTGGGCTGGGTGACCTCTAGGGGTCCCTTCCCACCCAAACCATTCCGTGTTTCTATGATTCTATGAAAACTAAAGGGTGTTTGGGCATTGCAGAGTTTTTCTTTGCGTGAGTGAACAGATTTTGGTTTGCTTGGAGTAGTTACTGTCCATGCGGGCACGGAAGGAGAAACCAAGCAGCACTGATGTATTTTCTTCACTATTTAAGACCTGCCTAGCAATTAAAAGATGAAGTGTGGCCTAAAGAGGGGAAAAAAGGTCTCCAGCGTTCCCAGGAGGCCCTTCCAAAGCTGCAGCTGTGACCCAAGTGCGAGACGTGGTTGGGTTTTTACTTCTTTGAAGGCAGCCTGGGAATCCCCTTCCCCAGCCCTGGTGGCAAGGGGAAAAGAGAAGCTGCGAGACTTCTGGTTGCTCCTGTCGTTCTCCTTTGGCTTTTAAGGCACAAATGCTGCTCGTGCAGCGCCGGCGGCGATGGTTCGGCTGAGGAGGGCATTAGCAATCAGCCCTTGGCGTTTGCAAGGAGAAGAATTCTGTTTGCCGTGGGAAGGATGCGTGCTCCAAGGGGAGCTGGAGCCTCCTTGGGCTGAAGCGTTGCCCTTGCAGGTTCTTGAGGGCCTTTGGAGGTCGGTGGTGGCCATGTCCTGTGACCAAATGCCATCTAGTGAGCCCTGCGGGTATCACACGTGGAGACTGAAACTTGCTGGGATCAAAAGTGCAGTTTTGGGGGTTTTTCTCCCAGTTTGGAAATCCCCTTTTTATATTTGTTTTTTTTAAGGAAGGGACCATAAGAACAAAGCAGGAGGTTTTGGTTCTTTTTGCTCTGAAATGCTCAGCCCTCTCCTCCTGCAGTAAATACTTCTAGACTGACGTTGTATAGAATATAGGTGATATTATGGGCTGTTTTATTTAGGTATGGGAAGAAAAACCTCCTACAAGGTTTTAGGGCTGTGTCTGGAGGTGGAGGTAGGCAGAGCTGTGGACGCAGGGGTGGATGATGGCCGGGAGGGCGTACGGGATCTCTACGCGCCCAGCCCCAACTTCCACCACCTTCTCATTGCTAAACAGAGACACGACGAAGAGGCGGTGATCGACCAGGGCAGAACGAGCAACGTTGTCAATATTCACTATGAGAAGGAGGAGTTGGAAGGTGAGTGTCTGCGGAGACCTGGGTTTGAGGGGCCGCCAGCCCCGCGTGTTTTCCCATCACACCAAGTCCCTACGGCGTCTCTTGCACCACGGGCACATCACGTGCAGCAAAACGTGCCGTGCTTCTTCATAAAGCAGCACAGGGTTTTTCACTTTTTTTTTTTTTTTTTTAATATCATGGCTTTTAAACAGAGGGGGAAAAGCCCCCGCGGAGGCCACGGGGTGAGTTTTAGCCATGGGGCTGGATAATTCACGGCTTGTTTTCTCGCAGAGGCTGCTCCTGGCTTGGAAAGGTCAGGAGAATAATTTGGCGGCTCCAGATGCAGGAGAATAATTTGGTGGCTCCAGATGCAGGGCTGTGGTTTTCTTTCCTTGTTCTGGAGTTAATTATCCTGAGACTGATTGGATCTTCTCTTGTCGCCTTGTGCCATAGGAAGATTTTAAAAATAATGACTTTCCATCGCTGCTTAATAAGCGGGCCTGAGTGTTGTCCAGCCGAAGCTGGAATTTGAGAAGCGGTTTGATACCCTCAGGGCACTTTTAGGTGACCTGGAGCCATCGGTTTTTGCTCTGCTTTTGCACCGTTTGAGTGAAATAAGCTTGGAAAAAGGGAGATCCAGTGAAAATAAGAGAAATTGGTGTTTCTTCTAGGATTTAACCATGGCTTAGCGAGGCGCTGGCTGCGCCAGCCATTGCCGCGATGCCAGAAATGCTGTAAGTGCCGCTTTTTCGCAGGCCACCGGACCCTGTACGTGGGCGTGCGGATGCCGCTGGTGAGGCAGAGCCACCGGCATCACCGACCCCACAGCCAGAAACATCGGAAACGGGAACGGGAGAAGGACTCTGCCCCGGCGGAGCAGGGCTACCACTGTAAGTCCCACTGCAGCGTTCACTGAACTCCTCGGGGCTACGTGGGTGCTGGGGGCTTCTGCGGGCAGGTCCATGGGGGCAGTTTGCTGTTCTTCCAAGGGAAAGTGGCATTATTGAGCAAGAGCTTCCTTTTCCAAAGTTGTTTTCTTTTTTTTTTTTTTTTTTTTTTTTTAAGGCAGTTAAATGCATAATGGATTTAGGTTCATCTTCCTTAGAGGGATCCTGGCTTTCAAAATGGAAATGTGGGGAAGGAAAGCTGCCCATCCTCATGCGGAGGTGGAATGGATGCTTCTCCTTCTCTGTGGCTCTGTGCAAGCCCGGACAGAGCCAGGGGAGAGGGGCCAGCCCAATATTTATGGCTGAACTGGTGCCAATCCGATGCCCGCTTTGCATGTGAGCGTGACGGGCCGTATTCAGGCACAAGTAACAGGAGGGGGCTTTGTCTTCTGCCCCCAGACACCCCTTCCCAGCGGGTGCAGTTCATCCTTGGGACTGAGGAGGATGAGCAGCACGTCCCCCACGACTTGTTCACCGAGCTGGATGAGATCTGCGTGAAAGAGGGGGAAGACGCCGAGTGGAAGGAAACGGCAAGGTAAATCCCTGCTGTGGTGGGAGAGGAGCCCCCGCGCCGGCGGTGCCCATGGGCTCTGCTTTCTGCTCTCTGGGAGGTGAAGCTTTTGCAGCTGCAGGTGCCGATGCGAGGAGCCTCCTCCTCCTGCTACCCCGTAGCTCTGTTAAAGGGGTTGCAGAGTTGGGGCCGTTTTCCCGCAATGGGGCTGATCGCACCCAATGTCCACAGGTGGCTGAAGTTTGAGGAGGACGTGGAAGATGGCGGCGAGCGCTGGAGCAAGCCCTACGTGGCCACGCTGTCCTTGCACAGCCTCTTCGAGCTGAGGAGCTGCATCATCAATGGCACGATGCTGCTGGACATTTGTGCCAACAGCATCGAAGAGATTGCAGGTACCGTGGGTGCCGCAGCCCTCCCGGAACGGCCGAGCTCAGTTTGCTGCTGCTTCACTCCCAAATCAAACCCTGCCCCGATGGCACGTCCTTTTCTAGAAGTCCCGCTGTGTTTTTAAGTTGCGAGGTGGTTTTGGGCGTAGACTGGGCATGCAACAGCCCCACCAGCTTTTTCTTCCAATATAGGATCCTTCTGAAAGCAATTTGTGGGGTTAGACAAGTGATTAGAGAATATTCTGCAGCCAACAAGGAGTGTCAACTACCTGACCTAATTAGCAGTGTCCTTGCTCACTGCAGGGGGGTTGGACTAGATGACCTCTAGGGGTCCCTTCCAACCCAAAACATTCTATGATTCTATGTCTGCCAGGGCTTAGCAGGCTGCTCTTCAAAATGCAGAGCCTGCGTAAGAGCTGAACCTCCTTAAATAAACCATTTATTACAAACCATTCCATAGAATCACGGAATCATGGGATCGTTTGGGTTGGAAAAGCCCATTCAGCTCCCCCAGCCCAACCGTTCCCCTACCCCTGCCATCCCACCCCCAAACCCCGGCCCTCAGCCCCACCTCTGCCCGGCTGTGAA
>NW_009258623.1:74169-86270 GCF_000687185.1 Egretta garzetta
CCCAGTGCCCAGCACAGGGGCACGGTCCCTGCCCTGCTCCTGCTGGCCACACCACTCCTGATACAAGCCAGGATGCCGCTGGCCCTCTTGGCCACCTGCACGCACCACTGGCTCATATTTCCTCATATTCTTTTTTTTCTTTTGCCTTAACATCCAGGATTTAACAGTTTTGAAGGCAGAGTTTATCTGGCAGGTGACCAAGCAGTATATTTCTGCGGGGAAAATAATTGAAGTTAATTGAAAAAGCAGCTTTGGAGAAATTACCTGTGACTGTCACGTCTCCCTTCAGCCTTTACAAGAGCTGGAGAAGTCAGAGCCATTCTTAGCACGTTTCTCCCTGGGCTGGGCGAATTGCAGTCGAGCAGCCAAGGAAACTCAGGGGAAGTCTACGCCATAGATTGCTTGTAATTGGGTTAAATATTTTGTGTCAGACAGAAATGCCAGATCAGGCAGGAAAATTGCATTATTTAGAATGGGAAATAATTATCTCAGTGATGAATAAGTACTTTGATGATGTTTTTCAGCAAAAAAAATTTCTTGCTTTTGCTGCAAAGGCTGAGCTGCATTAAAAAGCCTTGCTCAGCAAGGCTGAGCCTACGTTAGGGGATCCTGCATGGCACACCCTTCCCCGGGGGCTTCGGGGGTCGGGACGTGCAGGGATTTCTGCTCTGATGGCTTCATCCCCTTTGCCATCCCCAGATATGATCCTGGGCCAGCAAGAACAGTCCGCGGAGTTTGACGAGCGCATGCGGGCGAAAGTTCGAGAAGTCCTTTTGAAGAAGCATCACCATCAGAACGAGAAGAAAAGAAACAACCTTCTCCCCATCGTCCGCTCGTTTGCTGATGCGAGCAAGAAGCAGGCAGACCTGCACCTCCTAGACAAGCCAGGTGAGGGTTCCTGCAGGGTTTGGCACTAGGAGAGGGTTCCTACAGGGCTTAGGCACCAGGAGAGAGCTCCTGCAGGGCTTAGGCACCGGGAGAGGGTTCCTTCAGGTTTTAGGCACTGGGAGAGGGTTCCTGCAGGGCTTAGGCACCAGGAGAGGGCTCCTGCAGGGCTTAGGCACCGGGTGAGGTTCCTGCAGGGCTTAGGCACCGGGTGAGGGTTCCTGCAGGGCTTAGGCACCAGGAGAGGGCTCCTGCAGGGCTTAGGCACCGGGTGAGGTTCCTGCAGGGCTTAGGCACCGGGTGAGGGTTCCTGCAGGGCTTAGGCACCAGGAGAGGGTTCCTGTAGGGTTTGGCACCAGGAAAGGGTTCCTGCAGGGCTTAGGCACCAGGTGAAGGTTTCTGCAGGGCTTTGGCCACCTTAGACTTGTCCTGGCAAAGGAGAAGTGTCCCAATTGCTCCTTGTCCGTCTTTCTGAGTGTCTTTCTTTTTCCTACCAGCCCAAACACTCACCCCTCATCCTTCTCCCACCACTGCAGAAGCTAAAAATGGGGTGAACCATGAGACCAATGCGATGGATTTAAGCAAGGTGAGACCCTTGTAGCGTTCTTAAGCCTTTAGGGCCAGATTTGCTCTTGCAAACTTGGCTGCGGAGCATGCTGCAGAGTGCCGTGGGCTTTGCTTTTGGGGGAGAATTGCCTGAAAATCGCTTGTTGTGCCCAGGCGGAGTTGCACTTCATGAAGAAAATTCCCACCGGAGCTGAGGCGTCCAACGTGCTCGTAGGACAACTGGATTTCCTTCACCAGCCCATCGTGGCGTTTGTCCGCCTGACCCCGGCTGTCCTCCTCTCGGGCATGACTGAAGTTCCCATCCCAACCAGGTCTGAATGAGAAGCACAAAGTTTTTATTGAAAAAAAACCCACCCCAACCAACAAAATGACATCAAATTGCTTGCGGCGCTTTGGCGTCCCAAGGGATCCAGGCCAGTGGGAGCAAGCGTGGTTCTCCCACGCACATGCCCTTGCCTTCGTTTCTCCCTTCCCTGCGGTATCTTTTAAACCCATTGGCCAATTTTAATGAAAGTTGGGCCCAAAATTAAATTTGTGATTGGTTTTGATGAATTTCAAATTCACCGCAGAATCGGTGAGCCTATGTGTCCCCTCGCGAGCCGTGCTCTGGGCTGGGAGCTCCTGGGGATTTCCTTGGGTGCCCTTTGAGCAAGGACACGTTCTTCTCTCTCATTTTGTTTTTCTTGCCCAGGTTCCTGTTTGTTTTGCTTGGACCAGAAGGAAAAGCCCATCAGTACCATGAGATCGGCCGGTCCATGGCTACCATCATGACGGATGAGGTGAGACAAGATAAGAGAGATCTCCAGGTCCTTTTTGGCTTTCTTCACCTCCCCCCGCCTCTGTAGCAGTGAGGAAGAGGATTTGCTGTCCCAGCCACCCGCAGCTCTCCCTTTGTGCCCACCCTTCCTTTGCACCCCAAAGCAAACGTGCGGATTTGCATCACCCCACATCCTGGAGGCTGAGATCCCACCCAGGGTGCATCCTGTACCTTGTCCTTCTCCCCGGGCTCCCCAGCACACTGTCCCCAGTGGTGGCATTGTCTGGGCCTCTTTAAGCAAAAATGTGCTCTGGAGGATGGGGACCTCATGGAAGAGATGATTACAAGTACCATGATGGACAGATTTTTTTTCCTTTTTGGGGAACATTTCCTGCCATTTCCAGCAAGAAATTTGGGGGGAAATTATTTGGCATTTAGCCAAGAGCTTATTGCACTGGCTAGGACATCCGAGGTGGGTGGGTTGTCCTCTCACCAGGTTGTCTCCTACCGGCAGGTTTTCCATGACGTTGCCTACAAAGCCAAGAACCGGGCTGACCTCGTGGCCGGCATCGACGAGTTTCTGGATCAGGTCACGGTCTTGCCGCCAGGAGAGTGGGATCCATCGATCCGAATTGAGCCCCCCAAAACCGTCCCTTCGCAGGTGGGTGCTGCCGCAGAGGGAGGCATGAGGGGGACGGGCAGGACGGCAGCACGCCCGGGGCTGCTGTTCAGGGGCCCAAATGCACAAGGTCCCGGTTTGACACAGTCACACACCCAGACCAGACGCAAAATAAGGCAGCAGTTACAAATATCTTCATTTTATTTCCATTTTAACAGGAAAAAAGGAAGATGCCGGGAGCTCTCGATGACAGCTCTTCTCACAGCAAGCCGGAGAAACACAGTGGTCCTGAGCTGGAGCGGACGGGAAGGTGTGAGCTTTAATAATTTGGGTTTTTTTTTCCTGTTTGCCACTAAAACCTGAGCATTCACCAAAATCTGAGCAGGCTTCGGGCGTTAGTTGGATCAGTGAGGGGGCTCCAGCTTGGTCCCCTGGGCTGGGCAGGTGGGAGATCTGGGCAGCTGGGCTCAGCCACAGCATCATTGCACACAGGTTTTCTTGATTTGGGGTGGAAGCAGATGCGTGACCACCTCCAGGGAGAGCTCTGCTGCTGCTCAAAGCATTGGAGTGTTGCAATAAGAGGGGACAGGCTCTCAGGTTAGGTCCTTGGTCTTTGTGCGGGAGGGATTTGTTTGTGTCCCTCAATTTCTGCTGGGTACACAAAGGGTGAAGGACCCTGCTTCGTTTTAGCGGTGAAAGCTCTTCTGTGCTTGTGACCGTCCTTTCGCGGCAAAGAAAACTCCATGTGCTCTTCCAAGGAGAACAGTTTGTATTTTTTTCCTTCCTCCAGGCTCTTTGGAGGTTTGATCTTGGACGTGAAGCGAAAAGCCCCGTGGTTCTGGAGCGACTTTCGGGATGGTCTGAGCCTGCAGTGTCTGGCGTCCTTCCTCTTCCTCTACTGCGCCTGCATGTCCCCCGTCATCACCTTCGGGGGCCTGCTGGGGGAGGCGACCAACGGCCACATAGTGAGCACCTCACTCTGTTGGGTGGCATTCGGGAGGGCAAAGCTCATGCAAAAGTCCGTGCTGCAGTGAATTTGCTTTGGTTTCCCTCCCCCAATGATTTATTTACTCCCTACTGCCTCCCTTCCCCGGACAGAGCGCCATGGAGTCGCTGCTGGGCGCATCCATGACCGGTGTGGTGTATTCCCTCTTTGCTGGCCAACCTCTCACCATCCTCGGCAGCACCGGACCTGTCCTTGTGTTTGAGAAGATCCTCTACAAATTCTGCAAGTAAGGCTGGCTGCCACTGCTGGGCGCTGCCAGAGCCTTCAGAAGGCACTGACGGCGGAAGGATCTTCTTCTTGTATTTTTCTTAGTGGGGGTTGTTAGATTTAAGTTGTCTTCTGGGCCACAGACGTTGCACGCTGCTGCTTTAGGATGTGATGGTGCAAGAGCCCTTGGTCTCTGAAGGATGGATGGGGTCGTTTGGGGTTTTTTGGGTTAAAGCGAAGCAGCAGGAGGAGGAGAAACCATAAAGACGTGGATGCCTGAAGAGGCAAATCACTCTGGTTTGGGGGTGAGGGAAGGTTTGCTTTCCTCCCAGTACAAACCCAGGTGCTTCTTAGCCTGATTTTTGCTGGAAGTGGAAATAGATTTCGCCCAAATATCCAAATGGTTTTCTGCTGAAATATTTCTGGTGTTGATGATTTTATGGAAAAAATAGGAGCTTCTCATATGAAATGTACATTTTCCATGATAATCCTTTTGTTGTGATGACTTTGATCCTTATTGCACCCTTATTGCAATTAAATTCATCATTAAGCCCCAGCTTGCTGGCAGCAGGTGACTGCGTGCAAAACCAGCCGGTTTCGGTGTTTGGGCATCAGGGTGAGGTGGGAGGACACCACCTTCCCCAACAGGGACCTGACCTCAATTAGCCTCCGAGGTCTTAACACAAGATAATTGCTAAAGAATGATAATTAAATAATTGGCCGCTCCTCCAGCGGGTCCACGCCCTGCACCGCAGCCCCGAGGCTGGCTGTCGTGGTACGTGCCATCTGTAAATCGCTCCCAATCTCCTAAATTGCTCCCAATTTTTCCCGAAGGAAGGCACGGCTTGGAGCCTCCGGCTGGCCTTTCCACCCTGGGTTTTATTTTGGTTTCCCAGGGAGTACGCGCTCTCCTATCTCTCCCTGCGGGTGTGCATCGGGCTGTGGACTGCCTTCTTCTGCATAGTGCTGGTGGCCACCGATGCCAGCTGTTTGGTGTGCTACATCACCCGCTTCACCGAAGAAGCCTTCGCCTCCCTCATCTGCATCATCTTCATCTACGAGGCTTTAGAGAAGCTGAGTCACCTGCGAGAGACCTACCCTGTGCACATGCACAGCAAGCTCGACTTCCTCACCATCTACTAGTGCGTTTTTTTTTCCCTCCTAAACCACCGCTGCCCCTTGGCAGGAGCTCAGGGCTGCACCTCCATCGCCTTCCCCTTACCCCTGTCTTGGCTTCTCTCCTCCCAGCTGTAAGTGTGAGGCACCAGCTCATCCCAGCAACGAAACCCTGCGTTTCTGGGAGAGCCACAAGATCAATGTGTCTGGCCTTGCCTGGGAAAACCTCACGGTGACTGTAAGTGCCCCGAGCCACTGCTTCCTCATGCCGCGGCTACAGGGTCCGGGGGCATTCGCGTGGTGCAAAACTCGGAGCCCTTCAGGTGATGATGGGCTTCAAACTGTGCTAGTCCTGCTCCAAAAAGTCTTGGGTTAAATCTAATGTGTGGTTTTAACCTACTCTGTCCTGGGAAGGAGGGTCCACTTTGTCCAGTCCAGCTTGTCCCCAGCATCGTGGGTCATAACCGTCCTCCTCAACCCTGTTGCGGGACAACAGTTCTGACCAGGAGCAAGGTTAAGTGGGTGGTTTGATTACTGTAGCAGTTGGAGGACTTAAGTTCATGCTTGAAGGTAGCAATTGGCTTCCTTAATTGGTTCCTAATAACTCCAGGCCTTGCTTTCTTACTCAGCGTTGTCTGTAAGTATGTGCATAAATTTGCATGTCTGAGCAGCCTCTCGGGCTGTTGTTGCCGGAAGCAGAGCCCCAGCGTAGGGTGGGAGGCTCTTATGGACATCTGCATCCCCTCTTGGCCATGTCCTGTGAGCCCTCCACTGGGAAGGGATGACTTGTCTCTTCTCCTTTCCTATCACGCTTGTCTTAGCCCTCCTTCCCGGTTCCCTCTTTCTCTATCCCCAAGAGTTTCCAAGCGCTTTCTTCCCTGCTGGTGGTGTCTTCGGCTGCAGTTGCCTGCCATTCAAGCAGAGGATGTGCCGTGGGTTTGTTGTATGGTGTCCCATCACATCTCGTCTCTCTGCTCTCCTCTGTGTAGCTCAATGTGTCACTTGTTCAGCTGCTGTTGGTCGTTAAATATAAATCTCCGTTGGTGGCAGCTGTGACAATGCCATGGATCTTGGACCAAGATCCTCAAACCCCCATAGTTGTCCGAGGTTTCCTTGCCGCATGTGCACTGCCTTTGTGTCCTGACACTCTGTTTCTCCAGGAATGTCGGTATTTGCATGGAGAGTTTCAAGGACCTGCCTGTGGACGCAATGGCCCCTACACGCCTAATGTCCTCTTCTGGTGCTGCATCCTCTTCTTCTCCACCTTTGTCCTGTCGAGCTTATTGAAGAAGTTTAAAACCAGCCGTTACTTCCCAACCAGAGTAGGTAGAAGATGGTGGCCAGCAGCAGTCTCCGCACTCATTTCCCAAAATGGCTTTCCTGGAGCACTAAACAGTATTTGCCACCACTTGGTCAAGCTGGGAAATGTTGACCTTGAAGGCCAAGCTCTCCATCAGCTTGGATGTCCCTCAAAATGATTGCAGTGTTTCCTACCTGCCTCATGACATGCCCTGGAGCGGTTTGGGTTTTGCTCAGGCAGTGGGAAACCAGGTCTCCAAAGTTGGTTGGGATTTGGTTTTTTTTTTTTTTCCCCCCTAACCTTCTGTGCATTATGTGCTCAAGGGGAAGTTGATTCAAATGAGGAGCTGCCATAGACACGATTTCTTCCTTTTGAGGAGCAAATGATGCCTCAGTGCCTTATTCCCATTTTAGCTGCGAGTGTGGCTGTAGTGGCAATATTATTTTTTTTAAAGGTTTGAATTCAAACAACCCTTTTCCACCTAATTAAACTTTTTTTTTTTTATTGTCTGACACCAGATCTCACAGGGACAAACGCAGCAGCCGTATCTAACCAGGGGATTTGGCTGCATGTCCTCAGAGTGGTGGGATATTGTTACCAGCCTTAACGTTGTTCATGTCCCCAACTCTTCCATCTCCTGTTATGACCCTGTTTGTGATGCCCCTTTCAGCTCTGGTTTCTTGCCCCAGGTACGATCCACAGTAAGTGACTTTGCTGTTTTCCTCACCATCGTTGTCATGGTGCTCATTGACTTCATGATTGGGATCCCATCACCGAAGCTCCACGTCCCCCATATGTTCAAGGTAATGGGGTGTTTTGGCATGGAGCTGGTTCCAGCCCTTGGGGATGCCACAAGGTGATGCCAGGGCTGAGGCTGGAGGAGATGCTGGTGGTGGGACCATCTCCTCTTCCACTTCCAAGTGCATCATTTCCTTCTGGAAATGAGAAGACAGCCCCAAAATTAGAGACCTACACGTGCTTGCAAAGAGGACGCTGGCACTGCTGAACCCCGTGGGAGAGGTTGACACGAAGCCAGGGCTGGGAGATGCTCTGATGCAGGGATGGAGGGGAAAATCGAAGCCAGTGAAGTGGCTGGGCTGGGAAATGATCCTGAGGTGCATGATTTGTTGCAGCCTACCAGAGATGACCGCGGGTGGTTCATCAGCCCCATAGGACCCAACCCTTGGTGGACCGTGCTGGCCGCGCTCATCCCAGCTCTGCTCTGTACCATCTTGATATTCATGGACCAGCAGATCACTGCCGTTATTGTGAACAGGAAGGAGCACAGGCTGAAGGTAAGGGCCTGCAAGAGATGGCCCCGTCCCCAGCCCACTCTGGGCTGCAGGTATGGGGAGAACCTCCTACGCTTGGTGAAGGCATTGGTCGGGGAGAACGGTGGGACGCTCCCCTGGATTAATAACGACACAGGGAGCAAAGGACGGGAGAGTGAGGGTGAGCAATGTTTTGGAGCAGCGGATTAATCTTGGAGCAATATAGAAGATGGGTTTTGTTTTGGAATGCCGGCAGCAGCTGGGGGAACGAATCATTCTGAAGGGCTGCCAGGGATAATTCTGAGTCGCATCTTATTTGCAAGCCGCGAAAATTTCTTTATGAATGAAAAAAATAGTAACTTCGGGGTTTTTTTGGGAGAAGTAGATATCACACCCACTCTCCAAATCCACTTTGTCCAAACTCCTACCGGATTTCCATGCAAGCTGCTTGCGCAAAGACCGGACTCATCCTTATTTGATTCCAATTCTTGTTTTACATTTTCAAGAAGTTGACCTGAGCTCAAGTCGGGTTCGAGTCTGACACGTGCAACGTTGTCCTTGCTCCTGTGCTGTGGGGTGCTCTGTTTCTTGTTTTGCTCCCTGCAGAAAGGATGCGGGTACCACCTGGACCTCTTCATGGTGGCCGTGATGCTCGGGGTGTGCTCGGTGATGGGGTTGCCCTGGTTTGTGGCTGCGACCGTCCTGTCCATCACCCACGTGAATAGCCTCAAAGTGGAGTCTAACTGCTCGGCGCCGGGAGAACAACCCAAGTTTTTGGGGATACGAGAGCAGAGAGTCACTGGCTTGATGATCTTTGTGCTCATGGGCTGCTCAGTCTTCTTCACTTCTGTGTTAAAGGTAAGAGGAAAATGCAAAACGCCCAACAACCACAAGCTTTTGGAGATCATACAAAAATAGTCCCCTCTCTCCAGGCCTGAGTGGTTGTGGGGCAGAGGAGGAGGTGTTCCCAAACCTTGGGGCTTGACCCGTGCTGGGAACCAGCCTTGGTTACACTTCCCAGCCCTTCAGACCCCAGTTTGGTGAGCTTGAGGCAAACGAGCAAGACAACTGCTTTGATTTCCAGGTGTCCTTCAGGCCCGTCCGTGTTTATGGGTTACAGCTGAGCGTATTCAGACCAGTACATCTGCTCTCTTTCAAACAGGCAGCGCTTCATCGGTTGCAATTTGCTCCCCCAAGCGCCTCCGAGCAGCAATTCCCAGTAGCTTAGCACACTGAAATCTTCCCAGTGGCCTTCCTTGCATGTTCCTCCCACAAAATAATCTCATCCCTAGGCTAAAAGGAGGCACAAGAATAGGTAGAAATGTTTTTTCTACCGTGACAGAACGTGGTATGTGGCAGCATGGGTGAAATTACCTATTTTCCTCCAGCTTTTCTGGAAAATAGGATTATTCAGATGAAAAACAGTGCAGAAGTTCAGCCTAGAGCAGAGCATTAGCTCGCTTGCACGCACAAGATTGCTGCTGCTTAAAACCCGACACATCTTTAACCCTGGGGAAACAGGAAAGCTTCAAGCAATTTTAGGCAGTGCCTGTAGAAGGGAGCGGTAATACCGGAAATGCAATTAAAAAAAATATTGCTTTCTTTTTTTTCCCCCCAGTTTATACCAATGCCTGTGCTTTATGGCGTCTTTCTCTACATGGGCGTGTCGTCGCTCCGAGGAATTCAGGTACGGACTTTTTTCACAGCATGCAGCATGTCTGCTCCCTGGTATTCCGTCTCCGGAGAAGCAGAAAAAAGCAGTGGCATGGGGGAAAAAAAACCAATCTCCAAAAGCGAGTGATGAGAATAGATTGGTAGAGGCACGGGAGGTTGGTAGGGCTGGGAGGACCTGGCAAGTTCAGTGCTCTCTGTTTGATGGTCTAGGGCGGGTCGGTGTTTGGCTTTGTGGAAAATGGGGGAGTTCAGTGCGAAAGGAAGGAAATCATGGAATCATGGAATGGTTTGGGTGGGAAGGGACCCCCAGAGGTCACCCAGCCCAACCCCCCTGCAGGAGCAGGGACACCTTGAACCAGACCAGGTTGCTCACAGCCCCGTCCAACCTGGCCTTGGATGTTCCCAGGGATGGGGCCTCCACCACCGCCCTGGGCAACCCCTCCCGCTCTTTCCCACCCTCAGGGCCAAGGATTTCTGCCTTCCATCCAGGCGAAACCTGCCCTGCTTTGCTTTCAAACCATCCCCCCGTGGCCTGTCCCAGCCGGCCCTGCTCAAAAGATTGTCCCCGTCTTCCCTGGGGGCCCCCTTGAAGCCCTGAGCGGCCACACTCAGGTCCCCCCGCAGCCCCCTCTTCCTCAGGCTGAACACCCCCAACTCTCCCAGCCTGGCCCCGCCGGTGGAAAGCCTTGCTGGGGGGTCAGTGGGCCAAGCAATGCTAATGGTAGGATAATGAGGTTCGGTGGGCAGCTCTCATGGGCAAGCTGGTTTATAGATGGAGCAAAGGGAACATGGTCCTGCTCCCAGGAGGAACATCATGGGATCCGCGATCCCTCATCGCAAACGAGACCCTGAAAATTCCCTCCACGTCTCAGCAGAGCCAGAAACTTTCCGCAGTCCCATGGTGGCAACTTTTCCCCTTTGATTTTTGCAGTTCTTCGACCGCTTGAAGCTGTTTTGGATGCCAGCGAAACACCAGCCGGACTTCATCTACCTGCGGCACGTCCCCCTGCGAAAGGTGCATTTCTTCACCCTCATCCAGCTGATCTGCCTCGTCCTCCTCTGGGCCATCAAGGTGTCCCGTGCTGCCATCATCTTCCCCATGATGGTAAGAGCTGGCGCCGCTCGGCAGCGGGATGTTTGCAGCGTGGGAGTGAGATGCAGCGTCACCTCTGGCCTCACCGCATCTTCCCTCTTATTCATGAAGGTTTTGGCTCTTGTTTTCGTCCGGAAAGTGATGGATTTCTGCTTCTCCAAGCGAGAGCTCAGCTTTCTGGATGACCTTATGCCAGAAAGCAAGAAGAAGAAGTTGGACGATGCCAAAAATGAAGCCAAAGAAGAAGAGGTAATGGGTGCTGGGTGCTTGGGGCTGGACGCTGCTCTCCATCTCTGAGGTTGCCTGTTTCCATCACCGCTTGTCTTTAAATGTTGGGGGAAGAGCAGAACTAAATAGTAGTTGATCCTAATAGCCCGAATCCCAGAGCTGAACCTTGTTTGCCCCCTAAATTAGCGGTGAGCTTAACACTTGAATGCAGGTATGATTTTTAAAATGATTGCTTTATGCAAAAGGTCGTTGTTACTGTGGGAAGATTTGCTTATAGCGCTGGTTTTTAACCCCTCCAAAACCTTTGGAGCGAAAGGTCCTTCCCCTGCTGCACTGTCACGGGGCGGCCTGCAGTGGTTTTACTGGGTGTTTTGTTTCTCTCCGCTTTGGCCAAAGACTGAGAACTTGATTTGTCCCTTTTTTTCATGTCAGGAGTCCCAGAAGATGATGGAAGCTGCTGCTGCAAATTCTGTTCAGCTGAAACTGGGGAAGACCAGCACCTCGGATACCCCAAAGCAAAACAGTGACAGGTAAAGCCCCACCCAGTGCCAGGACCCCCCGGCGGGATGAGTTTGAAGGCGTTTGGCACCATTTTCTCCACTCGCATCTTTATTGAGCGTCACTTTAGAAACCAGCAGTCGGCTCGGTGGCGAAAATCAAATTTATGGGCAGGGCTGCAGGAGGCGATTGCTGGGCTCTGACCCCACACAGTGTGGCTGCACAACTCGCGTTTGACCCCAAGAACTTGCATCATCAGTGACTTTATGGTAGCTGGAGATCCTCAGACTTAAAAATGAGGGGTTGCAGGCATGGTCTGTACCAGCAGCAGCTTAGGAGCCCACCCCAGGGCTTCCAACACCAGCAAGAGCCTTTGCATGGAGATGTTGCTCTGTAAACAGCAAAACCAAAATAATCTGTAGCGCTCAGATTTGCCTCTCAAAACTCCTCATCCGGCCAAACCTCCTGTGCTTGCGCTGAGCTTTGATTCCTCCGTGTCCCCCCCGCGTTGCTCTTGCTGATGCTCACGCACTTGGTGGCATCCGTTCCCGTCATCGCGGATTGCTATGTGAAATATTTATTGCAGGGCTGATCCTTCCGAGATCAACATCTCGGATGAAATGCCAAAAACGACCGTGTGGAAGGCGCTCGCGATGAACACAGAAACACTCTGAACCCCGGGGGGAGGAAAGAGGTAAAGGATTGCGCGTGACCGTTGACCGCGCTCCCCTGCAAGTGGCTGCGGTTTCCTGCGGTTTTCCCGTGCTCTGGCTGGCAATGCCGAGCGAACGCCCGGTCCTTGGGAACAGGCAGCCGGGACCGTGGTGTGTGAACCAGCTCCTCTCTGCTGGGGGGGCCGCCAGCGGGGGGGGAGCAGAGG
>NW_009258623.1:86728-101450 GCF_000687185.1 Egretta garzetta
AGGCGCGAGAAGGTGACTCAGGGATGTGCCAACGCAGACACGGGGAGAAACAACGCTGTGTTTGTTTTCCAGTTGGAGGATTCCCATTAAAGCCATGCAGCCGTTTTCCCTTCCCCTCGGTGTGCTTCGGGCATTCGGTATCTCCAGACCAGCAACCTGAGGTGCACCTCCCCGTCGGTGGGAGCTGGGTGGCATTAAGCCTCCGCGTGTCCCTGTGTGTGTCCTTGCGGTTTTGTAGTGGTAGAGGGGCTGCTACCGCTTCCTCGTCCAGCGCTCTATTTTTTAAGATCTCATTCCTCCTCTCCTTTCTCTCTTTTTCCTTTTTTTTTTTTTTTTCCCCCCCCCCAAATATAAACACTGAATGTACAAAATAATTTTCTCTTATATTTGATGCATTCTCCACTTTCATCAGGACCCGGTTCTCGGTCTGGTTTGGGATCCTTAATTCCGTCTCTTACTGGTACAAGAGGGACTCCCTTCATGGTGGCGCAGCACAAAGAGCGTCCGAGCAGCTGGGCTAAGGCAAAGGAAAAGCATTTGCTCCCCGTGCTCCTGTTTTAAATTTTATTTTATTTTTTTTTTTCCCCTTTTGGCTCTGCCATCAGCCTGGGAGCTGCAAAATACGGGAATGCCCCCTTCTCGCCCCCTGCCTGCAAACTGAATGTAAGGGAGCACTTAAAATCGCCTTCCTTGACCGCATGGTATGGCCATGGGAGCGGCCAGGGCGACCTGGGGCTCTGCACCCCTGGGCTGCCCCCTCTGTTCTTCCTCCATTTCCCTTCCTTTCACCTCCCTGGGCCGCTGTCGTTTTTTCTTCACCCCCCCTGTCCTTGCCAAGTCTTTTCTCCCACAGGGCGGAACGAGCCGGGAGGAAAGCGGGACGATGCCTTCTCCTCCTCCCTCTCCCTGCCGCTTTGCAGGAAGAAGCTGTTAAGCAGAGATGGTTCCCACGCTGTCTTCCCATTTTGGGGGGTCGTTGGGCTGCGGCGTCACCCCAGGCACATGCGCTTGAGTCGGGTGGCCCTGGAGCCCGGGAGGAGAGGACAACCCAGAAGCAAAGGTCCCCTTGCAGCCCTCCGCCTTGCCCCAGGCTCTCGGCGTCTGGCACTGGTGCCCCGTGCCCAGCTGGGCTGGGTGCACGAACCCTCCGGCCATCGGCTCCTTCCAGCTGTTGCGTCAAACCAACCCAAAATGACAACGGCAAGTCGTTGCTCCTCTTAAAGGCAGCGGGGGTGGGGAGGGAAGGAAAATAGCAAGTTGCTCTGTAAGGATGGAAGCCCAAATCAGCCGGCTTTGATGGGAGGGGGTTTTGCAAACCGTAGTCCGACCGTTGCCAGGGTGGAGCAGTGACTTTTGGAGGGGGAGGAAATGGGTATAGCTCTTCAAAAAGGAGGGGAGGCAAAAAGGGAAAAGGAAAAAAAAAAAAAAAAAAAAAAAAAAGGCTTGGAGGAAGGGGAAGGTGCAAAGCCTGGGTTTTGTTGCTGCTGGTGGTGCCCATGCACGTCCTGTCCACGCTGCCCAGGACCGTGCTTGCTGCTCCGCCGTGCCGTGTCTCCCTCCCCAGGGAGCAAAGGTCCTGCTGGAGGAGAGCCCTGCTCTCTCCACCCTTTGGAAAATAAACGTGAATTCCCGTGGAGGTGTAGGCACTCAGCCAGCGACCGGCGCTGGGTGGTTGCCGTACCAGCCCTACAGCTGCCTGCCCCTAAAAGGGAATTATTTGGCTTCTGCTCTAGGACAGTTTGGGGTTTTTCCTTTTTATTTTCCTCTGTGTAAGAGGAGGGAGCCCGGCCGGACTCTGCTCCTTCCTGGCAGGGCCCAGGGCCAGGGGGCTGGGACTGTTTTCCAATAATGCCTGGCACCTCTCCAGCGTAGGAAGAAAGGAACCCACCCCTGCAGGAGAACGATGCTGGTTTTCATGGAGAAGGGGCTGGGTCCAGCTCTGGAGGGGGGGTGGTGTCATCATCTCCCCAGGCCTTGAGGGGCTGCAAAGCCTTGGCAATTCCTTATTTAAAAAGCAAACCAGGCTTCCTCAACGTGCCCGGGGGCAGCCGCCTTCTGCCCTGGCAGCTTTGGGTTTTGCTATTAACAGGGCTGGATTTTTTTTTTCTTTCTTTATTTTAATTAAATGAAAGCTGAGGTCTTGCTTAATAACCAAGGTGGTGGTGACCCCCCCGGGCTGGCCACGAGACCCTGCGCTGTGGCTGCCTGCCCCCTTCATACACCATAAACCCATGGAGGGCTCCGTATTTGGGGAGGATTTAATAGTTCCTGGTGCAGAGGAAAATTAGATGGCGGGGGAAAACCCTCTCACAGATGTTCCCGGAGTTGCTTGAGGACTAAAAATTGAAATAAATAAATCTTTGAAGTGACCCGGAATGCCGTAGTCGGCAGCAAAGCCCTGTCCCACGACTGCAGGATGGGTGCTGGGGGTTTTCCTCATCTTCGGTGCCTTAAAACAGCTCCACAAATCGCCCGCGGGCCCCTTGAAGACGTTTCCTAAACTGAAATGCGTGGGAATCCCTAAAGCCGGGGGGGATGTGTGTCAGGGGGGAATGTAATTAAGATGCTGGCACATTTATTTATTTTTTATCCTATTTTATTTTTCCCCCAGTGTCCTACATGTAGAAATACAGAAATTATTTTTGTTCTGGAGATGCTGAAATATATTTATTTTATTGTAGAGATGATCTAGTTTGGAAACGCTCCGTGCTGTAAATATATCGGGGGTGGGGAGGGAGAGGGGGATCCACCGAGCGAATCTGTGTTATTTATCACTTTGCGTATTTGTCTGCGTGGTTTTGGGTTTTGTTGTTTCCTGTTTTTTAAAATTTGCTTTATTGGGGGTTCATTCTGGGCCACTCTGATGCCGTAAATCCGCGTCGCTGTCTCGTGGGTCCCGTCCATGAAGCGTTGCTGTTGCCTGATGGGTTCTGTCTTTGAATTTTTTTTTCTCTCGTTGCCCATTGAACGCAATGGGAAAAGAATCCAATAAAGGTCTGGTACGGCTCGCTGGGGTGCTCCCGTGTCTTTGGGAGGGTGGAGAGGAGCCAGAGGCATCTTTGGAGATTTTAAGGGGGGTTTTGGAGGTCACAGAATCAGGGAATCATGGAATCATTTGGGTTGGCAAAGCCCGTTCAGCTCCCCCAGCCCAACCGTTCCCCTACCCCTGCCATCCCACCCCCAAACCCCGTCCCTCAGCACCGCCTCTGCCCGGCTGTTAAACACCCGCAGCGACGGGGACTCGACCCCTTCCCTGGGCAGCCCCTTCCAGCGCCTGACAGCCCCAAGGGGAAGGAATTGTTCCCCATGGCCAACCCAAATCCTCTGCTTTCATCACCCTTTAACCATTAACACAAACACAAATCATAGAATCCTAGAATTGAATCACGACGGCTGGAAACGACCTCCAAGATCATCCCGTCCAACATCAGCCCAGCCCCCTGTGCCTGCTAAACCCTGTCCCCAAGGGCCACGGCCCCACGGGTGTTGAACCCCTCCAGGGGTGGGGACTCCCCCACCGCTCCGGGCAGCCCCTTCCAGGCTTGACCACTCCTTCAGGGCAGGAATTGTTCCCCACGGCCAACCCAACCCTGCCCTGGCACAACTTGAGGCCGGTGCCCCTCGTCCCATCGCCCCTTCCCTGGGAGCAGAGCCCGACCCCCTCGGCTCCCCCCTCCTCTCAGGCAGTTTTGGGTGATGGGGGAGTGGACAGCACTGATTTGGGGGAAATCCCATCTCCCTGGGCTTTGGGTCAGGAGCCAGCTGGTTGGGGAAAGATTGGAAATTATTGGGTGTTGTGGTTTGGTTTTTTATTTTATTTAAATTTTAAAATCAACATTTTTTTAATTAAAAAAAATCTTTAATATTTATTTATTAGGCTTTATTTTAAATATTTTTTATTTCTTAAATATTTTTAAATTTTTATCTGTGAGTGATTCCAATGAGCTCTGGGTGGCGGGGGGGAGGGGACAGCAGCGTCACCCACGTCCCCTCTGCCAGGCCGGGGGGCGCACAGGGCCTTCAGAAATGGGACGGGGGGGGATGAAGGTGCCGGCACGAGGCAGAAATTGCCCCATCCAGGGCAAGCAGTTCCTCCTCCCTGTGTTTTGGGTTGGCTTTTTTTTTTGACCTTTTGCGATCCAATTAATTAATGTTGAATCCAGAGAGGCTCTCGTTACCTTTCACATCCTATTTTTTAAAAGATTTCTTTCAAAAGCCCCTCTGGCACGGGGCTGGGGGGTCAAGTAGGCACATCCCTTCCACCTAAAATACAAGAAATTGAGAGAAAAATGGGGCACCCCAAGCTGGGGCTTGGAGCCCGGTGCCTCGAAATTCCCTGGGAGCAGCGGTATGTGGGATCCTGATGGGATGCTCGGAAGGGTTGGAGACCTCAGGAACCAGCTGCTGGGTTTGGCAAAGGTTTTATTATGATTTTTACAGAGAAAATGAAGCCGGAGAAATCCAGGTTTGAAGGGAAGGCTGAGGGGCAGACGTTTGGAAGAGGTGACTGGGAAACACCGAAAGGGTTAAAGCGGCTGCGTGCGATGGATAAATCCTTCCCGTGCAGCATCCGGTCGCTGCTGGCAGTGGAGGGGTCCAGCACCCCCAGGCTGATGGTGCTGGAAAGCTGATGCTTTGATTTGCCATTTAATTGTACCTTAAAATGAAAAAGCAAAGAAACAGCAAAGAGCTTCAGGGAAAAGCAGCCACCCCCTAAAATCCCTTTGGTAGCTTTGGGACAGCGGCGGGGATTTTCTCGTCGGCAAAGGACCGACACCATCATAGCCCCGATCAATGCGAATGACCCCGCCGCATGAAGGCTGAAATGAAGCCCAAAACATCGGAACGAAGCGTGGTGGGAACAAACCAGCCTCATCCCACTGGAAACTATTAACCCCTCCCCCCCCAAAAGTTTAATTTTCCTTGTCTTATTGCGAATAAACACCAGAGAATCCAAACGAGAAGCGGCAGCGGGGGGTAGGGAGCTGCGCTCTGCCTTCGCACCGGCACTGCCGATTTGTGGCTTCATTTTAAAATGATTCATTTATTTGGTTTTTAATTCACCGCGTTTGCTGTTCGGGCTGACTTACGCGAGCGCTGGGAACACGGCCGGGAAGGAGCCGCTGCGGGGCTCCTCCTCCAGGTACCTCTTTGTGGAGCGGGGGAGCTCATTTCCCAGCACGGTCCTGTTCCCCTCTCCCCTTTCTACCTGTACCGCTTGGTGTTGATGAGCCAGTGCACAAAGTCCTTGGCCTTCATCTTGTCCAGGTAGCGGGTGAAGTCGCTGGTGAAGGTGCCTTCTGAGTGTCGCTTGATGTTGGACGCGAAGCTTCGGGCGCTTTGCGATGCGTACGACCCCCATCTGCTCGGGAGAGAAGGATGGGGGAAGAAAACGTGTTTTAACGCCCGTTGGGGTGTGGGGATCCCCCACCCTCCCTGCACGAGGTCCCCAGAGCAGGGACTGTCCCCTCTGAAGTACTTTACTGGGTGGAGCATCCTCCAGAAAAGTGGTAATAATGCATAAAAATAGTTTTCAGTTTCAGGGGGGTCTCCCAAACTCAGCCAGAGTTGTTCCTGGCATCAGATCCATGCAATGTCCTATCTCGTGTTATTTGCTTTACGTCTTGCTCGGCTGCGGTGGGTTTGTGCCTCCACCCTGGTCCCTGTTTGCCGCTCCTGGGAGGGAGCGTGGTGCTGCCCCGAGATTTAGATCGACCTCCTCCAGCTCCAGGGTGGGGAGCTGATGTTGGGCTCCCCTGCCCCTTTCACAAAGTCACCCCAGCACAAAGACTCCAAAGGGTTTTCCTCCCATGTGGTTGCCAGCACGGAGGGGGCCTCAGCCCAAAGCATTGCCCCATCCTAGTTCTGCCCCGCCGTGTGCCCGTGCAGCCCCTCTTTGGTCTGATGCAGCTGAAAAATCCTGGGGGGCACATGGCAATGGCCCTGCGTGGGCTGGTACAGAGCCAGGGGGGAGCTTGTCAGGATAAATACAAAATAAACGGGCACATCGCAATAGCCCCAGAGCCGGGAGAGCTGGCAGCAAAGGTAACGGAGAGGGCTGAGCTGCTGCGACAGCCCCTGCCCACACCACCCATTTCCCTGGGCCAGCTCCACCAACACCCCGTACCTGGACGTGTCATCCAAGTCCTTGGGGCCCATCTGCCACCCTGCCGGGATCAGCGCAGCAAACACCAGCCCGGAGAGGAACAGCCACCGGACGACCTGCATTTGTCTTTCTGGAGAAGGCAGAAGTTGAGATAGGAATATCCAGGGTTGCGATTGCCAGCGACCCTCCCAGCCTCCGCAGGCAGCGGGGCATGGGACAGACCCAGTGCGAAGGAGGGGATGGACCCAGCACAAGGGATGGGACGGACCCAGCATGAGGGATGGGATGGACCCAGCATGAGGGATGGGATACACCCAGCATGAGGGATGGGATGGACCCAGCACGAGGGATGGGATACACCCAGCATGAGGGATGGGATGGACCCAGCACAAGGCATGTCCAGCATGAGGGAACCACGAGGGATGGGGGACAGACCCAGCATGAGGCACAGGATGGACCCAGCATGAGGCATGGGACGGACCCAGCATGAGGGACAGGATGGACCCAGTACAAGGCACAGGACAGTCCCAGCACGAGACACGGAATGGACCCAGCACGAGGGATGGGACGGACCCAGCACGAGGGATGGGATGGACCCAGCATGAGGGATGGGATGGACCCAGCACGAGGCACGTCCAGCACGAGGGACAGGACAGACCCAGCATGAGGGACAGGACGGACCCAGCACCAGGCACGGGGGACAAACTCAGCATGAAGCACAGGATGGACCCAGCATGAGGCACAGGACGGACCCAGCACGAGGCATGGGACGGACCCAGCATGAGGCACAGGACAGAGCCAGCACGAGGCATGGGATGGACCCAGCATGAGGGACAGGATGGACCCAGCACCAGGCACAGGATGGACCCCGCTCCCCTCGTTGTTGTTGCCCAGCATGAGACATGGGATGGACCCAGCATGAGGGATGGGACGGACCCAGCACAAGGCGCGTCCAGCACGAAGGACAGGACGGACCCAGCATGAGGGACGGGATGGACCCAGCACCAGACATGGGATGGACCCAGCATGAGGCACAGGACAGAGCCAGCACGAGGCATGGGATGGACCCAGCATGAGGGACAGGATGGACCCAGCACAAGGCACGGGACAGACCCAGCACGAGGGATGGGACGGATCCAGCACGAGGCACAGAACAGACCCAGCACCAGGCACCCTCCTTCCCAGGTGTCCCAGCAGCATTTTGCCGGGAGCAGGTGAAAATCGTATCCTCGCCGTTCCCTATCAGCACATCTACTGTTGCTCGGGCACAGCCACAAGGGGTTCATGTAACCTAAAGCTGTAATTCATTGCAATGAACCTTATCATGAACCTCCCCATTTCTATCTAGGAGCAATATTTCCATTCCGAGCTTATCACCGGAGCACTGGAGAACTTTTCCCGACCGTTAGCCACGCAGAAAAGTGGCTTTTGGAAGAGTTGATTAATTAGAGTTTCACATTTCTGATCTTTGCTGGATGCCTTAGCAGTTCGGGGGGAGTAAAATGCTGAAAAAATCACACTTTTGGGTGCCTGCCACCATGCGTTTCCATCGTAGGGGTTTAATTTCTTCCGCGATTGGTAGTGAAGAAGAGAGGAAAAGGCACTTACCCTCCGCAACGGCGAGCGGTCTCCTAAAAGCAAGGTCTTGTTTCCCTCCTTCAAGCTGGCTGTGGCTAAACTCTTCTCCTTACCGGTGCTTTTAAGCTTGTTAGCAGGATGCTGAAAGCTGACGGCTGGGTCACCGGTACTCCCGGGTTTAGTTGGACGGGTCATTATGAATCATTACAGGAGTTTTTAAGTGGGGCGTTGCAAAAAAAACCCGCAGTTGTTGCCGTATTTCTCAGCTTACGCCTTCAGCGAGGGTTTTTTTTTTCCCCTCGTTGTTGTTGTTGTTGTTGCCGTTGCTGTTTCTCTTCTCTTTTTGATTTTTTTCCACTTCGTGGACCAAAGGAGTGACCTGGCAGCGTCCAGGTGAGATGGCCCCTTCCTGCCACAGCGCGTCGCGCGCGGAGAAATGATTTCTCTGCCCACAGGGCTGCCCCTTCAAACACCTTTAGCTTGAGTTAAAAAACATCAAGAAGAAAGCGAGAGCAAAAATTTTAAAGGAGCATTTGGGTACCCAAGCACTTGCTGCTGCCTCCTGCAGTGTGAAATTTGGGTTAGAGCTCATCAGCTGGACACTGCTCCTGAGCCAAGCTGGGTTTTGTCACCCAAGTCCAGATCTGAAATTGGGGCCGTTCACCATCGTTTCTTCGATTTGGGGATGATGGGAGGCACCGTGGGCAGCTGCAGCCCCCATGGGACATCCAGGCTCAGCCCAGGAGCTGAGGGAACACCTGGAATGCATCGGGCCAAGGACAAGGGTTTCACAGGGGCGTCTCCTGGGAACTGGGCTAATTTTTTTGAAATCCTCGTGTCCAGTGAAGGAAAAAAGGCTTGAGAAGAGCAAAACCGAGGGTAGCCCTAAAGAATGGGATCTGGCGCTGGTGGAGAGGGTGCTGACAGCTCCAGGTGGACCTGGAGCAAAGCCTCAGCTCCCTGAAGGCGCTGGGACGTCAGATGAGCTTTTGAGGGCTGTTCATTTGGAGATTGATGGCAGGCTGCGTTCCTGGGGCAGTTTTGAGATATTTGGGGAGCTCTTGGCTAAGGAATGTCTATGGCTCAGTGCTTGGGGGACTAAATGGGCCCTTTTCACGGAGGCATGGTCAATGGGCAGAGCAAAGCAAGTCTTAGGAAGCTGGTCCGTGTTCCTCCCTCGCCCAATACCAGCTACCAGGAGAGATGAAGGCTCCAAGTCTTGAGTTCTCCGCCACTTGCTGTCCTTTCCTCCTGGAACCTTTCTTCTCGCAGTTAGGTAATTATTATTATTCTACCAAAGAGATTTCTGTAATTATTGTCACTGTCAAAACACGGCTGGCATTCAGGGGACACTCATCTTGAAGAGCCTTTTAATTAGGACCAACAACGGCCTTCCAAGAAAGCCTGACATCAGAGGAGGAAGATAGGAGATTAATTAGCTCAACCTTCAGAGGAGAGGTCCAGATCTCCTACCCACCACTTGGATGGGATATTTATTAATGCCACCAAATTAGCTCATGATGACATGGTTTGCGATGTCCCCCTGGCCCAGGAAGACACACAAGCTATCTGCAGCGGCACGGGGCTCAGAAGAGAAATTCAGCTCAGCCAGCACAGTGCTTATCGTGTTGCTTCTCAGTTTTCTTAATCGTGGCTTCCAGTGTCAGAGTGGGTTGGAGAAATGTCCTACAGGACACTTTCTTTGCTGTCCATGGGCAATTTTCACCAGCCTGTTGGGATATGGTGGTCTCCCCTTTCCAAGTGTCCTCTGTGGTCTCCCCTTTCCACCTGGGCTGAGTTGCTGGTGGCTCTCCCACCCTGGAGGACCGCATGGGGGTATGAACCTGTGTTTTAAGATGCACATGCAGATCTGGATTTTGTCCCATTTTATGACTTGGAGAGGTTTTTATGGACAGCAGGTGGCAGCCTTCCTCTGCCTGTCCTTCCTCTCCCCATCCTTCCTCTGCCTGCCCTTCAGCTGCCTCACAGCCTCCTCCTCATCGCTGGGCAGCTCCCAAAACACACTCTCTGTCCCTGCAAGGGGTGTCCCCTGAAGAAATGTGGTGTCCCTCTCTTCAGGGACGGAAGACCCCAGGCTGGGAGTTGCTGCTGGTGGCAGCATGGTGATGCCACAGCCCAGTTGGGTTGGTTTTGGTTCAACTTAGACTGGATATAAGGAAAAAATTCTTTACAATGAGGGTGGTAAAACACTGGAACAGGTTGCCCAGAGAGGGGGTGGAGGCCCCATCCCTGGAAACATTCAAGACCAGGTTGGATGGGGCTCTGAGCAACCTGGTCTAGTTAGCGGTCTCCCTGCTCACTGCGGGGGGGTTGGACTAGATGACCTCTAGGGGTGCCTTCCAACCAAAACATTCTATGATTCTATGATTAACTCCTCACTCTGTGTGTATCTTCGGAGAAGCACCTTTGAGGACACATGAGCAGCCTGAGCTGATGGAGCAGGGACCAAAGAAGCTGATAAGGGAAAAGTGCTGGCCTGCACTCCATGTCCACCAGCCCTCAGATAAACTCATCCATACCCCATCCAACCTTTGCTGCATTTTCCCATCAGGTGCCCCAGGGCTGGCTGTGTGGCCAACCTGCCCACCTCTGCCAGTCTTGGTCTCGGGGAGAGGCAGGAGGAGCCAGGCTGCTCCAATGGGGGTGGTGGGACGTGGCCTTGCTGGGCCATCCAAAACCAGGCTGGAAACAAGATGAGTTTATGCTTAAACCTGCTCTTAAACTATAACACAGGCCTGAGCCTCAGTCTGCCACCAGCCAGCTCCTGCTCTGGGACTCAATTTCCCTGCCCGGAGCGATGGGATGGGGCTGGCATGCCTTGGTGCCTTGATGCCTCCATGCAACAGCCTGAAGGCAACCACAGTGACACCACAGATACATCAAACTGCTCCAAAACTACCATCCTGTAGCCTCAGGTGCAGCCAAACCAAGTGATGGCTAAAATTGGAGGGATTTACTGCAAGCAAGGAAGAATAAAGGCTTTGACTTCACCTTCTGGGGTCCTCTGGGAATCCCAGAATCCCAGAATGGCCAGGGTTGGCAGGGCCCTCCAGAGCCCACCCAGTCCCACCCCCCTGCCCAAGCAGGCTCACCCACAGAAGGGGGCACAGGACAGCGGCCAGGTGGGGCTTGAATATTTCCAGAGAAGGAGACTCCACAGACCCCCTGGGCAGCCTGCGCCAGGGCTCCATCACCCTCCAAGTCAAGAAGTTCTTCCTCCCGTTCAACTGGAACCTCTTCTGCTTCAGGTTGTGCCCATGGCCCCTTGTCCTGGCACTGGGCACCACTGGGAAGAGTCTGGCTCCGTCCTCCCTCCTAGGGGAGATGCTCCAGTCCCCCCATCATCCTTGTTGCCCTCCTCTGGACTCTCTCCAGGAGTTCCTCACCCTTCCTGAACTGGGGAGCCCAGAGCTGGATGCAGTGCCCCAGATGGGGTCTCACTGGGCAGAGCAGAGGGAGAGGAGAACCTCGCTCACCCTGCTGGCCATGCTCCTCTTGATGCACCCCAGGGTGCCATTGGCCTTCTTGGCACCAAGGACACCCTGCTAGCTCATGGCCACCTGGTCCCCCACCAGGACTCCCAGGTCCCTCTGGGCAGAGCTGCTTCCCAGCAGGTCAGCCCCCAGCCTGTCCTGGTGCATGGGGTTCAACCTGTCCAGGGGCAGCACTTGACACTTGCCCGTGTTGAACTCCATCAGGTTCCTCTCCGCCCAACTCTCCAGCCTTCCCTGGTCCTGCTGGATGGCAGCGCAGCCTCCCAGGGGATCAGCTGCTCCTCCCAGCTTCGTGTCGTCGATGAACTTGCTGATGGTACACTCATGCAGAGGGGAAGAGACCTTCATTTCCCACAGAGGTGCATTTCAGGTCCAACCCAGCCCAAGAGAGCAGGGAGGTGGAAAATCCTTCCCATGTGTGTTCCTCCCAACCGCACTTCAGAGCCCGGTGCCCCATGGATCAGTGCTCTCCACTTTCATTTTCACCATGGCTGAAGGTGTTTGTGGCCTCCTCCCTCCCTGCCTCAACTGGAGGCAATTTCATACCCATGTGTCAGCACGTGCTGCCTCTCGCTGGCCGTGGCTACTGCCAAGGCATAGCTGGGCAAGGACAGACCTTCTCGGGCAGGTGCTTTAACCTGAAACACCTCCTTCAGGGTGAGGCTGAGTGGGTGGTTTTGGTTTTGGTGTCTTTGGGGCTCTTTTCTCCTGTTTTGCTTTACAGGTGTTAAAGAGCAAAGGGAGGGCCATTAAAGGAAGATATTCTGTGTTCCCAGCGAGGTATTTTGGCAGCTCTGAAGGGACACGGATCTTTTTCCTGCCTCTTTGCCCCTTTGTCCATACTTTTTTAGGCAGGGAACAGTATCTGCCTTTGATGCTGCAGACTCGAGGGCCTGCAGCCTCCTGGCTCGTGCTTGTGGCTGACCCTGGATGCCAGGGAGGAAGAGTGTGGTGGGATGCAGAGATGGTGCCCAGCTACGCGGCAGGCTGTGACGAGCTCGTCTGGAGCTGTGAGCCCTTAAGGATAGGGGTTAATGCCATGTAGCCCTTCCCAAAATCAAGCTGAGGTTGTATCTACCCCGTGGTGGAGCTCCATTTTTGATGACTCTATCACTTGTCTCCCTTTCCTGTTAACACGACGTTGTGGTTTAACCTCAGCCAGCAGCTAAGGACCGCACAGCCGCTTGCTCCAGCCCTTATTCCACACCATTTATGTCATGGTCAGGTCCCACACTATCCAACACATCCTCATTACCCACCAGCCCCCTTCCCATCCTTTGATATCATTCCCTGGGTCTGTGGACCACCGCCCCTCTCAATGGTCTGTAAAACATCCATAAATGTCCATGGATTTCATGTAGTCCATGACTTTGGGCTCCATCTGTTACGGTGGTCACTCAGGACAGGAGAGGGGCTGCGTTGCGTGGAGTTAGCGGGCACCAAAGCCAGCTCAGGTCAGGTCACTGCTGCACTTGCGCTGCTTCTTGAAGCTTCTCCTCCGTTGGTTCAGGTGGTTCCTGCTGTAGTAATCCCAATAACAGGCAACTCACAATCTCCACCCCTGGCTCCTTTGGGCCAGACCATCGGATTTAGCATTGCGATGAACTCCTCCCCTTGCCCCTGCTCCAGCTTGGACTTATCCACAGCCTGCAGTCCCTTAGGGCTCTACCTGCCTTAGCTATGAGCTGCAGTCTCTCCAGGGCTATACCTGCTGTGGCAGAGGCTGAGCCACAGCTGCAGCCTCTTTGAGATGCACCTGCTTCAATGTGGCCTTCTCCATGGGTCACGATGCCTTCAGAGATAGCCCTGCTCCAGCATGGCATTCTTCAGGGGCCACAATGCCTTCAGAGATAGCCCTGCTCCAGCGTGGCCTTCTCCATGGGTCATGATGCCTTCAGAGATAGCCCTGCTCCAGCATGGCCGTACCCACGACTGCAGTCCCTCCAAGGGTTTACCTGCTCCAGCATGGGCTTATCCATGGCCACACGCTTTGAGGTCCTCCAGCATGACCTCATGCACGGCCACTGATGCTTCGAGGTGGACCTTCTCCAGTGTGGACTTATCCTTAAACCATGATCCTTTCAGAGATACAGCTGCTGCAGCACAGAAATAACCACGGCCACAGATGCTTTGGGGTGTTGCGGTCCCACGTGGACTCATCCCCAGGACACAGCCTCTTCGACTACAGTCCACGCCGGTGTTCCAGCCTGACCAGTACAGCAGCAGAGGACCGGCAGCGACGCCCTGGCCATCAGCCAGCCCAGGCGCATGGCCATGGCTGTTATCGAAATGTTCCCAGGCCCAGCGGAGTCAGATAACGAGCAGCACGGCAGCCCAGCGAGCAGTGAAAGCAAAAAGCAGCCCCTAACGAGCACCGGTCTCTACCACACGGCGAAGCCCCATGGCGAGCACCGGCGCCTGCCGACTGGTAGCTAAATGCCGATAACGGCTATAAAGTAGATCGGGCACATTCCGATCAAATTTGTTGTTATCTCGAACTCTTTGAGCCCCATGTTGGGCACCACAAAGGGCTGCCGGGGTTTAATCCCAGCTGGCAGCTCAGCCCCCCCAGCCTCTCGCTCTCTGCCCCCCCCGGTGGGATGGCGGAGAGAATTGGAAGGGTAAAAGTGAGAAAGCTCCTGGGCTGAGATAAAGACGGTTCGACAGGGAAAGCAAAAGTCACACGTGCAAGCAAAGCAGAACAAGGAATCCATTCCTGGCTTCCCATGGCAGGGGGGTGCTCAGCCACCCCCAGGACAGCCGGGCTCCATCCTGCCTAACGGGAACTTGGGTGAACACCATCACTCCCAACGTCCCCCCTTTCCTCCTCCTTCCCCCAGCTCTATGTGCTCAGCATGATGTCATATGGTGTGGGGTACCCCTGGGGTCGGTCAGGGTCAGCTGTCCTGCCCATGTCCCCCCCAGCTTCTTGTGCCCCCCCAGCCCCTCTCTGGTGGGGTGAGGAGCAGAAAAGGCCTTGGCTCGGTGTCAGCCCTGCTCAGCAAGAACGGAAGCGTCCCTTGGCTATCAACTCTGTTCCCAGCACAAATCCAAACCATGGCCCCACACTTGCTGCTATGAAGAAAATCAACTCTATCCCAGCCAAACCCAGCACACGTAGCTTTTCCAGAAGGAAACTGGGCGAGATCCCTCTTGAACTCAGCTCCCACTGGTCTTCTGTCCCTGAGCACCTTTATGAGTGCTAAATGTCCATGATACGTGCACAGCAAGGCAAGCTGTTGGGTGCCAAGGGTGTCCTTCCCACAGGGGAAACTTGAAGGCGAGCCTGAAGAAGTGGAAGTGGTTTCATTAGCAGATGGGTGAATGAGAAACCAGCTTGCGCCTATAGAATCATGGAATCGTTTGGGTTGGAGAAGCCCGTTCAGCTCCCCCAGCCCAACCGTTCCCCTACCCCTGCCATCCCACCCCCAAACCCCGGCCCTCAGCCCCGCCTCTGCCCGGCTGTTAAATCCCCCCAGGGCTGGGGACTCGACCCCTTCCCTGGGCAGCCCCTTCCAGCCCC
>NW_009258623.1:101859-104423 GCF_000687185.1 Egretta garzetta
CTCTGGACACGCGCCAGCCCCCCCAGGTCCTTCGGGGAGGGAGGGGCCCAACCCTGACCCCAGCAGTCGAGGGGTGGCCCCACCAGTGCCCAGCACAGGGGCACAGTCCCTGCCCTGCTCCTGCTGGCCACACCACTCCCGATACAAGGAATTCCCATGCCGGGCTGGGAGATGTGTGAGCTAATGGGGAACTGCAGGCAAAATGCATTGGGCTCAAGCATGGGGCTCTCGCACTTGGGATGTGGATAGCTGGTGGGTATCCAGCCATGGTGACACAGGAGCATCCCAGCAGCTCCTCCTCCTCAGTGGGAGCCGCTGGTCATTGGGGTCACGTGAAGGTCAGATCAGAGGCTCTGTGTTGGGGTAACCAATGCATTTTACCTCCTTTGGGATGGCAGGGTTAGGTTAACGGTTGGACTTGATGATCTTAAAGGTCTTTTCCAACCTAGACGATTCTATGATTCTATGAAAACCCCAGCAATCGGCCTCCGCAGGTGGAGCAGGATGGGGGGCACCTGGCTGAGCCCTCGCTGCCTGCAATACTTGGTGCTCAGCCCCTCTGTAGCCCTTGGCCCTGCAAGGCTGCCCCCCCTGCCCCCAGGACGGCTCCCTGGGCTGTCCCATGCTCTCAGAATGATGCTCCTCGGTGGAAGGTGGATGCTTCCCTTTTGCTTTTGGAGGAGAGCGGCTGCTGCGAGCTGTGCCGGCTGCTCTTCGATGGTTTTGGGCAAGCTGTGGGTGAGCTGAGCAGGCTGGGTCCCTCGGGGCACCCTGGCCCAGCACCAAGGGATTGCTGGTTCCTGCTGGGGCCCTGCGGGAGCTGAACTGGGACAGCTCTGGGCAGGTGAAGCTGTGAACGTGTGGGGAGGTCCTGGGGCAATGCCTGTGGGGTTGGGTGACTGTTGGGAAGGTTTGGCTCAACACCTCAGTGCTTATGTGCCTGCACAGCCTGCCAAAATCCTTATTTAGGGCTAGGGTGGGTTTTTTTTTTAATTACCCTTCATTATCTCAGACAAAGGGAGATGGTGGTTAATGGTTTATCTCTGCTAAATGTGCCCTTGCCTTTGAAAGGTGGAAAACTTCTTTTTTTTTTTTTTTTTTCCCCCTCTTCTTCCTGCCGTTAACGCTATAAAAATCTCCCAGCCCCTAATGAAACAAGTTACTGGTGTGCGTGGGCCAAAAAAGGGCTCAGCAGAGTCTGGAGCAAACGTGGCAGAGGTTTTAATTTTACCCACTTGATGTCTGTGGGCCCTTAGCAGGTGCGCGCGTGATTAAATAACCCTTGACTTTGCAAAAAATCCCAAATCAGAGCCCTGCTTCGGCTGTTTGCAAGGGCTTCCAGCTTGGCTGTGGCCATTGGTAACTGGCTGACAGAACCCGATCGTGCCATAAATCAAAACTTCTCCGTATTCAAACGCAACAATTAATCCTGGGTGTGTTGGTGCAATTAGATGACAAATTACGCCTCAAGATTCACTTGCTGCTTTAGATGGAGAAGCCGTGTTTGCTCAGCCGGAGATGTTTGGCTACGCTTTTCAGTCTACCCTAGGGGATGTTGAATGATAAACCCGGGGAGCTGCACCCGGCTGCAGCTGCAGATTTAGAATCATAGAATCATTTAAGTTGGAAAAGACCTTTAAGATCATCAAGCCCAACCGTTCCCCTAACCCTGCCATCCCACCACTAAACCCTGTCCCTAAGCACCTCATCTACGTGGCTTTTAAATACCTCCAGGGATGGGGACTTGACCACCTCCCTGGGCAGCCCATTCCAGAGCCTGACAACCCTTTCTGTGAAGAATTTTTTCCTAATGTCCAACCCAAACCTGCCCTGGCGCAACTCCAGGCCATTTCCGCTTTGGCCTCGGCACCTTCACCTGGAGACTGAACGTTTGTCTGTCCACCTGTTTTTGGCTAACCTGAATTGTCTGGGCCCTCCTTTTTCTCCCAAGATATTAGTGCAGAATTTATTCTTGCACTGCGTAAGCCTTGTACAGGAGGATTTGTGCCCTACCAGGCTGGGGCAGGGGTTGCCTTCAGACCGGCAGCTCCCGTGCCCAGGTAGAAATGCTCCCAGCGGTCATGGGTGCCCAATTTGACTCCTCTGGTCTGGTTTTGAAATGGTACGGTTGGTGCCGTATAGCTGCGGGCACAACCTGAAAACCCAGCAGTTAATCTGCTGCTGGATGTTTGATCCCGATGATCCTGGTGCCACGGGATGTCTCCTTTGCAGATGGAGCATGCCTTGATGGGGGTGGGTGTGCTCTGTGGTGGGGAAGGGTCTCCCATAACATCCTCATGGGGAAGCTCGGGAAGTGTGGGCTGGATGGGTGGACAGAGAGGTGGATTGGGAACTGGCTGTGTGGCAGAGCTCAGAGGGTTGTGAATGGGGGTGCAGAGTCTTGTTGGAGGCCTGTGGTTCGTGGGGTTCTCCAGGGCTCAGAACTCAGCCCAATCTTGTTCAATTTATTCATCAATGACCTGGACGAGGGGACAGAGCGCACCCTCAGCAAGTTTGCTGATGACACCAAACTGGGAGGAGTAGCTGATATGCTGGGAGGCTGC
>NW_009258623.1:104979-114966 GCF_000687185.1 Egretta garzetta
GGGGGCTGTGGAGTCTCCTTCTCTGGAGATATTCAACCCCCGCCTGGACGCTGTCCTGCGCCCCCTGCTGTGGGTGAGCCTGCTTGAGCAGGGGGGTGGCACTGCGTGAGCTCCCGAGGGCCTTGCCAACCCCAGCCATGCTGGGATTCTGGGATTCTGTGTAATGCAACAAGGCATTTTGCTTGAACTGCTAAAAAGTTGGGGTGGCTGCGGGAGTGAAGGTGTGTTCTGCAGATGCATTGTTGTTTCTGTGAAAAAAAAAAAAGAGTATTTGGGGGTTGAATGATACAGAAGGGATGAGTAAACTCCAGCACAGCCCTTGTTCTTGCAGGGATGCTGCCTGCGGAGGCGGGGAGGCTGAGCTCTGCTGGTTAATGGCGTTCAGCTGCGGATTTTAACTCAAAATCCAAAGCAAAACCCTAACGCATGTGGCAAAACTCCAGGATGAAGATGCAGATAAAAAGCCTCTTGCTGTCACCAATGCAAGTAGGTGCGTATTTACGCACTCGCTGTAATCAGTCAATAAAACCTCCCTTTAACAGTTCTTACGGTATTTCTTTGTGAACCACCCACAGATATTTTCTTATCTACATGGCACTAAATAAGCATTTTATATCCCTTTCCCCTATGGCGGTCATTGGTGCTGATAACAGCTTCCATCATGGACTCTGATCTCAAAGTGGGGAGCAATGGCTTTCAGTGAGGAAGCAACTGGATAAGTAGCTTAAAAAAATAAGGAATTTTTTAGAAGAGTGGCGAAAGGGCTCGCTTGCTCTGGCTGGGGCTGCTTTGGCAGGAAAACAACTGCTCTGTCACGAAAAAAATACAGCCCTGGGAGTGCGGGAAAAAAGCCCAACTTGTAAAGGTTGAAGGGATTGTTGGGGCAGGGGAATTGGGTTTTTCTGTATTTATGGCTCTTATTTAAAAAGGCGGACTGCATCGGGCATTTTCACTCTGTTCCCATCCGTTTGTTTTTCCAGGCTGCACAAGAGGGCATTATATCAACCTGCAGCTGCGCCTTGCTCGGGGGCAAAAGAGCTCTCGCTGGCATGCCAAGCGGGATTAATGTCAGGCTGGCAGAGGAGGGCCTGTATCCTGGAGGACATGTGCCAGAGGATTTGTTTTATTTGGTTGGTTCGTGGTTAGTTTTTTAGGAGTTGTTTCTGAGCTGAACAGGTTCCCCGATCTCGTGCTCGCCCCTGCAGTTCTGCGGCATGCGGAGGGGCCCGGAGGACTCGTCCTAGAATCCTAGAATAGAATCATAGAATTGTTTAGGTTGGAAAAGACCTTCAATATCATCAAGTCCAACCATTAACCTAACCCTGCCATCCCACCACTAAACCCTGTCCCTAAGTACCTCATCTACCTGGCTTTTAAATACCTCCAGGGACGGGGCCTCAACCACTTCCCTGGGCAGAGCCTTCCAATGCTTGACAACCCTTTCACTGAAAAATTTTTTCCTGATGTCCAACCTAAACCTGCCCTGGCACAACTTCAGACCATTCCCCCTCATCCTATCACCTGTTACCAAGGAGAAGAGGCCGACCCCCACCTCACTACACCCTCCTCTCAGGCAGTTGTAGGCAGCGATGAGGGCTCCCCTCAGCCTCCTCTGCTCCAGGCTGAACCCCCCCAGCTCCCCCAGCCACTCCTCGTAAGACTTGTGCTCCAGACCCCTCCCCAGCTTTGTGGCTCTCCTCTGGACATGTTCCAGTAACGCAACGCAACGCAACGCAACACAACGTCCTCCCTTGCTCCTGTGCATCCTGATGCCAGTTGGCGGTGACGAGCTTGGCGACCTCTCATTTTGGAGTAAACCAGCCCCATTCCCAAGCGCGCGTCTCCCCTGGGTGGGAGCTCAGACAACTCAGAGGCCTCCGCTGGGCTGTGGGTTAACAAAGTTTTGTTTAATCCCCTCCCAGCTTGCTAAATCCTTGCATCCTCTTTGCTTATGGTGGCTGTGCCTGGGAATCCCTCCCGGCTCCGGAGCTGACCTTTCCCAACAAAGCCCCTTTGTCAGGCAGGCCGCAGGGCTGCGGGGTTGCTTTTTTATTTTCCCTTCTTTACTTATTACTTTTTTTTTTTTTTATTATTATTATCGATGGCCCCACCCGGCAGCACAAGGAGCCATTATACGAATCGTGGTTGGACTTTGCTTGTTTGCGTGAGGGCGATGAAGAACAACCGGGCAGCGGCAGGCCGTATCCTGGAAAGCGGAGGCCAGAGCTTTCAGCAAGAGGAAACTTGGCAGCAGAAGCGGAGCCCCGATCCAGGCGGTGCTCAGCCCGCGGTCCCCACGTGCCAGGGAGGGAGGGAGCCGTGTTTTCACACGGGGTGATGGGGCTGATCTTTGGGGGAGGGTGGGTGGAAGCAAGAGTGAGTTTGGTTTGGTTTTTTTCCCCCCCTCAGATGTGGGTTTGTTTTTTGGTTCCCCCCCCCCCGATGAACCCGTTCAGGGTTTTTCTGGCCCTGCGTCCATTCTCCATGGAGCATCCCAGCAGAGGGCAGCAAGAGACGCCCCGGGCACCCATCGCTCTCCCATGGGTGCTGTTCCAGACCACCCATGCTTGATGCCAGGACAGGTTGACCCCCTGTCCCCTTCTGCTCCCCCACCCTGGGGAACCTGCTAATACCTTCCAACTCTGCTGGGCTTTAAAGAGGCATTTTTGTGGCCGTAGGGGGGTGTTGGGGTGGGAACAGAGATACCACGCAGATCTACTCTTGCTCTCCCTGGTCTCTGGATCTGCCCTTCTTAATTGCAGGGTTTATTTGGGGGCAGCACTCATTTTCTCCTGTATTTCTATGGATTAAAGAGCTGCATCTCCCCACGTCTGCCCACGGGCACAGCAGGCTCTTGGTGTGCTGCAACAATGATGAAGCAAGGCCCAAGCGAGGCGCTGGTGGCTTCACACTGGCATGAACGTGGCAGCTTGTCCCAGCAGTGCCCGTTGCTGGTGGGTGCTGAAGCCTGACCCAAAGTGCTGCTGCATCCAACGCCAAATCAGGCGTGATATGAGCAAGTGAGCAAAAATATGAATTACGGGCAGCTGATCTTCAGGCGGAGGCCGTGCTACCCAGCCGAGGAGATGCCTTCTGACAACAGGAAGGGTGGCTGTTGGCCCTCAATGGCCGTGTGAGCTGTCTCTTGGCTTGTATGGAATTGGTACCGCAGCAGCTATAGGCTGGGCAGAGGCCGAGTGGGAGGGGGAGGACCGGGTGCTTGTGCTCGAGAGGAGCTGGGTGCTGGCTCAGTCTGCACCATGACTAATGCCAACACCCATGCCAGCCTCTGCCATGTCTCTGCACAGAGGCTGCTCCTCTCTTGGCAGCGTTTCTGCCCATCAGCCTTGGGTGATGCGCTGGAAACCTCATTACTTGCAACATCTCCCGGTGCCGTGTGGAGCTACGTGCAGACAAGGATGTCCCTCGGTTGGCTTCTTTGTGGCTACCACTGCCCCAGAATTGGTCCCTGGGTGCTTTGGACCCCCTAGCAAAGTGCTGGAAACCTTCCTGGGGGGGGGTGGGGGTTGCTGCCCTGTGTTGCCTGGACTTTCTGGGGAGAGCCGATGTGCTGCCGTACCCCTCCGCAGCCATCCTCCGCCTCCCCCACCGTCTGCCTGGGTTTCTTTTTCATCTCCCATCCTGTTTTCAACAAGCAGGACTGGGCACTGCTCTGCTTTGCTCCCCAGCTGAAACCAACCTCGTGCTTTTCCAGTGAAGTCAGAAACTGAGCCTTTAAACAAAGCTCTTAGGGTTGCAAAACAGCCTGAGCTGGTGGCAGAGCAGAAGGGACGTGCTCCCAAATCGGGGAGCATTATCCCGCCTTGCTCAGGGGCAGAGTGATGGAGAGGGCTGGGACACCTGCAACCCATTGAAAAAAAAAAAAAATCTTTGTTTAATTGAGGTATTGGCACTGGGTCCGGCTTCTCCTCAAGCACCTGGGTCTTTCTCCATCTCTCCGATGGCTCGGTTTGTGTTTCAGGGGCTTGGATACACAAACAGAGCTGCTGGAGCCCTTCCTTAAATATGCTGAAAGCCTTTCCATGTGTAAGGAGGTATAAGGTTTCCAGGCTGTTACAACATGAAAATGGTTGGGTTTTTCCTCCCTATGGGGGGAAAAAAAAAAAAAAAGACATTTTTAAAACCAGGCAGTAATTACCTGCTAATGGAAAAGATATTCAGGAGTGAGAAATAGGCTGTGAAATCCTCTTACTGCAAAGAAATGGCTGGTAGGCATGCTTAGGAAATCACTGCGTCCATCTTCCCCCTCCTTAATTACGGCAAACACGTCCCGGGTGCAGCAGTGTCACCCGGTGAGGCACCTCTAACGCCGGCCAAAAAGTCGCCGGCACCGCGAAGCGCCGATAGCATTCACCTTTTTTTTACAAGCAAAGCGGCGCTGGGTCTGCGTGGCCGTCAGGGAGGGCCGGCGGCAGCACGGGGCATGGAGCTGTGCTGAGATGCCGCTCCCGGGATGCAAGCTCCTGTTGCAGGGGAGAAGCCGGGAAAATAAACATGGAGCAGCCGCGACCGCGGTCGTGTGCGCTGCTGGTTTGGATGCACAGGGGTTGTGTCAGCCCTCGCCGCGCCTGCTGGATCCGTGGGATTTCTCTTGGGAAATGGCAATATCTGCTAAGGGAGCACGGAAGGGCTGGTGGTCAGCGGCCACAACCTCATTAAAATGGGGCTGAAGAAGCTGGAAATTCTTTTTTTTTTTAATGTCTCTATTTGTTTTTAAGCGCTGCTGTTCCCGTTTCTGGGCAGGTGAGAACAGGCAGGAGGACCTCAGGGTTTTCCAGCTGTGACCCGGACTCTGCCCTGTGCCTGTCCTGGCAAAGGCAAGGTCACGGCGCTCGCTGCATGCCAGGGTTTGGTCGGGATTAAACGCAATCTCTCTGCCCGGATTAAACGCAAGGTGGACCAGCAAGAAGCTGGGTGGGGAAGGTACCACGGCTCGTGCTGAGCACCAGACCCCTGTACCGTGTAAGGATGCTGATGCCTTCACTGGCGTGCTCGCCAGGCTCCAGCCTGCATTTACCCCACGGCTTAGGGTCTGGCCCTGCCTGCTTTGGGGTAAATTGCTTGTGCCCCCCCCCCACTGCCCCCGGCCCTGCGTGGGGCCACCCTGCCCGTGTTTTTGAGCCAGGCCCTGGATGCTTTTTGTGCTGACGCAAAGCTGCTGCTGCAGGATCCTCTGATTCATCCCCATGGAGGGCTCACACCCAGGCTGGCTTTCTTCTCCTGGTTGTTGAGCGCGCTGGCGGGGAGGGCGGTCTGAATGCACCCTTTGGGGGCATCTTCAGGGTCTAGGGGTGCAGTGGAAGGAGACTGCGGGATGCAGCTTTTTGGGATGCTGACCTGCCCCAGCCTCATGCTTAACTGTGGGTTGCTCTGAGGGTGGGGGGGTGTCTCTGGGATCTGGAGGTGTTTTGATGTTTCCTGGGGGCTGGTGTCCGTACAGCATGTCCCATGCCATGTGCGACCATGCTGCCCCTTCCCAATGAGAAAGGGGCTTAATATTCTTCCTCTTTACAAAAGGGGAAACCGAGGCATGGGGGATGAAGACAGGGGGCAGGGTTTCATTTTTAGCTTCCGAGCTCTGCTGCTGACACTTGTGACCCAATCTAAGGGCTTTTCCACCTCTTTTTCTCCTCCTTCTCATCAGCCACCTCTTCTGTTGAGAACTGGGGGGGCGTGGGGGGCAAAGGAAATTGAGGGACAAGGGTCTGCTGCTACCCAGGCTCGTGCGGTGCTGCAGCCCGGATTGCAAATCTGCTTAGGCATGCTAAAACATAGGTGATGCTGCCGATCCTGCCTGGCACTGCCATGCGAAGGCGGCGTAATCTGTCTGATTGCGATCGAGCTGCATCGGGGATCGGGGACCTCCCAGGCAGGACTCTCCCACCTCCTTGGGGGGTCTGTGCTCAGCGGAAAAACCTCCTCTTTGCAGCGAGAGGAGGGGCTGTGATGGCGGAGCTTTGCACGGGGCTGGATTTAGGGACCCGGTGGGAGGGAGGGCTGGGACGGTGCCAGCATGTGGTGTCCCTGTGCCCAGGTCGGGAGCGAGATGCTTTGGCAGAGGGTTGTGGCTGAACTGGAAGAGCAGGGCTACAGCAGAAGGTCAGGGTGAAGGTGTGGGTTTGGCACCCAGCGAGGGGGCTGGGGAGTGTTGTGGGTCTGTTTTTGAGGGCACCCATGGAGCCATCTGGGAGAACTGGTATGGCAGAAAGCTGTGCCTCCGTCAAACCAGCAAAGTGTGCGAGGGATTGCTGCTGGCTCCTCCCAGCTCGTGCTGGCCTCCGAGATGGGCTTCAGATGGCCCTGGACCCAGCCTGCTGTGGGGCACCTCTTGCTTTCGCCCCACTCCAATGCTACTGTCCTTTTCTCCGTCTCGGGATTAATGAGACCATCACCCCCTGAACGACCTGCTCATGGTGTCACCTGCCATGAGATTTGGGGTCCAAGCACTTTGGGAATTTAGGAACAGCTTGAGCATCCAGCTAAACCCAGTTTTGCTCCTAAAATTTGCTACCCGAGCAGATTTGTGCCCGTGGCTTTTTAAAAATTTCCTTTATTCACAATAAATAATATACTATATTACAAAGATCTCAACACAAAATCAAAACATCACGGTCTTTCCGCAGCCGCACATAAATAGGACTCACTGGCACCAGCTAACACATGAAAGAGCATCTACGAGCAGCGTGGGCCCTGTGGCGGGGAGAAAGCGGGGGGGTTTTGCTGCACCCACCTGCCCAAAGTGGTCATTCTTCTGTGCTGGCATCTACGTGGTGTTTCCATCCCCTGGGCCATCGCGCATGGGGGTGAAATCCCGCGCGCCCTAGAATGTGCAGTCTCAGGCCTCTGAAAATGGTGCAAAACAGCCCTAGGAGGGCAGGGATGCGGCTGGGTGGGTACAAAACCAGAGCGGAGAAGCTGTCCTGGGCTGAGAGTCCTTTGCTGAGCTTAGCTGGGTGCAGTTAAGCTAGGAGCGGTTCTAGCGCTGACGCTCACGTAGAGGGGTTATATACACAGACACTGCCATACTCCTGTCTGTCTTAGGCACAGATGGTCTTTGAGTTATCAGACTTTTGCTTAAGAGTCTACTGTAGCTGGATGTATTCACTGCCCGGCTTTGGTGCACACATGAGCCCATGTGTGGGGCTTCCTCCCCTCCGTTTGCTTGGGTTTTTTTCCAACTGTTCCTACGGTGGGGTCAATTCCATGGACTTCTTCCTCTCCTCTCTCTGCTCTTCCCATTCCTCCTCTGACTCATAGGTGCCCTTGACGATGGCAACCCTATCTGACATGTTCATGCAGTAGGGGACGAGGATGTAGAAGTAGAGCAGGGAGGCCAAGCAAGCCCCGAGGATGGGGCCAACCCAGAACACCTAGAAAGCAACAAGGGAGAGGGTGAGAGCAGCTCCTGGAGGCTGGTGGGCCGGGTCCAGCCATCACACCAGCATCCCTCGCTGTTCCACATCTCCTAGCCCATGGACAGATATGAATGCCCCTTCCAGTAGGCTTCTTGGGCTGAAATCCCCTCAACCTTTGCTTGCTGAAGACATAAAGCTCTTTATGAGCGCAGAGGTGTGGTGTGCTGGAAAGGCGGCACCAAGCCTGCTCTGCAAGGCTGGGTCTGAGCTTGCAGGCAGTGCTGGGCGAGTGGAAAGCCTAAGCTGGGCTTCTCTGTGGGCTTTATGGACCTTGGATGGATACCCTAGCTCAGCCTGTGCCGTTCATTGGGGCCATTCAAGTTGTGCTTGTCCCCTTGCTGGCACTGTGCCATGGGGACAATCTGTTCCCCGTGCATCAAGGGGGACAATCTCCCTTATTCTCCAGCCCCCTTTTATCCTTCAAGGCCTGGGATGGGCTCTGAAACACCCAACCCTGTAATCCCTGTGGCAGTCGCTGCCCTCTCCCCTCGTTGCCTGCATCTGGCCCTGGCAGCCTCTTGGCCAGCCCGTCCCAGCGCATGGTCGATGCTCACCCAATGTGCTGGGCTGAACCTCCTCACGATGACCGCAGGCCCAAAGGACCGGGCTGGATTCATGGAGCAGCCGGTGAAGTAGATCTGTCGGTGCAGGAAGGAGACCAGGTTAAGGTGCATCGTGTTGCTTAGCAGATACGACCAACTTTTCAGAAGCAGGGACTGAAACAGCCCTTAGCGCTGTTTCTCTTGCAGAGAGGTGGGGACCCCTCCTCATCATCATGGAGAAGAAGCCCCCATATGTCCCATCTTGGGTCTCCCAATGCAGCTCTGTCTAGGACCAACTGCACGAGAGTATTTTGGGGAGCCTCATCCTAGCAGGACCCTCTGCCCTGTCCTTCTGCCTGGACACTCACCCCCACCAAGTGGCCTACGGCGACAGAGAGGCCGATGGACAGTGCTGGGGAGCCCACATTGCCATTCCTCCGGTTGTCCGTGGACGCAAAGATGCATGCGGCCAGCTGGAAGGTGAGGATGATCTCCACCACGAGGGCCTGGCCCGGGGTCGTGTTGTTGTTGAGCTGCGAACCATCAAGAGTGACAATAATTAACCATCGTTGGGAGGGCGCTCAGGTGCTTTGCTGGTGGGTTTGGGTTGGCAAAGCCATGCACGAGAATCCCCCTAGGTCCCCTGCCCAGCCGTGGGGCATAAGGTGCCATGCCGGCCACTGCTCGGGCTCACTGCTCCTTTCCCTGAAAGGGAAGAAATGATACTTCTTTCTGGTTAATGCTCCAAAATCTTTCTCTCACCTGAGCCCCTCCCTTCCCAGGGCTCTCCACATCTCTCCTTGCTTGATTGTCTCCACAACATTCAGCGCTTTCCCACCAAATCCCACACTGACTTGTCCTTTTTTTCCTGCGTTTCTCTCCCCCTTGATCCTTGCAAGCTGTTGTATCCTGACTCTTCTCCCCCTACTTTGTGGGGCACCTCCCCAAGAGACTGGGGAGCAGCCAGCAGTCACCGTGGAGTGGCACGGGATGAAGGGTGAGGGCTGGGATGAAGGTTGGGGTGCAGTTATGGGGGTAAGACTGTTGCTCTCCCGTTGTCTCCACACTGACCACTGGGGACTGTCAGATGGACTTGACCCCAGTAGGCATGGGGAGGGCGAAGAGAACCGAGCCATTGCAGCTTGATTTTTAGCTAAAGTGGTCTGGTTTGGGACACGGAGCATGCGGGAATAAGATGCGCTGCAGTACCTCATCCCAGCAATCGAACCCTCTACAACATGGCTGTGCTGCTCTGCGGGGTCCAGACCTGGCCATGGTTGGAGCCGTAGTTCCCCCGCTCCCATTTCAGGTGGTTTCCCAGCACTGCCCCAGGGGCTTGAGACATGCTCCTCGTCCCCGCTTTGCTCAGAGGGTCCCACTATCTCCCCTCCTCCTCCAAGAGCAGCCCCTGCCCCTCGCAGCCTCTCAGTGCCCTCCCACACCTTGCTCCTTCTTCAGCTCTTCCCCACCGCCTCTCTCCATCCACCCCTGTTTCCTCGCTCCCCAAGTGCACTGGCTACAGTGGGCTTCTGCTCCCCCTGCCCATACTGGTTTGACTGGGCTCTGCTCCCTGCCCTCCCCCTCTCTGTCCTGGCATGGCTCCTATCCCGGCACTAATCTCCAGGTGGAGAGGCTGCAGTCAAGAACATCTCAATGGTGTGGGTGACTCACTCGGGCCCTTAGGATAAAGGAAGCACTTATTAAAGCAGGAAAAAAACATGTCATTCATTACCCCGCACAATAAAGCTGTCATGTAAATACTCTGCTGGCTACACTGGTGCTCGCTCCTGTCCCATTCCTGTCCCTCCATGCATACCGGACAGTGTGCCGAGACCAACCATCCTGATGGATTTGGCTCTCCAGGTTGGCGCCGGTACCAGCTCCTCACTCACAAGGAAAGGAAAGCCCTCACGGCAAGGTGAACCATCGCCAGGTAGGGAGACTTACCGCGTTGATGGCCAGGTTGCCGCGGGTGTTGACTGGCGTCACGGCAAGTACGAAGCCACGCC
>NW_009258623.1:114991-118245 GCF_000687185.1 Egretta garzetta
AGAGCGTCCGGAGGAAGGAGATCTGGTTGCCGACAAAGAAGGCGATGGTCACTGCTGGGTTGATGTGGGCGCCGCTGATGTGTCCGAACGCCTGCACCAGCGTGCCGATGGCTAGGCCGAATGCCAGCGATATCTGAAGGATGCTGGGGAGGGCGGACGGCCACTTCAGGGCTGAGCCGAGGCCGATGAAGACAAAGATGAGTGTGGAGATAAACTCGACGAAGACGGACCGAGCAAAGGCCAAGGTTAATATCTCCTTCTTCATGGTGGGAGTGGGTGGAGGGCAGCTAGGAAGGAAGAAAGTTTAGGTTTCCCCCGTCTCCAGGCTCTTCTGTCTGCACCCAGTCGTAGGGCCATACCTATCTATATATGCAAGAGCAGCAGGGAGCTCTGTTACAAAGCAGGGGGTGGAGCCAGGGAATTAGCCAGTCCTCCCAAATTATCATGTGAAACTGGAAAAGTTTCCATCTGAAAATAACTCTGGAGCCTCTTGGTGAACCAGTGACTCAGATATTGGTGGCATTTCTTTCTCCTGCCCTCTGCAAACAAAGAGCCCCTATAGGGTGTCTCTGTGGTCGTTAGATAACACGGTTGCATAACGATGCCGTGCTCCCTCCTCTGCTTTTCCCTTTTACTACCTGTCGCCAGGTTCTGGGTGTTTCGTTAGCAGAGGTGTAGTTAATGCTCCCTTCCTCCATGGGCTTGCAGACTGGAGAGGGCTGGGTTCTTGTTCGAGAAGTCTCGTTGCCAGCGTGGGGCTGGAGGAGCTCTCCTGGGACAGAGCTCCCGGTGCATTCAATTTGCAGGAGGTGTTGAAACGTAAAGCGAAGTTAAGCACCCAGAGCTGCTCCCAGGCTGGCAAGACAGCTCAACTCCAGGAAACCAGTGGCTTGCAGTTGTCCTGGGAGCAGGGAAAGGGTTTGGGGGATGCTTTGCCTAGCCGGGAAGCCATAGGCAAGCTGGGGCTTCCCCGAGGTGCCTGGATGGGGGCTGAGTGGGATGGCTTAGCTCGGGTAAAGCATGCCGATCGCCGCAGAGCCTGGCTGCGGACCCCTTCGCTGCCTTTCTGCTTTGCTGCTCCTTACAGAGCATGGGGTGCAGGGTTGGCCGGGGTGTGCGGTTCGCCAGCGTGTGGGTTGGCAGTCGGGGGGGTGCTCACCGCCTGTAGCCAGGGAGGGTGTATCCTGCTCCTGTCATCTCGGGCCCTTTGCTTTTCTTTTGGCCTTTCAAGCTATTGCTCAACAAGATTTTGCTCTTGGGAATACCAGCATAAAGCCACAGGCTTTGCATGGACACGGACCACGTTTACATAGCTTTCATGGCCCTAAATCCATCCAGCTGCAAATCCTTGGCTGGCAGGGAGCAGAGCGGGGAGGCTTTCAGCACGGTGCCACACAGAGCTCTTGGGGACTGAGGTTCTGGGGTGGAAAAGGGCTCCAGTGACACTTAACAACAAATCCTTGGTTCCCTCGTAGTCCTTGCAGTTTTGTGCCAGGATTCTTTTCTTTTTTTTTTAATGGTTTAGGGTGCCAGATCTGCTCTCCTTGCTTGGTTGATTGCATCTTGCCTTTCTCAAGCACTGCCACCCCTCCATGCCTACCGTGGTGAGCCCAGGCTGGGATTCTCCGTGGCTCCCATGCGCCTCCTCAGAAGCGGTCGCACGCGGTGAGCAAAGCTCTACGCGCAGCAGATGGGTAAAATAATTTCAATCCCTCTTGAAATTTAAAAAGAGATCAAAAGTTGCATTCACTGCTGCCTTCTGCTGGGTGCAGCCAGACCTGCATGCATCCTGGGGGCGAAAAGCTGGGAGGGATTCCTCCTCCGAGCAAGAAGAGGGGACTTCTTACTCCAGAGCTGAAAATAAATGAGCCTTTCTCCTCCAGAGGTACCCAAAGCCCTGAGCTCAGCAAACAGACCCGGAGAGTCTCGAGGGACCGAGGGTCTGTTACAGCGTTAATTCCTGGTAATGGTTTCCTCCTGATTTTGCAGATCCTGGGGAAGATTGCCGAGCTAAAGGCCAGATCTGTTATCCTAGAAACACCTGGTCCGTTGGCGCCTTTTGGTGAAAGTTTTGCAAGCTGGTGTTTCAAGACATCCTGGACAGATTCCAGCTGGAGCAATTGCTCGCCACTTCCCTTCAGCCCTGCCCGTGGCTCCAGCTGGATAAAATGTGCCTTGTTCCCATCCTCCAACCCTTTCGTAACGCGCCCGCCACAGATCTCCCTTGGAGGTGGCCGCGTTTTGCTGGCAGCTCCTCCGCCACACGCCTCGCTTTAGCTAAAAAGCAGCACTGAGCCCAAAGATGCTCTCCCAGCTTCCCAGCTGTGGATAATAACCTAGTGAAATCCTCCGGCTGACTAGGAGATATAATCAAATAAGGCTGGAAATGATGGGGAAAACTTCCGGAGAGTTGTTCTAACAACATGCCATGCAAAAACCTGATTTTCCCGGGGCTGTTTGCAAGACTTTCTGCACCGGGGCGGTCCTGCGTGGCTTCTCCAGTGCCTGACCATGCTGGGAAGGCTCCTTTTCCTCTCCCCGGCTGCATGCACTCCAAGGAGCTTGCATGAACTGAAAGTGCCTTTCATGTGTCGGGTTTAATTGCATTGGGCAAGACGTGGAGAAGGCATTAGGCAGGTCCCTGCTGACAGACAGACACCTACGTGGTGGGGTCACACACGCCTTGTTTCACCCCTAGGCTTTTGGAGGAAAGAAGACGAGGAAGATTTTTGCAAGGAGGACAGGTTTAGCTGTCTCCTCCCTCCTCCTCCTCCTCCTCCTCGCTGCTGTAAGCAGACACAAACCACAACCACAAATCACCCACATCTACCACTCAACCGGTAGCCCCCAAGACACACGGCTTGGGGACGATGGGCTGGAGGGGCACAGGGACCCGAGCTCACCGCTGGGTTGGGGTGCAGGCTGCCCGGGTGAGAGGAAGGCAGCTGGTGCCTCATCCTCAGCCAGGGCCCTCCCGAGGCTCTGCCTCACCCACGGAGGCGTGTGTGTTATTAACTGAATACGTGTGCCGTCCCTGTCGTCCCCACTTTGCTGATTTCATTTTCTGAGCCTGCATGGGGCTGCTATTAATTTGTCATTTCCGCGGCAGCCCAGATTTCTGATGAGTTCAACTCTGTGTTGGACCTCAGGGCCTGGCAGATGGTTGGGGTTGCTCAGCCTGGAGCAGAGGAGGCTGAGGGGAGCCCTCATCGCTCCCTACAACTGCCTGAGAGGAGGGGGGAGCTGGGGGGGTG
>NW_009258623.1:118663-118946 GCF_000687185.1 Egretta garzetta
ATGGGCTTTTCCAACCCAAACAATTCAGTGATTCTATGATTTTGCAGGCAGCCAAATTCAGATTATAAACGCTGCTGAGACCCAGACCAGCCTGGTTTTTGGGTTTTTCCCTCCTCATCTGTCTCTCTCTTGACCAAGGGCCTTAAAACTGGCACAATAATACAGGCAGGAATAATAATAGTAACAGGAGACAGCTCCACTCGCTGGAATCTGTGATTAGTTGGGATTAGATGGCCAGGGGAGAAAGTTTGGTTTAGTTTGGTTTGAAGAGAAAGGGTGTTCA
>NW_009258623.1:119080-122666 GCF_000687185.1 Egretta garzetta
ACCCGTGTTTCAGACGGGGTTTTCAAGGATTTCTCTTATCTAACCCACCATCTGCTTGCACCCTCTGTAAAAGCGAGGGATTACTCTGCTGGCCGGAGGCTGGTGGCGCTTCTACCTTATCCTGCCCTGGAGCAACAAGGCTTTTGCTTCCCCTGGTAACCTGGCCCAGCCATGGAGCAAAAATTCCCATGAGATTGAGTTTGGCTTTGGGGATGTCTCCATGTCCTTTTCTGCCATCCCACCACTTTGGCTTGAGATGCTGGTCCTGAAGGTGTCCTCCAGCCCTGTGCTGAGCACGGTGGTCACTGTGACCTTGTAGCTTGTGAGCCTGTAAACAGGGGTGGTGCTATTTAAATGCTGAAGAGTGTTAATGCTCAATGACAGCATCGCTCTGCTCTTTGCTTAGAAATCACTTGACGGTCTCAAAGGCATACAAGTGGGTGCAAATGCTTTGGGGCTGGTCTGCGATGGAAATGCCACCATCCTTAATAATTAATTTGCGTTGAAATACTCATTAAATTGTCACATGTGGATAATAATGTGTATCAGGGAAAGCAAAGGGCTGGTTAGAAAAGAGACCTGTACGAGCTCACATGGTGAGAAAGCTGGGCTTTGAAACCCTGGCGTCCTGATTTTCAGGTCTAGCCCTTTCCAGCAAAGCCACCTGCATCAGCGACATTAAGAGGCTGCGTTTCTGCTCGTCTAGATAAATACTTTGAATTCTTACGGGCCAGCAGCCGTTTATCAGTGTCCTCAGGACGCAGGCAGGGCCGTATTTGGGGCAGTGGTGTTTTTCCTCTTGAACTCTGTTGGCCGTGGAAACGTCGCCCGCGCCCGTGCAGCCTCCTTTCAAGATCGCAAGGAGCGTGCTTGGGAATAAAGGCTGAAATGAAGTGGGGAGAGAGCTGCCGCTGGAGAAGTGATCTCCCCTCTGCCCTGGCAATGCCATCGTGCTGTGCGTGCTGCTGGGATGGGAAGGCACGGAGCTGGCTCTGGGGTGGAGGTGGTTGAGTTGCATCAAGGCAGAAGGGAACTGAAAGCTCATCCAGGCTCCAAAGCACTTATAAACACCATAAATAAAAGAGAGGAATCTGGAAACTCTTAACAGCTGATATTCTCCCATAACCACCCGGCTCCAAGAGCCCAAGACTTTGCAAAGCAAAATATCGGTGACAATATGTGGGCAGCTGGTTACCTTGGTGAACTGGAAAATCAGTTTTTTGTCCCATTCTGCCTCTGAGACCCAGAGCAAACGCATCAAGGAATTTCTCAACTTAAAAATTTGGGTAGTATATACTGACCAGGATTTAAAGAGACTCGTGGTGGTAGCATCCCCTGTTGCATCCAATTTGGAGCTTAAGATTCTTGCACTGAGTGGTCTCTGGAGAAATGTGTGGTTTTTCTTTAAGTAGTTTGTATTCCTGGAAAATCAGGCTGAAAAAACAAGCAGAACCTCTGGTCTTGTACCCAGACCCTTTGGCAGAGCCTTGTGAAACAGGACTTGTTGCAAACCTTGAAGATATAGGAACTGACTGGGTGTTTGGCTTCCCCCACCAGCCACCTTCTGAGAAGGTCTGTGGACCTTTCCCAGACTATACCTGGCCCTACCTCCTCCTCTTGCTCTCCTGGATGGATTTAGCCTCCCAGACCCTCTTCAAGGAAAACACCTTGGGAAGTATTTCTACATATATAAACAGATCCATAAATATAACGATGCGCCTGCATCCTAGGTAGGTCATGCCATTGCAAGGCAGGTGCTGAACGGGAGCCGAATGCTCACGTGGCTTTGAAGATCCGGATCTGGAGGATTTGTCGAAGGTCAGGCCGAGAAATTCAGAGCAGAAAACTCAGCTCTGATCTCCGGGGTTTGAAGCTGGGCTGTGCTCTGTTCCTCTCTGTCCTAAAAGTGGGAGCATTTCTCTGCAGGAGTGAAGCCGTTTGCCCTGCACCATGTTTTCCAAGATGCTGGTGGGTTTCGTGTTATCCGAGACAGGTCAATTTTCTTTCCAGTTTCTCCTAGGTAAGGCTCTGCGCTTTCCCCGTTTGCAGCCACGTGATGCAGAAGCAATTCGGGTGCTGGATTTGAGGTTTGCACTCTTGGGACAGACCATCTCAGCTAGCTTTGAAGCAGAGATCTGGATGCTTTCAGATTGCTTTCACCCACCTCTACACAAGGTAAAGAATCACCAGGTAAGTGATGCAACCGTCCTTCATGGAGTTTAAATGCTGAAATGAGGGAACGGCTTGCTACTGGCAGCCCAGAAGCCAACCCTACCCTGGGCTGCAGCCCCAGCAGCGGGGCCAGCGGGGCCAGCGGGGGGGATTCTGCCCCTCTGCGCTGCGGTGAGACCCCCCTGGAGCCCCGCGTCCAGCTGGGGAGCCCTGGGCACCAGGAGGAGGTGGAACGGTTGGAGCGGGGCCAGAGGAGGGCGACCAAAATGCTGCGAGGGCTGGAGCCCCTCTGCTGCGGGGCCGGGCTGGGAGAGTTGGGGGGGTTCAGCCTGGAGCAGAGGGGGCTGCGGGGGGACCTGAGTGCGGCCGCTCAGGGCTTCAAGGGGGCCCCCAGGGAAGACGGGGACAATCTTTTGAGCAGGGCCGGCTGGGGGCTGTGAGCAACCTGGTCTGGTTCAAGGTGTCCCTGCTCCTGCAGGGGGGTTGGGCTGGGTGACCTCTAGGGGGCCCTTCCAACCCAAACCATTCCATGATTCCGTGATTCTACTAACTACAAGCCACCTCTAAAAGGCATCGGTATGCATTTCATGAGGTCAATGGTGAACAGCTGATGTTGTAGGCACAGGAGCATGCAGAAAGGATTTCCTGCACTTGAAAAGACAATGATACTTTTCAAAATAACGTTTTGCACATCTCTGTCACCTTTTGCATCTGTCCCTCTGCCCCCTGGTAGGGTTGGTGTGTTACAAAACATTGTGGTACTTTGGTTTGCCACCGTGGTGTGGAGCATCGCCCAGGATGCTGGTCCCAGCAGCCTCTCCAGGTCTTCAGACAGACAGCTTGCTTGGGCTGTGTTGTTTTGGACCCCTGAAGACCCAGTGGGACGGGGAGCTCACCAGAGCTGGCTGGGGGAACCGTGTGACCATGGCCCGGGTGACAGTGCAGTGGTTCAAAAGGTATTTCTGTGCAATCATATGTTCCAAGTACGGTATTTTGGCATTGAATTGGTATCTTACAGCAACAGGATGGGCTGACTAAGGCAGCCAAGCAACAAAGCCAAGGAAAGGAGTCTGGGCATGTCTCGAATTTTCACAGCACCCCGAGGAACCTATAGTACTTTGCAGAATGACCACCCCAAGCCCGATAATCCTGAGGACCTCTAGAACTCAGAGGTGGGACAGCAGGAGGTGAAGGAAAGCCTCACAGTCTCAAGTGATGGCAGGACATACGAAGCAATGTGATCATTGTACGGTGATTTTCATCTTGATTTCATGGTCGCACTATTTATCGCAGGTCCACGATGAAGCTAATAAAGGTTAACGTATGGTGAAATATATATTGCAGATCTTTATTGTGGAGTCACGAGCTCCTGGATAGGCATGGCTGGGTGGTGTCAAATCCTGGCTCAAAGCGT
>NW_009258623.1:122695-132449 GCF_000687185.1 Egretta garzetta
TCAATTTAGCGAGGGTTTTGGTTGGTTTGTGGCAGCTCTGATCTCTGGTTTGCTGATCCTGCCCTTTAATTCAAGTTGCCCTGGTGTAAATCTGGAATGACTGGCTTGATTTCCTAATGGGGCAAGTTTTGGAAGTGTCATTGAAGTCAAGGACGCAGCTCTGCAGGGAAGGTAAATTCGCATTCCTGATCGACTCGGGAGGGCTCAGGCTTCTGTAGCCATCTGAAAATCTGGTTTAGTGAGACCGCTTCGTGTTGACGCTAACGTGCTGAGACCAGAAGCCAGCCAGGTCAGAAATCAGAGCATCCGAGGGGTGCTGAGGCAGGGAGAGTCTTTATTTTGTGGCTCCTTGTATTCTTTTAATGTCACTTCTGCACATCAACAGGTTGTTGGCCCGAGGTCACTGCCCTCGAAGCCAGATTGGGCTGCGCTGCACTGGTGGCTGTGGGATTTAGGGCCTGGGTGGTTACTTTATACGACTGTATATATATTAAATGACCATAAATGTGTCATTATTTGATTCAGAAGCACTAATTCAGTGGACAGAAGTGAATTTAAAGCACTTTATTTGAAATAGTACAGTAATTATTAGACATTAAACCTCATTTTTAGGCCCTGTGCAGTTTATGTGAGTCTTAAACATTGTCAGGGTAAATAATAAATTAAATGCTTGGATCCGAAGGGGAAGAGGCATGTAATTAACTTGAACATTGCCCAAAAACCCACCCCAGGAATCAGCCGTGTGGCATTTTATACAGCAGACAATTGGCAGGATAACTTCTGGTTACATTTCTTTGGGTTTTCCTGACATACATGGGTTGGTTTTCCTTTGAAAAGTAACAAAACCACAAACTACTTTTAAAATTGAGGAGTTGGTGATCTAAACGCAATTTCACACTCTGCTTGATTTGAAACATGATTTTTAATTCCCATTGCTGAGAACAAGCAGATTTTTTGATGAGCCTTTTCTGAAATAATATCCAAACACTCCTTTGCCATAGACGGGACAAAATGAAGGGCCAGAATCAATATTTTTTTTTGCTGTGGCAGAGAATGGGTTAAACCAGGGCTAAACCTGCTGCACTTTGATAGCAGCCTCCTGGGGATTTTGCATTAATAGGTTTAGTAGAGTAAAGTGGAGCCTTGGCTACAACAAATAAAGCTTGGTATCTGTGATAGCATTTTATGGCATGGCATCGGGGATGGCAAACGGCAGCTAGAGGAGGTGATGTAGGAGCTCCCGCGCTCTCAGCCTCACTTGGTACGGTGAAATGAAGACCCATGGACACCTGGTCTGGGTCAGCTCAAAGCTTTGTTGATTCCTTTTCTCTCCAGCAACAGCCATTAGCGCATGTTTGAGGAAGAGCACAGAGAGGAATAGAGGAAATCATGAGTTGAAAAGGAGGAGGAGGCTGGTACAAGTAGAGCATGGTGGATAAAGAGGAAGAGGGAAAGGAAAGGAAGGGAAGGGAAGGGAAGGGAAGGGAAGGGAAGGGAGGAGAGGAGAGGAGAGGAGAGGAGAGGAGAGGAGAGGAGAGGAGAGGAGAGGAGAGAAGAGAAGAGAAGAGAAGAGAAGAGAAGAGAAGAGAAGAGAAGAGAAGAGAAGAGAAGAGGAGAAGAACATGGCGGTGGTTCATGTCAAAACAGTCCGAGGGAGGAAAATGATCAGTAATGTTCCTTATGATTTGGAATTGGGTCCAATCTTATTGCATATTTCCAATATTTGTATGATTTTCCTTAGCAGAAAAAGCCTGAATGTGGTGACGACATTTTTTGATGGTGCGATGCTGGGGAGACATCACCAACAGAAAGAAGCATTAAGAAGTCATGCTGGAAGTGTGCGACTTTTAGGCTAAGTAATAGAAACGGGATGAAATGAATGGTTGAAAGAGCAAAGCTGCAGCCCAAAGACTAACCCAAATTCTTTGACTGTGCTGGGGACCATAACCAGGTCCTCACATAGCAGAAGAAAGGGGTGGGATGGTTATGAGGCTTTGGTGTGATGCAGCCATGAAAAAGGTCTGGGCTGTAGGAAGATCACACCTTAAATGCTGTGTGTTACTCATTTGGGAATCAGAGAACAGGAACAGAGGAAAGAAAGCAAAAGCCAGGGAGAGAGATGAAGCATCGAAGCTAAAGGACAAGGCTGGTCCAAGAACAAATGAGCCATGGATTAATTTGGGCTGAAAATCAGGTTTCTCATTGCCACAGGAAACAGCAGTTGCAAGAGCTCCCCAATGGGGTCAGCAGGGACGCAAGGACACGCTTCCCGTCCCGTCTTCTCAGGAAAGCCTCCACGTGAGTGAAGGACACCTGCATCCCACGGGTGCCTGTACATGGCAGCAGCAAAACTTCCAGCTTGTGAGATATTTGTGGCACAGAGCGAGCGCTCCTGTGTCTGTGTCCATGTGCAAACAGCCAGGCAACGAGAAGAAATGGGAGACTGGTGAGTGGAGTTCATCAGCAATGAGGCATCGGGTGGCAACCTCCACACCCAGCAAATGGCTCTAATAACAACTCTCTGCAGCACCTCGGAGCTCCTCGAGAAGGGCAACAAACTCCACTGAGCGCTAACTTCTGCAAGCGGGACGCGCAAGGAGCTGGCCCGGGTAGGATCTCAGTGTCCTCATTCCTGTTGGTGGTTTTGATTTAATGGCATTTTTCCCCAGCACCAGAAAACCATCAGCCACAGGGAGAGCTGGGTGACAGGAGGTGGGTTGGGCCATCGCAGTGCATCTCCCCAGGGGATGAGCCAACTTTAGTCCCTCAGCAAAAATGAAGGGAGAGAGGGGAGACGCGAAACATTCATCTGAACAAGCACCGCCTCTAAAACGGATGCCAGAGTTTTCCCCAGCTCCTCTCCCAGCCTGGGGGGAGGTTTGCCTACACCTTCTCAGACATCCCCCTCGGCAAGGTCTGTGGGGAGTGAAGCTCCACCGACTGCCGCCGCCGGACCTCGCGCTCTGCCCAGTCCTCCTCTGGCTCGAAGCCTTTGAAGATGGCGAGTCTCTCTGAGAAGGTTTTGGCTTGTGGAAAGAGGATGTAATTGTAGATGATGGAGGCTGCTGCTGCCCCAACCAGGGGGCCCACCCAGAAGACCTGGGAGAAGGGGAAAAGGAAGAATTGAGTGAGCAAAAATCCAGCCTGAGTTTGGAGGATGGAGAGGAACCATGGTCTCTAAAGAGCATTGTGAGGGGCTTGTGTTCCTTCCTAGCCTGCGTGCATTGGGAGCAAAATGCAGAAGCCAGCTCTGCTTTGGCCATGTTGACCTGAACTCCCATCCCTTGCTGTTGTGCCTCAATATATCTAACCATCCTCTTCTGTTTTTCCTCCTCTGTTGAGAGCTGCGTGATCTTCATTAATGATAGGCCCATCATGAGCACGCTTAATGATTTGGGTTCCTCTGGAGAAGTGTCTTCCTACTCATTTACACATTGCTATGGAGAGGAGGAGGGTACCAGCTTGGGCCGGACACCTCTGAGCACATCAACCTGAACGCCCACAGCTCTGGCTCCGAGAGTGTTCTTTGCAGATAAAAATGCCTGGGAGATTTCTCAGAGGAGCTGGTGGAAAATATGTGCCCAGATCCAACTGGAACCAGGAAAAGTCCCCTGGACTGGCAAGGAGAACTCCCCTCTCCATTGGTTTGGTTTCTTTTGCTAAGTCACGGTCAACAAACCACACATCCTCTTCCTGTTGCAATGCTCCCTGCTTAAATAAGCCAATTAAGCACCCAGCAGCCCCACCTCTTTTTGCTAATCTCTACATCGCTCCTCCAGCTGGGAGCTGGCATGGGAAACGCCAGGAATCTGGCTGGCTCTGTGGGTTTCTAGGAATACTGGTAACCCCGGGGGGCGGCTCACCCCACCAAAACAACACATAGACCTGACTTCTTACCCAATGGTCACTGAAGTCCCCGACTATCACAGCAGGGCCAAAAGATCTGGCTGGATTCATGGAGCAGCCGGTGTAACGGATCTGCCAAGAAACACCACACATTGTTAGCATGAAGCCCTTTTAGCACATTTTAAAATAAAAAAAGAAATCCTGGTGTGTTATTAGCGTGATTCATTCACCAAGCTGATGGTTCACCCTCCAGCATGCCTGTTCCAGGAAAAGGGATCCTAGCAGCTTCCAGCCCCTGAGTCAACATGGGTTGAGTTGGCTGCATTTGCACATCTTCTGCGTGAGCCCGTGTGTCCCGTGCATGGTGCAACTCAGCTGCAGGCTGGGTGACCAGGACTGTGGGGACAAGCTCCTGCTGTGTCTATTCCTGGGATAAATTGCTACTCCTTGCCGCTGAGGATAGGAGAAGAATAGTCCCACAGACATATGGGCTTGCAGATCATTAAGGACAGAAGATGTGGTGTGTACATTGCTGGCTTAATGCATGGACTGAGAAGCTGGGAGAGTTGGGGGCTGCTTTGGTCTGTCATCCAGGAGGGATTTCCCTGGGTGTCCATCCCAATACTTTAGACTAGATCTAAGGAAGAAATTCTTTCTAGTGAGGATGGTGAAACCCTGGCAGGGGTTGCCCAGAGAGGGGGTGGAGGCCCCATCCCTGGGAACATCCCAGGCCAGGTTGGACGGGGCTGTGAGCAACGTGGTCTGGTTGGGGACGTCCTTGCTCATGGCAGGGGGGTTGGGCTGGGTGACCTCTAGGGCTCCCTTCCCACCCAAAACATTCCATGATTCTGTGATTCTATGATTCCCAGTCTTATCACGGGGTTGAGTGCCTCAGTTACCGACACATTCACTCCAGGATAGAAGATCCCCCTGATCTCTGGGAGCTCCCTAAGGGACTCAAGTAGCAGCAGAGCCCAGCAGGTTAAGTTTTTCCATGCCCAATAAAAGCCAGGCTCAGCCTATGGCTCTTTCATGGCTTTGGTGGGATCTTTCTCTTCTACCCACTGGGAACCTGCGGGAACCACATGAGTTACAAATCCCCCATCTGCCCCGGAGCGTGCAGCCAAGCAAGCTTTGGGCACAAAGGCCAAGACAACCTAAAAAGTGCTGTGTCTTAGCCCATTCTACTCACCCCAAGGAGATGCCCCACGGCAACAGAAAGGCCGATGGACAGGGCAGGAGAGCCCAGGTTGTCCTCCCGGCGTTCATCGGTAGAAGCAAAGATGCACAGGACCAGCTGGAAGGTGAGGAAGAGCTCGACGGTCACCGCCTGCCCTGTTGTCGTCTCATTGTGCAGCTGGAAGAGGAGAAAAATCGTGTCTCAGGGACGGGGAAGTCTGGGGACTGGGTTGGAAATGTGGAGGGAGAAACCCAAATCAAGGAGAACCACCAAGGACCTAGGAAATAGGTGAGATTTTTGACACTAATATGAAGAGGAGGAAAAATTTCCCAGGTAACAGGACAAGTGGCTCAGTGGGCGATAGCTGATCGACGTGGCAGGGAAAGGTTCAGTTGTATTTCTTCAGGAGCTCTTTTCCACTCTTCTTTACCCCCCCTAGGGATTTTTTTATTTTTTTCCTTTTCCTCATACTTGAAATACAAAATGCTTTTTGGAAAAATTTACAAATTCCATTTTGAAAATGTCAAAAAGAAATATTTTGGCATTAAAAAAAAAATCCCTTCCCCCTCCCCACACTTTTTGACTGAAAGAATTTGTCGGATTTGATCTGAGGCCGAGCCTGGTTACGCCCCCTCTCCTCCAACTCTGCTTTCTGACACTTTCTTACTTCTTGCTGGTTTTTCATCCAGATCTGGATGGATCTGGCAGCGCCGCTTGCCCAATCTGCAGCTGCCAGTCCCGCTTGCCTGCCATCTCCCATCGCTGTCGCTCCCCCCAGCCCATCCTGGCACATCTCTGCCCTTTCTTTCCCCGTGTCAATCCTGCTTTGGACACCGTGCGTCCTCCCAAACCCTGACCCCAAGACCACTTCGCCCAGTGATGCCATGAAGGCGGCAATTGCCCTCCTGGCTCAGATCCAGAGTCAGATCTTGCTCTCTCTTCCCCCGCCCCCCACCTTTTTTTTCTTTTTAAGGGTAATTTGTGCAGGCAGCTGCACAGCCCATGGGGGGAAAAATATCAAAATCCCTACTCCTTCTTTTAGGTGGTTTAAGCTGTAAAAGAACAGAGCTGGGCATTTTGAAAGTCTCTCTTAAACCTCTTACTTGGTTTCCTGGCCTTGCTAAACCGCGGCTGTTATCAGTCTAAACAGTCTTGTTCAGATTAATCTGCAATCCCTTTTTCAACCCTCGTAATCTCTTTGGCAGTGAAGCTGGGTCCTGGCAGTGCCTCCCTGCTGCAAGAAAGGGGATTTCCGTGTGCTGCTCCCCAAACCACGCCTCCTCCCTCGCCGCTCGGCTTGGGTTTGGGTGATGCTGGTCCCAGCGTGGGCATCCCTCCAGGAGATACAGCTGCCTGTATCCGTCTGAAGAGGAGCAGTGGGGCATGGAGAAAAGAGAGGGGATAGTGACCGCCGTGTCTTTTTAATTTTTTTTCCCCTCTTTTTCTTATGTGCATGGGTGGGGAAGGGGATGTTGGAGGTTGGGATACCACTGGGGAGTCCCCTCTTGGCTTCCTAAGGTTCCCGTTTTCTTTTTTCCCTGCATGTCTGAAACCAGGCTGGGATCCTCGCGATGTTTCCGGCACTGCCCAGGCCCCCGTGTGTGGGGGGGCATTGGGATGGACCAGCTGGAGCTGGTGTCGCCATCCCTTCACAACGGGAAACAATTTAATGAGCCGTGCTATCTAATGAAAAGCTGGGATTTAGACCCCCCAAAACCCCTCCTACCCTGGTGCCATGTCCCCCTCACTGGGAATCCGGCACAGCAGCCTGTGAATAGCAGCATGGTGTAACACAGAGTGGAGAAAAGGCTGCCCATACCCACATTAAGACTGGAAAGTGAGACAGGCTTGGGGCAAGAGGCATGGAGAGTTGATGCTTTTGGTCGTGTCATTCCCTAAACACTTGGGTCTCCTCAGAATCCAGCTCCTCCACAATACAGCCCTAGATAAAACTTTTTCGTCTTCGGGAGGTGTCTATGTGGCCAGCTGGACCATACCTCCCCTTTTAGTCCTAAAAAGCAGAGGAGGCAGCCTGGACTCCTGCCTTCATCCCTGCTCCTGGAAGGACCCTCGGTGCAAGCTCATGGTGCTGGGCTACAGCTGACAGTGGCTTCCTACCCAGCACTAAATAAAGGGAGCATCCTTGGTGGCCACAAAACCTTCTTCACATTGCTCAGCCTTCCCAAAAGCCCTGCCCAATCTTTTCTGCTCCTTTCCAAGCCCATCCATGGGCTGAAGTCTTACCTTGGTGATGGCCAAGCCTTCCCGGGAGTCTGCAGGAGTGATCTCATGCAAGATGGCAGCCCCCACCACAGCCCCCAGGAGCTGGGCCACCACGTAGAAGACGGCACGGAGGAAGGAGACTTGGGAGCTGATGAGGCAAGCCACCGTCACTGCCGGGTTGATGTGGGCTCCGCTGATGTGCCCCAGGGCTTGGACCAGTGTGCTGATGGCCAAGCCAAAAGCCAGCGCGATTTGAAGGATGCTCGGAGAAGCAGCTGAGGGCCAGTTCAGAGCAGAGCCCAGGCCAAAGAGGATGAAGACCAAAGTCGCCAGAAATTCTGCAAAGACAGCCCGGGTGAAGGCTACGGATCGCAGTTCCCACATCATGGAGTGGCGGCTGCTGGAGGCTGCAAGGACTGACCCTGCCCGTTGTGTCTTCAGGCAGTTGCTACTGCGGCTGCTGTGTCCATAGAGGATGACGGGGGACAACACGTGTATATATATGGATGCAGGGGGCCAAAGGATCACCCACTGAAGGAGGTGGGATTGTGGCACTAGGAAACCTGATGCTTTTTTTTTATTTATGTTCCAGCTGAGGGAACATCAGACCCTGCCCCCTCTATTAAAGCTGGGGAATGCAGCATTCGCCACCCTTGGGAGGTCATAAATCAGCCTCGAGCAATGCCATGAAACACTGTTCCCTTTCTCCTGCGCCTTCTTACTCGGGGTCCTGTCCCCCGAAGTGCTTCTTGCTCCTCTCTTCTCCAAGCTCTACCACCCACAGCATGGAGAGAGCAAGCAAGGGGGGTTCTGTAGAGCTAGAGATGGAGCTGAGGTGGGGTTGTGTTGAAACACAGGCTATGGTTAAATAACCAGGCCAAACTGGACACAAAAGAGTCTCTCAGAGGCATGAAACTCCAAGTCACTTACTACGATTCGATTCCTCAGAATACCAGAATTTTACAGCCTAGGCACAGATTTCCTACCCAGAAAAAATGGGAACCAGTCCCAAGAAATGACTGTCAAGAAAGAAATTCTAGTGTGAAAAAATGACACGCACAGCTGGAGTACCGGCTGTGCCCTAATTACTGGGATTTTGGCCAATTCGGCTCTTCAGAAATGTTTTTTTTTTTACTTCTTGGTGTTAATCCCCCCAAAAAGGAACAGTATTTTCTTCTCTGGAGCATGGTTCTTCACACAAAACCATCCACTAATTGCCCAACAAGTCCTTTTTCCTTTTTCTTCCATTGCTTAGGGCACATTTGCCCATCCCTGGGTGATGTCTGTAAAGGCTTTTGCTCTCCAGGTCAGTGGGTTTGCTGGGAAGATAGGACTTGTTTCTTTTTTTGCCCTCATTAGCAGATTCCGTAGTTATTCTAAAGGAGAGTGGGCTGGGGGTGGCGCTCCCCCAGGGTAGAGCTGGAGCTGAAAGGACCATTTTACTGTAGAGGGATGCAGAGCACCCGAACTGAGAGTCCATTTTTTTGGCCATGACAAAGGCTGCCGCTGTATGATAAACCAGATCTTCTTCCCTTCCAGAGGAACCGTGCAAGTGCCACCAAATGGACGTGAAAGGTTGATGCAAAATATTCTGTATTGCTCGAATTATGTCATGGAACATCTCAAGTTGAAAGGGACCCATAAGGACGTGTGAAGGCCCATTCTTTCCTCCACAAAAGGTGGGTAACAATATTGGTTGGACTAGATGACCATTGTAGGTCCCTCCCAACCGAACGATTCTGCTTCTATTCTGTTCTATTCTTGTCCTCTCTTTAAAAAAGAGGCCTATGGGGGTATTGCTCTTAACAAGGGAGGGATTGTGGGGAGAACAAGCCCAGCCCGTGAGTGAGTCTGGAGCCTGGAAGATGTGTATCCAACATTTTCCTTTGAAAACCCTTCTCCTGGACTTCCTCGGGGACTTTGGCCCATCCCGGCATCACTCTAGCCTCCAGTTTTCCAACCGTAAAGTCAATCTCACAAAACAGGTTGTGAGGCTAAATATATTTGGGGTGCTGATGAGCCGTGAAATATGGTCACATCCAGTCTGTAGGCTCTTGCTCCTGCCTACCTGGTACGGATTTGTGAGCTTAGCATTACTCAAGAACTAGTTATGGCAGGGAGTGATTACAAAGGCAGGCAGTAATTAGTGCGGGGAATGACAGAGAACTAATACGGCCAATTAACTGGAGCTGATACCCTATTTGATTAATAGTTATTCACGGCGAGCAAGTTGTGATGTATCAGCGCCTAATGAAGACTAATTAAAAGGAAAGAGAAGTAAGCAGGATTAGCTCTGAGCAACTTAAAAATCTAACACAGCCTCATGGCCCTCACTTCTGTCTGGCGATGGGCATGTTCATGGCAGCTCTTGTTTATGCGGCGTTTGGAGACATTTGCACTATGGACGGCGGGTTTCTGCCTCATACCATGATGAAAGGACTGGTGTTGCGTCGTGAGCCGTCGCACTGAAGGGGAGCTCTGCTATCGTGGTCCTCGCTGGAGGGC
>NW_009258623.1:133056-137515 GCF_000687185.1 Egretta garzetta
AGGGCTCCCCTCAGCCTCCTCTGCTCCAGGCTGAACCCCCCCAGCTCCCCCAGCCGCTCCCCAGCAGCCTGGGACTCCAGACCCCTCCCCAGCTCCGCTGCCCTTCTCTGGACACGCTCCAGCCCCCCCAGGTCCTTCGGGGAGGGAGGGGCCCAACCCTGACCCCAGCAGTCGAGGGGCGGCCCCACCAGTGCCTGGGATGAAGGGATGACCACTTCCCTACTCCTGCAATCCTAGTTTCTCAGAGAGGGCATCCATGGCCTGAAGCCACCTGGAGAAATGTGCTGCAGCTTTGGGAGCAGCAAAGAGCACCGCAGCCCTGTAGCAAAGGCGCCTGAGATGGGGAAGTGGGTCTGCGGAGGGTTGATATACCGTGCTTCCTCCTGATGGCAGAAAATGGCCTGGGACTGCGTTTTTGAAGAATATTTTGCAAGCAACGGGACTGTGCTTGCACAACCACTTGCTTCTCGAGTGACTTAGATGGCTCAGATATCTTTGCTTCCCTGGCTTTCAGGAAAGTATAAACATCTTGAAGGTATCTCCATTCCATCTAAAATACCTCCAAGCCACGGAGAATAAAAGATTTATTGCATAAACAACAGTGAGTTTTCCTGCTTGGATTGGATCCCATCCGTCGCAGGCGGTGTGTGTGCTGCCCAGACCTGGCTGGAAGCTCCATTTTTTTGCTCTTTTCTGCAAATATAGAGCACCTGAAGACACGTCCCACTCCTCTCCAGCAGCTGGATGGACAACACCCCCCCATGCTTCACATGGCAGCAAATGCCCTTTGTATTGGACACCCGAGAATCCACAGGAGGCCTAAGCCTTGGAAAAAACCTTGATACAAACCCAGCTATTATTGGTTCTTCTGTTGACATAGTTGTTTTCTTTCAAAGAAAGGAGGTGTAAAACTGAAAATGCTGCCTCTACGAGTTCTCTAGGGGAAGCCTTTAAAAGAAGCCAAAGCAAAAAAATCTGAATTCTAGCATCGTGACTCATCTTCTTGTTTCTCAGGCGAGGTTTTCTGCTTGCTGCCTGGATAAATGGATGTGCTGCGGCATTTGGCCCCATCCATGGGCCCTGCACGGCAGCCATGGGCTGCTGGGACATGTGGGGAAGCGGAGCTGGGGGCGGGGGGTGAGGGCATGGATGTGTTTGCGTTGGGGGTCAGCAGTGTTGGGCAGAAAGGCCCCAGCAAGCTTTTCACCTGGGAATGAGAGCACCTGCAGCATTAGTTTGGCTTCAGGGACCCTTCCACCTTGAATGTCCTGACCCTTGTGGGCATCACCCAGACAGGTTGGCAGGGAAAGGACCACACGCAAGTCCTTCACCTCCCTCTAGGTTGGGTTTGTCACCCACTGGGTTCCTGCTGCCCGTTGCAGGATGGGGTGTGCAGAGATGCTGCTCGCAGTGAGCTGCAAAGCATCGAGGATTAAGACCCCTCCTAGCTCTAGGTTGTTTCATGATGGGATGCAGCAGCACAGCTCTTGCTGCAACACAAACCAAGGCATATTTTTAATTGCACCAGGAAAGCCTTACCTCCTTCTCACTCCTGGCTGGAGGACAGAGCAGAAGATAATGGCTGCATTCCCCAAAGCAAGGTGACCATCAGGAAGAAATATATTCTCCCATTGCCATATCACATGAAAAGGACATTCACCCAGGGGAGCAAACTGGAAAAAAAATCAACACCTTTTCTGGCATTTGCGGCCAAATCCTGAATCCCTATTCATGCAAAGCTTCTGCTGGCTCTTGCACTGTTTATTGTTCTCATTTTAATTGAAGCAGAAGGATTAATGCAGCCCTGATTTCCTCCGCTGACTTCAATGAATTGAGCTTGAGCGCGGGCCAGGAACCAGGCCTGGTGTTAGGAGAAGGCTTCACTTTATTTTTTTATCCCATCTCAAGGACTTGCAACTTCAGTCCTGAATGTTTGCCCAGGGTCTTAGTCAGGGTAGACGGTGAGACTCCGGTGTTGGTGGAGCTGGGCTATGGATCACGTCAGGATCAGTACACATTTCTGGTGGCTGTATAAAACCCTGACGTCCGTGAAGACCATGAAGCCTTCCACCCCGGCATGATCTGGTCTCTGTACAGCACCTAGGCGGGGATTTAATTATTTCAGAACCAGGGAGAGGGAGAAGCCGTGGTTTCTGACTCTGCAGAGAGACTCAATAGACAAGATATGGCCAATCCCAACGTACTACAAGTCAGAGACAGGGCTGAGATGGGTGGTGACCTCCCTTTAATCGTGCCTGAAGGGGTGAAGAAAGGAGAGCATTATTCCCTTGTTTGAGTGCTGAAGGCCAAGGCCAGGGTATGGCATATTTTGCATAAACATTTATAGGAAAATAATTCATGCTTTTCCCCTTGAATCCCTGAAACAAAGCGAGGTACCGGGATATCCACGTAGCCAGCAGATTCTGAAGTGAGATAGACCCGGTGGCCTGAACAGATCTTGTAAGCTTTTTGCTACTTACCCAGGCATGAATATTACATTAGTTAAAATCAATCCGGTTGCAACATCATCCTCAGGTGACAGAGCTGAGCAGGAGACCTCAGCGTCACCCTCTGCCGCATACCCAGCAAAGTTACATTGCAAATCAAATCACATCTAATGAGCCAAACTCCCAGCGGGTGTAAACTGGGGACACGGCTTTGACATGTGTGCAGTGACATTGACTGAGAGCATCCAGTGTCTGGCTGTTTCACTGTTCCCCTCATTTGGATGTAAATCAGGAGTAATCAAGCTGAAGTCATAGAATCATAGAATCATGGAATGTTTGGGGTTGGAAGGGACCCCTAGATGTCACCCAGCCCAACCCCCCCGCAGGAGCAGGGACACCTTGAACCAGACCAGGTTGCTCACAGCCCCGTCCAACCTGGCCTTGGATGTTCCCAGGGATGGGGCCTCCACCCCCTCTCCGGGCAACCCCTGCCAGGGTTTCACCACCCTCCCGCTAAAGAATTTCTTCCTTAGATCCAGTGTTTTCATCAGTTTTCAAATCATTCCTTTATTGGAGGCACAAAGGGGAAGGTTTGGGGCATTGAATTGCTGAGGTTCATCTTTGCAAGCCTGTTGCTGTTGTGATAGCGGCCAAAAACTATTCAAAGAAGAAAAAAAAAATCATGCCAAGATTCGTACCCGGTTGCTCGATTTTGGAAACCGAAGTTTGGAGAAGAGCAAAACTCCAAGAAAACCAGGGGAACCGGCAGGGCTGTTGGGCGAAATTCAAGATGCAAGAGCTACACCGTGCACCAGGGAACAGCCCAAAAGGGCCAAAGCTGTAATTTTTGAGTAAGACTTCAAGTGCTGCACTGGCAGATGCTGCCCGTCACAGAATCCCAGAATCCCAGCATGGCCGGGGTTGGCAGGGCCCTCCAGAGCTCACGCAGTCCCACCCTCCTGCTCAAGCAGGCTCACCCAGAGCAGGGGGCACAGGACAGTGTCCAGGTGGGGCCCGAATATCTCCAGAGAGGCCATGGAGGAGAAGCGAACGGACTCAATTCAGGTGTCTTGCTCTAGGTAATTATCCTGGGTTTAAAAAAAACCCCAAACCTAGGTTAGATACTGCCAGGAATTGGTCCTCCTGGTGGCTCTAGAAGCAATGTTCCCTGTCCCCTCCTGTCCTGCCTTCGGTTCACAGAACCACAGAATGACAAGGGTTGGAAGGGACCTCGGGAGATCACCCAGTGCCAACCCCCTGCTCAAGCAGGCTCACCTAGACCATGTTACACAGTTCTTCATCCAGGGGGCTTTGAATATCTCCAGAGAAGGAGACTCCACAGCCCCCCTGGCCAGCCTGGGCCAGGGCTCCGTCACCATCACAGTCAAGAAGTTCTTCCTCATGTTCACCCGGAACCTCTTCTGCTTCAGGTTGTGCCCATGGCCCCTTGTCCTGGCACTGGGCACCACTGGGAAAAGTCTGGCTCCATCCTCGTGACCCCCACCCTTGCTGTGGCACGTGTCTGATCTCACCATCAGTGTTGTGGGTACCAGTTGGAGTATTGACGGCTTGCCGGTGCTGCGGGTATTTTTTGGCTGCTATCTCTTGATCCTTGCTGGGAGGGAAGCGGGAGTGTGTCTGGCAACTTTACTTTTGAGGAGAGGCTGATATCTCAGCATCTTGCCTGGGGAGCTGCTGGTATGTGTGGCAAGAAGGTGCATGGAAAGGAGGTTGTTGTGAAAATCCCTCCAACAACCAGCAGGGATTGATAGAAAAAGGTCCTTGGCTTCTGAAAACAGCATCTTTCATTTGAGACCAAAGTCAGTGCTGTGGTCCTTGCTGTACAGCCAGATAGAATCATAGAATTGTTTAGGTTGGAAAAGCCCTTTAAGATCATCAAGTCCAACTGTTCCCCTAACCCTGCCATGTCACCACTAAACCATGTCCTCCAGCAACGCAATGTCTTTCTTGTAGTGAGGGGCCCAACCCTGACCCCAGCATTCGAGGGGCAG
>NW_009258623.1:137540-141859 GCF_000687185.1 Egretta garzetta
GCACGGTCCCTGCCCTGCTCCTGCTGGCCACACCACTCCTGATACAAGCCAGGATGCCGCTGGCCCTCTTGGCCACCTGGGCACCCTGCCGGCTCATATTCAGCCCCCTCTCGACCACCCCCCCCAGCTCCTTTTCCGCCGGGCAGCTTTCCAGCCCCTCTGCCCCACGCCTGGAGTGCTGCGTGGGGTTGTGGTGACCCCAGGGCAGGACCCGGCCCTTGGCCTTGTTGGCCCTCACCCAACTGGGCTGGGCCCATGGATCCAGCCTAGCCAGAATAAGGGGATAATGCCCAGATAAGGGGAGTAGTGCAAGAAACTTTGTAGTCCACAGGGGGAAAAGGCTCACTTTCAGGCTCTGGTGGCAGCACTCACAGAGAGAAAGCCAGAGGAGATGTCAGATTCCATTAAATCCCTCCCAGCCGTTCAACTGAACAGTCATTTTAAAATCAACCATTGAGCACGAAGCTGCTGCTGCCTCTGCTTTGGTAGAGCATGGAGCTGAGGTCTGAGTATGGAGCCAGGCTCTGGCAATCTTGGGAAGATGGGGGCTGCAACTGCTCAGAGGAGGCGTCTTCAACTTGGAGGCTCAGCACGACCCTAAAAACGTGGAGCTCAGCATGTGCAGTCTCACCGGCAGCCCAGAGCTGCTGTGTGGTCATGAAGTGGTGCTGCCTGTCCCATAACCGAACACTCCCAGCCGTGCCAGGCTCATCTTCCACCCTGAGGTTTCCAGTGCTTGGTGCCCAAAGGTGTGTGGTGTTTGTGCAGAACCAGTTGAACAATTAACAAAAGGTTGGGTTCCCACCCTCAACGGATTCCAGGGAAAAGTACTGCAGCAAGTGAAGAGGATGGTTGGCCCAGAGCCATGAGGGCAAGAACGGTTCTGTGGGAGAATGACTTTGTCCAAGGAGCATGAGCATCTACCAGCTTCCCTCTGCCTGAAATTATCTTTACAGGGGCTTGGACACTGGCTTGGAAACCATTACTCTGTTCTGGGACAGCATCAGGAACAAGGTTACGACCCTGGTCTGAGCTCCCAGAAGGTCCTCTCCACCTCAGCTGCTAGCTGAGAGCTGCTTTGGTGATGATCATTTTCATATCAAACAATACCTTTATGCTTCCTATGTTTTCCACGTTGCTTCAGGAAGTTTCTACCACCCCAGACGGAGATTCATGATGAATCTGGGAAGGTAGAAAAATCAGGGAAAGGAGCAGAACAGTTCGATAGATTGGATAAGACCCATGACGACCTCAACAGCCTTCACAGTTGGCCATTGGCCCTTTCCACCATGCTGGGTTCTGTAGAGGTCTCCTTTGGCCTGTGTGGTCCACACATGCTGGGAAAGGGCTAGTACGGACTCCAAAACTGCTCCTAAAACTTACACTTTTATATAAGGCACACAGATAGGAGAAGATGCAACCTATTTCTTTAAAATTTTAAGGGTTTCTTCACTCCTTCTGTACTTTTTTATCTCTCCATCTATCACCTTTCATCCTCTTCTCCCCTATGTGCCTCTTTCAGGTTTATGGTGCTACCCAGACACCAACTTCCACGCCGAGGCTGCAACGGTGAGAGAACCGCAACGTTGGTTTCATAAACCCTCTGGCTCTTTTCCACTTCTGACAATAAAGGTTCAGCGTGGGATATTTTTGTTTGTGGTTAGGTACTTGATTTCTGTGTGGGTTTTTGGGCACGGCGCAGGGATTGGGCTGTCAGCAGCGTGAATTGCCATCTTTCTTTGGCAGAAAGACTTTTTGAGGGCTTTTTTTTTTAAAAAAAATCTGGGCTATTGCAGTGATTTCCTTCTGCATTTATGCCTGTGTTGATGGGATCTGGCCCTGGGGTGTCCGTGCAATTTGCCTCATTTCCTTGAATTGTATAAAGTGGAGAGGAGCGTGGGCAGCCCCTCTGAGACCTTGCCAGTGAAGTCCAGCATGTGGAAAGCATTTCTCTCTCCTGGGCAGGGACTGAGCTGCCCGGGGAGCTCTGCATTTCTTTTTGCTGATCCGATGGAGCTTGTAAATCTGCTGCAGAGTGAATCCAAGAGGGGCCAGGTCTCCCTGGGGCAGGGGGTGTTGTCGTCCACCAGAACCGGAGGAAACCTCACTCAAAGAGCGGGCACCAAGACTGCAAATCTTCCACCTTAGGTTACTGTGGAGCATCGGAGCGCTGATTGTGGACAAGGACAGCCTGGTGCAAGACTGTGCAGACCCAGATAGTGCCTATCGTGGCATACCAGCGGCAGACAAATGGGCGCGTTTGAGGGCATTGCAGTTACTTTCAGCAAGGCAGGCATCAAGCTCCTAACCTAGCACAGTCACGCGGGCAGGGATGTTAAAGGAAGAAGGAGAGGAAGGAAGCAGCTGGCTGGGAACTCCAGAGCTCTGCGAAGCAGGAAACTCAAAGGTGTTTGCTCGCTTGGGGACGTACGCAAGGAAGGCAGATGCGGGCTTGGAGGACTGGGGACACATTACGAGCTATTGCTGGGACGTCATTAGGCCAGATGGGAAACCCCCTCACTTCTAACTTTGAGCTTCCAGGGCAAAGACAGAGGCTCCTTCCAGGGTAGCACCAACAAACCTGGATTTTAGGCCAGTTTCAGTGCTGGAAATTTGGGCTCTCAAATGCAGCAAAGCTCTTTCCTCCATCATTTCTCCCTGCTGATTGCCCAGGTCGTGGGCGTTGGGCTGCCACATTGCCGCAAGGCCATGGGTCACTTATTGTATGGTCTCGTAAGAATTTTAAAAATTCCGGTGTACATCCCTGCATTGTATTATATAAAGTTCCTTCATAATAGTTTAAAGAAGAAACTGCACAGTGGCATGAAGTTGTCACTCCAAGTGTCACCCAAACCTGTTCTCTTCCTCCACTCCCAGTGAGGCAAGTTTGCATACTTGTGCAATTCCTTCAGTTTAACAGCATCGAATGCACACGGTGGTGGTAAGAACATGTTCTTCTGGCAGCGATGAGTGAAACACACTCCCGAGCAGCTGAACAATTTAATCCTTGGGAGTGCCTCATCTTTACATTTATCTATTTGTTTGCTTGGTGTATGCACGTGTGTTGTTGTTACTCTGACGTGGTTCATGGGTATCACGGATTTTGCTTCCGTTTATTTTTTAACCTCACCACTGGGACCTGTTCCCTGCGATTCACTGAAATCACACACCATGGCTCTGGAGGTCATTGAAAACAATAGGGCAAGGTTCCTCCCAGCACCCAGATCCTGGCGTGGTCTTAGCCCCGCGGCATGGGCAAACAACAGCAAGCAACAAGCTCCTGCAGATAATGGTCCCCAGCTGACCTGCAGCTACCGCCCACCACTGAGGTTGGAGCCCTCTCTAATTAAAATGCCCTTCTGAGGGCTTAAATTCATTTTACCCAGAAGTTGGGGTGCCTGTGATCGGGTGTGACAGCTCAGCTGGGCACAATTTGTAGGATTTTCTTCCAGGCAATGGACAGCTGATGGTATAAAGGGGGTGATGGAGGGCTAGAGTTTTTTTTCTAGCTCAGGTACCACTGCTGGCTGTCAAGGATGGAAGATGAGGGTAAGGCTTTGCTCCTCAAGAATAAGGGCATTTTTATTTCTTTAATTGTTCCAAACCCCTCTTTGTGCATGCCCTGATATTCACAGCTTGCCTGTTAATCTCCCATCTAGGGATCAAGCCTGATGGCAGGGTTTAACATTAATAATCCATGGATAATTCAGCAGCCTGAAAGCCTAGGGTAAATTCCTGGGGTTTTTTTTAATGTTTTTTTTTTTAATAGGTTTTTTGAAGTCCATGGCAGAACATTCACTGCTGGTGGGGGCTTTTCCCTCCTGGGGATGGGGGAAAGCATATTCACAGAGGGCTCCTGGGTGTGCCATCGTGTATGTTGATGCAGCAGATCCCTTAATTATCCCATTAGGTTTTCTTGACTTTGTTTTTGATGTGATTGAGTGTTCAGCAAAGTTGCTTTAATCCCTTGTGGATTTGGCAGGGCGTGGCCTTGACAGAGATTTTTTTTTTTCCCCCTGAGTATTAAAGGTACGCGTGTGCAGGTGAATGGCTGCCTCACGTGGCCTGATGCTGAGCCGGACCAGCCGTTGGCCAGGGAGCTGGATGGGGGACGTTGAGCGGCGCAATCAGGAACCTGGCTCTTGTGCGTGCTTCTCCTCCGAATCACAGAATGATAGAATGCTTTGAGTTGGAAAGGACCCCTAGAGGTCACCCAGCCCAACCCCCCTGCCATGAGCAAGGAGGTCCCCAGCCAGACCAGGTTGCTCACAGCCCCGTCCAACCTGGCCTGGGATGTTCCCAGGGATGGGGCCTCCACC
>NW_009258623.1:142037-144018 GCF_000687185.1 Egretta garzetta
CCCTCCTCTGCCCCCGCTCCAGCAGGTCCCTGTCTGTCCTGTGCTGGGGGCCTCCGAGCTGGACGCAGTGCTGCAGGGGGGGTCTCAGCAGAGCGGAGCAGAGGGGCAGGATCCCCTCCCTGGACGCTGGCCATGCTGCTGGGGCTGCAGCCCAGGGTAGGGTTGGCTTCTGGGCTGCCAGCGCCCCTGGCCGGCTCATGCCCAGCTTTTCGTCCCCCAGCACCCCCAGGTCCCTCTGGGCAGGGCTGCTCTTGATCCTTTCTTCCCCCACATGCACCTGGGAGACTGGGAAAAAAGATCTAGAGGAAATTACCTTCTTGGTAGAACTGTGTTTGAGCTTCCAGCTCAAAGAGGAAAGCAAGGAACCAGGTTTAGAGCAGCTTATTTTGGAGAAGGATGGTGCCTGCAAGGGCTGAAGGGCTCTGCTTCTCATTGCTATCAGCTGGGCAGAGTTGTCCTTGTCTTCTCTGTGGCAGAGATGAGACTCGTTTCAAGCCTTGCAGCCCATGGGCTCTCCTAGCTCATTTTCCTGGCTGGGGAAAGACATGATGGTTTCCCAGAGCCCCATGAAAATATTCCCTGTTGGTGGTGGATTTGTTTTGGTCTTGGATTTGTTTTGGGCCTGGGCAGTGAGGAAACACCAAGATACCCTCTGGGAGCTCAGGGGGTGGGAATGGGCCTTCTAGACAACAGGGTGGTGGATGGGTTTGGTTTCCGTTCCTGCTGCTTTTTATTTAGAGGGAGGCTGTTGTGGTAGGCAATACCATCTGCTTTGCTTTGCTGAGGGTTTTTCCTCTTCCAGACCCAGTATTTTAGCTCTTGGAAGATTCTTCAGCCTGGGATGGGGGGTCCTGCATTATCCCACCAAGGAATCTGGCTTGGCTGGGGACTGCAGCTGGGATGAGTCCCTCTGGGGTTGGTTAGGAAAATGAGTGTCTCCTTTCTCACCACAATGCCATGCATCACCTGGAGTTTCTGTTCCCAAGCCCTTGACCCCTTGGCTTGTCTCATGCTTGAAGGGGCTCAACAAACCACGCATGGTTTCCTGGTGTTGGGCTGGAGCAGCAAGAACCCCACCTGCTGGGTTGAGTTTCTCTCCCTCGCTGGGGACCTGCCCAGTTTTATGCCTCTGCTCAACCTTGAGGAGAATGAAAGCCCTTGAGGAGCTTGTGGTTAACAGGCACTTAATTGATTCTGAATAATCCTGACAAGTTTTTGCAGTCCTTGTGGTAATCGCTTCTCTTTCCAAGTGAATAGCTGGGGCTAGGTCTGTATGGATGCCAGCTGTACATTGCTTGGCTGCATTCTTTCACTTCCAGCTCATGCTTCCCTTTTAACCCTCCCATTGCCGGCTGCTCTGCAGAAGCTGCGAATGGGGATGGGGTTTTTCACCTTCCTTTCCTTGCAGACAGCCTGTTCGTCACCTTCTCTAGGTCTGTGGAACCTAACATAGAATCGTCTAGGTTGGAAAAGCCCTTTGAGATCATCAAGTCCAATTGTTAACCTAACCCTGCCATCCCACCACTAAACCATGTCCCTAAGAACCTCATCTACCCTTTTAAATACCTCCAGGGATGGGAACTCGACCACATCCCTGGGAAGCCCCTTCCAGCACCTGACAACCTTTTCGGTGAAGAAATTTTTCATAATGTCTAACCCAAACCTGCCCTGGCACAACCTGAGGCCGTTTCCCCTTGTCCCATCGCCCCTTCCCTGGGAGCAGAGCCCGGCTCCCCCCTCCTCTCAGGCAGTTGTAGGGAGCGATGAGGGCTCCCCTCAGCCTCCTCTGCTCCAGGCTGAACACCCCCAGTTCCCTCAGCAGCTCCTTGTAAGACTTTTGCTCCAGACCCCTCACCAGCTTTGTGGCTCTCCTCTGGACATGGCCTCACCAGTGCCCAGCACAGGGACACGGTCCCTGCCCTGCTGGCCACACCACTCCTGATACAAGCCAGGATGCCGCTGGCCCTCTTGGCCACCTGGG
>NW_009258623.1:144186-145486 GCF_000687185.1 Egretta garzetta
TCCCCGCATGTCCAGCTCTCTCTGCGGAGCCCTCTACCCCTCAAGCAGATAAACACTACCACCCAGTTTGGTGACAACTGCAAATTTACTGAGGGCACACTCAATCCCCTCATCCAGGTCATTGATAAAGATACTAAACAAGACTGGCCCTAGAACTGAGCCCTGGGGAACACAACATGTGGCAGGGTCCTTCGGTTTTTTTTCACGGCCTGTTCTTCACCTTCTCTAGGTCTGTGGAACCTAACATGTGGCAGGGTCCTTTATTTTTTTCATGGCAGGTTAAACAGTTAAGCTAATTTATTTTCTGTACCTGCATTATAGACTTGGCAAACTAATTAGAGGTGTGGTGCCTGTTTATGGCATGACAAGCGATAAATGACTTGAAGGGGCTGGGGAAGGGCCGGAGGGAGGATGTGGGGAGCTGGGATGCAGGGGCACAGCTCCAAGCCTGAGCGTAGTCCTAGAACTGCCTGGAGTTGTGCTTTCAACTTCTGGGAACACCAGGCAAGCCTGCTCTGCTGATGTCCCTCGTTCATGGTGAGCCAAGGCCTCCGTGTGTTCAGGTGGATGCTCTGCTGTGGTTGTACTGTTTGTCTCTTCCTCTCTCCTGGACAAATTTTCTGCACCTGTGAAGCATTTCACTATGGAAGGGGACAATTTTTTTCTCTGCCGCAGTGGCTGGGTGATAGGGGGAGTCGTCTCCATCTCACTGTGCTCTCCAGGCTGTAGTCCCCCCAGGTCCTGTCACGGGGGTAAAGCCTCGTTTGCCTTGTGCCCCTTCCCTTGGGACTGGGAGCTGGATCCCCCATTCAGCCCTCTCCTTCATGGGGCTGACTTAATAACATTGCTTTGATGATTGCGTGGTGCTTGTGGTCTGCTGGCTGCCCTGGACACCTCCAAACCCTCCCTGTGCCCCCCAGTTGGGGCTGCATCGGTCCAGAGAGGACAACTGCACGTGGGGCAAAGGAGCCTCATCCTTTCCATCCTGCTCCATGCAAAGCTTGGGAAGGGTCAGGAAGGGAGTCAGGGCCATTTGATTCCTTCCTCCTGCTCTCATGTTTGGCTCAGGCCTTCCCCTGGCCCCCAGGGGAGGCTCCAGCCCCCCGGGATAGCCCTCTTTGGGGAAGCTGCAGCTCCCCAGCCCGTAGCTGGCTTGGGCACGCAGCGGCGGCGAGATGCTGCAGCGAAGCATCCTCTGCCTCTCCCTCCCCTTTGCAATCCCAGCCCTAAGTTCAGCATCTCTGGGGTGGCTGCTTCCCACCCCCTGGTGTGGGACCCTCCCGCCACCCCCCCGGTGCTG
>NW_009258623.1:145525-147841 GCF_000687185.1 Egretta garzetta
AGCCCCGAAACACCCCGAGAGAGGGGGGCAGAAGGGACCCGGCGAGGAGGCTTGCGCTCCGTTACGGCCTTTTCCCTGCCGCTGCTGCTCGCCGGGTCTGGCAGCATCGTTAGCGCGGAGCCATGACCCAGGGGAAGGTAGGTGGGAGGCCAGGGCTTGGATGACGAGTCGTCCTGCTTGCATAATTGTTGCATGTTTAGGCAGGGGGGAAATGGGTTGAAGGGAGGGGACTTGAGGAATAAAACAGTTTCTGTGGAGGGGGGAGCTGGGTACCTGTGCACAGCCCGGTGCGTTGGCACCTGTGACCAGGGGGTCTTCAGCAGAGGAAGGGGGTGGAGGGCTGTGTCATGGCCTTGGGGGCTGGTTTTCCTTGCATGTGGAGCTTAACCCTGCTGTTGGACCTGTGGCCATTTCCTCCCCCCATCCTGGATGTCAGGGAGCTCAATGGGGGGCTTGTGCGTTCCCATCCATGCCCCCAGCAGTCAGCACTTGGTGCCTGCCCTGAGCACCTCCATCCTGGTCCAGGGAGCTCTGGATTTTTGGGGTTCTCTGATGCTTGGAGACCAGGGAAGGGGGGGTTTATGCATCCTCTGCCAGCACCGTGCACCATTGCCATGGCAACGATGTGATGCTGGAGGCTGCCTGGATGCAAGTGGCAGTGTCCCTCTTGTATCTCCATGGGTATCTCTGGGGGTCTTGCCTGATATTGGCCACCCCACACCCTGATATTGGCCACCCTACACCCAAGGGCTATGTAACAGAGGACAGGGTGAGGACGGTCCCTGTGAGCTGGCAGAGGAGGTGGCACAGTTATCCCGGCACAGCTGGATCTGCTCACGGTGCACATCCCAGCCTGGCTTTATTTTCAAGGGCCTGTTATGTTTTTAATTTAAGGCCTTCTCCCAGGGACTGTGCTGTCAGTTGTCGGTCAGTCGAGCTGCTTCACTTTGGACTTTTTGTGGTTCCAGCCCTGCATCCCTGTGGTCCATGGGAATGCTCACCCTGATGCTGAGCCCTTGGGCAGCGAGGGCAGGATACCAGGCTCATAACCTCTCCCGGGATGGCAAAGATCTAGAAGGTTAAATGGATAACGTTCCCGAGGAGAAGCAAGTTCTCAGGTGGCCTGAGGCTGGCTCTTTGCTGGGATTTCATAGTCAGAAGACATCAGATCCCAAGTCCCTTAGCTGCATTGTCAAATTATGGAAAGCAGCAAGGCTGAGCCTCTAGATGGGCAGGGAGGGATGCACTGGAAGAAAATGTCGGAGGGCCAAACCAGAGCACTTCTGGGGGCCAGGAGAAACCCCCCCAAATGTGAGTCTCAGTGGAAATGAAGGAGTTCAGGGTTTTCTGCCCACTAACCGAAAGCTCTTTTTTAAGGGGAAATTTGGAAAGAAGTAGGCTGAGAAGCAGGGAATGACTTGGATACTTTCCAGTGTCGCACATGAGCCTGAGGCAGTGTGGAGGACCCTGGGCAAGGCTGCATCCACCCTCAGACCTGGTTGCCTGGACCTTCTCATCCCCTTTTACATGTCGGGTGTTCTCCCGTCTCCTCGCTCAGTCGCATCAGAGGATGCTACTTCCTGGAGGTGCAGGGGTGGGTCCACTGCCAGCTTGCAGGAGTTACTGGGTGTCCTTCCAGTTCCTGGGATTCAGCAGAGGGACCTTCAGACCTGTGTCTGTGCCCTGTCAGGTTCCCATTGCAGGGCAGTTTCTGTGCTGTTTTTACAGTCTAATCTCTCTGTCCCCTCTTTCTGTGCAGCTTTCTGTGAACAACAAACCCCCCAACTCCGAGGGGCAAGGGGAGAAGAAGGACAATGCCACAGCCCCGCCAGCTCCTCCGACCTATGAGGAGGCGACAGCGGGAGAAGGGATGAAGTCTGGTGCTTATCCTCCTCCCCCATCAGTCCCACTCCACCCCAGCTGGGCTTACGTCGACCCCAGTAAGTCCTTCTGTGGCTGTATCCAGGGTGAGCCCCCTGCAGAGGGGGTAGAGGGGTGCAGAGATTCCCCCCCACAGGCTTTGTAGAGAAGGGGGGAACTGGGGATGTCGTGCCCAGTTTGGTCCGTGGTAGAGCTCACCCTAGAGCTGTAGCTATAAGCTGTATAAGTCTCTATATGTAAAAGCCATTTCACCTGCCTGCTAGACCACGCTGCCTTCCAGAGGTGGGAGTGAGCTCCAGTGCTCTGTCCCTGCTCTTCTTCCCAGTACTGGGATGGGAAAAATCCCCTCTCCCAGCTTGCTGCTCTGGGCAATGCCACCTCCCAGGACTGGGGAGCGTCCTGGTGCAATGCTCCTGGCTCTGCAGGCAGCAGCTT
>NW_009258623.1:147877-156122 GCF_000687185.1 Egretta garzetta
CAACCCTGCCTTTCAAAGAAGCCGCTGAACTGGCAAAATCAGTGTCACGGCATCAGTGGTGTCTGGCTGCTGTGAGCCGGCGTTCAGAGCCAGTGGAGGCTAAAACGCAGCTGGACTTGAAGGCTGAATCGTTCCAGCACCGGCCTGCGTGGCCGGCTCCTCAGCAAACAAACAGCTTTTCTTCCCCGGGTGCTGCACACAGCTTCTGCTTGCTCGTGACAAGCAGACAAAAGCGCGACTGTGCCCAGTGCAGGGGAATGGCCGCGTAGCGGGAAGCTGGGATGGATGTAGTGGCTGGCAAGCGAGTCTGCTGGGGTGGCCAATGGCTTGGCCAGTGCAGCTTGAACTGGAGAGACTGGGTTTAATGACTCCTGAGTCCGCTCTCTCTGCTCAATCCTCCTGTGCTTTGCTGGCCGCTGTTCCATCCAGCGGGGCTGGTTGCAGCTGCAGAGATGGAGATGTGTGGGGAAGGGGCAAGAGCGAGATGTGTGTGCCTGCGCACTCTGATGGTTTCACAGACTCTTCCCATTCTTGTTTGCCTCCGGGGTCGGAAACGGAGGGGATAAATGACCTCCCAGCTTGCTGTAACAACCGTCGGGGCCCCTACTGTCATGTTGAATTAGGATGGGTAAAGCCCAAATGGGTTAGGATGCTGGTATTTCGGGTGTCCCGGAGGACTTGTTTAGGTGACGTGTCATCTCTTGTCCCCTACCTGATGAGCCTGGCGGGATTTCCTCTCTGCAGCTGTGTCCTGAGCCCTGCTGCTGTTTTCCTCACGCGCTCCCCCCCTTTCCTTGCCCTCAGCCACGCTGCGAGCTGTGGCTCCGGTACTGGGGTCGGGGCGGTGGTGTGCATGCCAGGGGGATCTGTCCAACGGCTTAGATGAGCCTGGAAGTAGCTGGAGAGAAGCGGGGTGTGTGTTTTGGGTTGCTTTCTTTAATAATGAGCTTGGGCGGCTCTGCCTTGCTACCTCAGATGTGGCCATAGGTAGGAGGTGACGGGTGCTGGGGAGGGAAACCCCCTCCATTCCTCCGAGGCATTTAGGTGCCTAATTTGGTGTTTAGATGCCCTGATTGCTTTGACGCAGGAGGCACTGGAGTGTCCTGGGGATATGGGCCTCGGGTGCTCTCGGCCCGTGTGGGTGATGACAGACCTTGCAGAAACGCAGGGAGGACGCACTGCAGAAGTTTCATCTCTGCTGGGGCGTAGAAGAAGGCACAAGAGGTTTATTAGCCACCAGAAGAGCACAAGGGATTTATCTCTTGCCGGCAGCATCTTTAAGATGAGGCTTCTGCAATAAGAGCAAGCAGCTTTGACCAGTAAAACTGAAAAAATCCAGGGCCAGGGCCTCGAGTTTGGCTTTCCTGGTGTCTGCAGCTTGTCCTCGGAGTCTGAGAGGGTTTTTTCTCCCTGTACCTGGAGGATCTGTGTATCACTGAGCTCAAAAGCTTTGAGGAGGGGAGGCGTCTGTCAGACAGGCAGGGACGTGAACGTATTGCTGGGATAACTGCGTAAGCATTTATTCTATAGGCAACCCAGGTGGGGAGACTGTTAGTAACACGGAAGGGGATATTTGCAAGAGAAGTGAAGAGCACAGGGGAATGATGCGCCAAGACAAGGGAGGTTTTGGTGTTTGTTTTCTTTTTTCTTGAGCATGAGGCTCAGGAGATGGAGGCGACTGATTCTTACATCTGACTCGTGCAGTTGGTCTCAGCAGGGAGAAGCTGCTGCTTTGGGTTTCTTCTCATAGCCCACTGCTCTCCAAGATCCTTGCTGCTACCTTCATCCCTGGCACAGTTGCCTCCCCTGGCAGGCAGAGGTTTTCCGATGTTCCCCTCCATCTCCCTTCAGGCTGCAGAGCAAACTGATGCTTTACGGTGCAGCCTTGCCCATCTGCAGGGCAACTCCAGCCACAAGAGCCCGTATGAGAGGGACCTGGGAGTCCTGGGGGACAACAAGGTGGCCATGAGCCAGCAGGATGCCCTGGTGGCCAAGAAGGCCAATGGCACCCTGGGGTGCATCAAGAGGAGCATGGCCAGCAGGGCGAGGGAGGTTCTCCTCCCACTCTGCTCTGCCCTGGTGAGACCCCACCTGGGGCACTGTGTCCAGTTCTGGGCTCCCTGGTTCAAGAAAGATGAGGAACTCCTGGAGAGAGTCCAGGGGAGGGCAACAAGGATGATGGGGGGACTGGAGCATCTCCCCTAGGAGGAAAGGCTGAGGGAGCTGGGCTTGTTCAGCCTGGAGAAGAGAAGGCTGAGAGGGGATCTCATCACCACCTACAAATATCTCAAGGGTGGGGGTCACGAGGATGGAGCCAGACTCTTCCCAGTGGTGCCCAGCACCAGGACAAGGGGCAATGGGTACAAAATGAAACATAAGAGGTTTCAGTTGAATATGAGGAAGAACTTGTTGACTTGGAGGGTGTCCAAGCCCTGGCCCGGGCTGCCCAAGGGGGCTGTGGAATCTCCTTCTCTGGAGATATTCAACCCCCGCCTGGATGAAGTCCTGTGTAACATGCTCTGGGAGAACCTGCTTTAGCAGGGGGGTTGGACTAGATCTCCCGAGGTCCCTTCCAACCCTTGCGATTCTGTGATTCTGTAATTACGGAGCCCAAGCAGGGCTGGGTCGTGTGGTGTGATGGCTTTTGGGGAACGTGGTCTCAGCAGAAGCATCAGGGTTGCTACCCCCTTGTTTAGGCTTGCTGCTAAACCGTTCTCTGCCTGCCTGCATGGAAAGCGGACTCAAGGATGGACCTTATGGAAAAGCTGGCTGTAATGAGATTCTCCCAGAGGAAAGGGCACACGGTTGACATGAGGTGTTATGCAGACAGTCTAAGCTCAGGCAATTACAGAGCAGCGAGGGAATCCTCCTGCACCAGAGCTCCTGATGGGAATGACTGAGGTGCTGAGTCACGGCTCCTCTGGGGGATGCTTTAATATTCAGTGAAAGGTGAGAAAGGATATGATAAAGCCATTAAAGATATGGTGTCACCACAGGCAGGAATTAACCCTGGTGTCCTGGTTGGGCTGGAGTTTGCAGAAGGGGTTTCCCACCTTTGTTTCTCCGAGATGGTCCTAATAAGATGCAGGAGTGGGAAGGGAGCAGAGTGCGTCCCAGCAAGCCTCTGTTTTGCAGTGCAACAAGAAAACCTCGGAATTTGGGCCTCTTGAGCTGTAGTCAATCACTGGGGTCAGATTATTGCAGCTGGGGTGGGAACCAGGTGATGGGAGCTGATCTCTCTGGCTTCTGCTTCAGGCACGAGCCCAAGCTATGGCAGTGGTGGGTACCCAGGGGACACCGAGATGCTCACGACCTTCAGCTGGGATGACAGGAATGTACGCAGAGTGTTCATCAGGAAGGTAAGGGGCAAGGCTCTCTGGGCTCAGCCTTACCCTGCGAAGGCAGGAGACCAGCTCTGAGCCCTTGGAGGGACCTGGCTGCAATGGCTTTGCTGGGTGGGAACGGAGAGTCTGCAGGTCACCTGTGGGCTACCTCTTGTTGCAGGTTTATGCCATCCTGATGGTCCAGCTCCTGGTCACTGTCGTTATTGTGGCTTTCTTCACCTTCTGGTAGGTCTCTTTGCTTTGTCCTGTGTATGACCTGCTCCTGCATTACCTGTTACTTGGGGGTGTTGTCTGTTATGTAGATACCTGAATTTTTTTCTCCACATGCTCCAATAGAAAAACAAAACCGAGGGAACCCTGAGAGGTACTCCTGCTGCCTTCCCTGCAAGTCCTCTGGATGGTGCATCGTCCCTTCTGGGTGCCAGCCCCAGCCAAGAGGCCTGGGCTGCTTGCCCTTGAGTATTACCTGCTGTATTTTTGCTTTGGGAGTTATCAAGGCCATCAGCTCCCAGCTTACCTCGGCTTTAGGGACTGGGTTACCTCCCCTTGCAGAAGCAGATACCCCACGCTCGAGCAGCGGCTGTCTCTAGCTCGGATGACTGAGCATTTTGGGCATGTGCAGCTCACATTGCCTCCAGAATAAATAATGAATCACTGTCAGCCTGAGGATTTCAGCTCTTTAATCACTTCTCAGAGAAGGCAGCAGCCGTTCCCCGAGCAAGCCTGACTGTGTAATTGATAACAGCAGGGCCATCTTTCCCACTTGACAGGTTGAATTTCTTTCCAGTTGGTCAGCCTACTAGATAGATTCAGCCATGGGGTTTTTTTTCCCCCCATACTCCATGCTGCATCACCCCATGTGTGTTCCCAGGTTTAATCTAGCAGCAACCTGTGAAGGGATTGGCTTTTTTATGCTTTCCACTCAGCATCCTTTTTCTCTGTCTTGCAGCGAGCCGGTCAAGGGGTACATTCAGACACACGCTGCCTGGTATTGGGCTTCCTAGTGAGTATCTCTGCCTCCTCCTATGGCCATGTATGCTCCAAACAGCCCTGGGTGTGGCCGTGGTGATGGGGGGACACTTTCCAACCACTTTTTGTGTCTTGTGTGTGAAGAATTGCACTAATGCGTGTGCAGGGTGAGCTGGGGAAATTAATGGATAACTCTGAGGTGAGAAGATAGAAACTCTCGCCTAAATTTGAGATGTGAGATATGCTAGATCTCTCCGAGGGCTTACTGCTCTACAAACCAGGATCAAGTAAATGCATGAGTATTGCTTGCAGAGCAAACCAGGTAAAACTGGGGAGCTTCCAGGAAAATGGTGTGGAAATGCAGATGTGAGACCTGAAAGGGTGCCTAGGGTACCTCAGAGGGCTCAGTTTGGGGTTTGTCCCATTGAAAGCAAGGAGATCGCCTGGGTCTACATTGCATGCCTTGATATGCAACAGATGAAGGGTGCAGGCGATGTTAAGGGGGTGGAGATGCATCTGGAGATGTTAGGAAGTTTGTGGGGCTACCGCACCCGGCTCTTGATCACAGAGCTGTTCTTGGTGTCCAGAATTTGGGATGCCGTTCATTAGCCAAGCCCGAGCCGAAAGGTCAGCTCGGAGGTAGCGTAGGCTGTGCTTCCATGCGTTAGAATATTTGCAGTTGTGCTGGTTTCCTGCATGCCACTCGTGTTAGTGCTGCTCATTAAGCAGGCAGAGTGTGCGATGCAATTGTCTGTGAACAAGGCTCTGTGAACTTGGCTTTAATTAGGTCACACCCAAATCATGAAATGTGTCCGGGCCCGGAGATGAGACATGAGCTTATATAACTTAAAGACCCAAAATAGCAGTAATAGAAGGGAATTGGCATCAGCTTGCCTCTTCAGCCTTAAAGGAGAATTGTGTGCTCCGTCTTGGCCAGTTGGTAGGTTGAAGAAGCAGTGTTGCCTTGTAGGGAGACAAGGCCAAGTTCTGCTCAGGCTTGTGCTTTGACCTTTGGGTTCATATCCTGCAGCTTACTGGACAGTTAGCACTTTTATCTTTCAGTGGGAGCAAACACGCCTTGGGCCAGCCGGCAATAGGCTCTGTACTTGAGGGACTTAAATTTTATCTGTCCCTTCACCTCCCAGCGAGCCAAGCCTTCCCTCCATCGCAGTGTCTCCAATTGCTTGTCCTGACCTGGGTCTGGATCTCTTTCATACACAGAGACCCCCAACTCTCTATATATTATCTGTAAAATAGAAGTGAGTGCCCTAAGGTGTTTTCCTACTGCTGGGGTGATGGCTCAGAGGGAATCGAGCAAGAGCAGATGCGCAACAAGGGATGCGAAGGAGATAGACAACTGCAGTGGCTCCGTCTGCTCCCTATGTGCATCTATCTCCATCTCTTCAGCCGTGTCCACTCCAGCTTTCCTGGTTTCCCCATAGGAGAGCAATGCTCAGGTTTATCTCCGGTGCATTTATCACGGCCCGTGGGTTTTGCCGTCATGTTCATTTATTAGACCTAAGGTGCCTGGCTATCGTGCAGCCATCGGCATGCTTGGAAGCTGCTTTCCCCCCCCAGGCGCTGGGTGAAAGCAGGTAAGCAGGTTCCCACTATGCCATAACCCATCAGCACTGTGGAAAAACACCCGGGCTGCGTGACATCCAGAGCAGAGGGAAACCATCCCTCAGCTGTTGGATTTTTTTTGCTTTGCTGAAGGGTCAAGTCATGCGAGATAAATAACTCTCCTGTGACCTGGGGATGGCTTGTGCAACAGCATATGAGGCTTGGGACTGTGAGCTTCACAGACCTTAGAGGATCCTTCTGCTGTTGAACTCTTCCTCGAGCGCTGGTGCGGTAACATGGGACCAGTTCCCTTCTCTGACACAGACCTTCCCTCTGGCCTTAGGCAAGTTGCTTTCACCAACCCTGTGAACCTTGGTTTAAGTGCTGAAATCCCAGCAGGATGCCTTGATCCCACCGAGCCAGAAAGTGCCTGGAAATGAGGGGCATATCCTGGCCACCTCCGCATGAACAACAGATGTGCTGGCGAGGTGTCCACAGCAAACATGGTTGGGTGCTCCATCTGTCCTAGGCCTGAATGCTACCCTTGCTCTGCTCTAAAACCATCCTGTGGGTTTTTCAGGGGTGGTTGTGCTGTCCCACCTTGGGCTGGCAGGAGCAAAGGAGAGGCAGTTACCGCCTCGCTTCCTACCCAGCCTCAACTTCTGGCATGGCGCTTGTGTTTTAAACAGTGCGGCAGAGCACTGAAACTTGTCATAGCATCATGGAATTGTTTAGGTTGGAAAAGACCTTTAAGATTGTCAAAAAAGACCATTGAGATCGTTGTCAGCTGGAGACTTTTCTCCTGCACCAACAACCAATACTTGGGTTTTCCTCCCTAATCTGCTCTTTTCCTTTTCTTTGTAGTGCTGTTTTCTTTGTGACCTACTTGATTCTTGCTTGCTGCTCTGGACCCAGGTAAAATATTTTCTTTTTGGATTTGAAACAGCCCTGTGAAATGAAGGGCAAATGTTTTTCCTCTCATTTCAAGCATGACCAACGATGTTGCGGGGATAGGATAGGGTCACGCTGACACAGTGCTGCAGGGACTGAGGTGGCAGCTGCATTTTCAGGCCTGATGCAGTGGTGGGTTGCTGCAACACAGCGTGAAAAGCTGAAGTCGAATTGCAGCTGGAAAGGAAGCCATGTTGTAGCAAAAGTTGCATCACTGTAGAGCTCCAAATTCTCATCATTAAATCCTGCAGAGGATGGTTGTCTGTTCTCAGTGGAGCAGGGCTGACTGCTTTTCTGGAATATCACAGAATCCCAGCATGGCAGGGGTTGGCAGGGCCCTCCGGAGCTCACCCAGTGCCACCCCCCTGCTCAAGCAGGCTCACCCAGAGCAGGGGGCACAGGACAGCGGCCAGGCGGGGGTTGAATATCTCCAGAGAAGGAGACTCCACAGCCCCCCTGGGCAGCCTGCGCCAGGGCTCCATCACCCTCCAAGTCAAGAAGTTCTTCCTCAGGTTCAACTGGAACCTCTTCTGCTTCAGGTTGTGCCCATGGCCCCTTGTCCTGGCGCTGGGCACCACTGGGAAGAGTCTGGCTCTGTCCTTGTGACCCCCCACCCTTGAGATATTTGTAGGTGTTGATGAGATCCCCTCTCAGCCTTCTCTTCTCCAGGCTGAACAAGCCCAGCTCCCTCAGCCTTTCCTTGTAGGGGAGGAATATATCATGGGAATGTTGGTCTAGGAGCACCCCAGATGCTCTCTCATTCCCAGAAGGATGACTGTCCCCTTGCACCACCCCTGCCGCTTGCTGCCCAGGCCATTAATTATGTGGCCCATCTTAGGCAACCTGTTGTGCAGCGCTGCTAACTACCTCTGGCCTCAGCATCGCAGGGCTGACCAGCGCCTCTTTCTTCACTTGCAGGAGGTATTTCCCATGGAATCTGATCCTGCTGAGCATCTTTGTAAGTAGCACATCTGGACAGCATCTGCCCTGCCCCTGCGACCGGTCTGGGCTTCATAATGGCTCCAAGCAGGAGAGATGTCTGGTCTGGATTCCTGCAGAAAGCAGGAATTTCATCCTCTAATTGCCCTGCACTTGGGCTGATGTGCTTTAACTGAATTAGAATGTGATAAGCAGGAAAGAAGGGAGCCTCTGTTTTTAAAAAAAACCAAAGCCTGTGGAGGCTGGTCAATGTTGGGAGCTGGAGTCCTGTGCAAGAGGGGCAGAGGGATGGAGAAGGTGAGACTGCACTCAGGGTGGTGGCCTGCCCTCACTTTAACCTGCCCTGCAGATATTAATCACTGGAGGATTAGAGACTATGTAAAAATTACCTCTCTTGAGCATCTGTTTAAGAGGCTTCGCTGCCCTTATCGCTGTAATGGCAATGTTTTATCTGTTGTGCGTGACTCCCTGGGATGTGA
>NW_009258623.1:156144-166416 GCF_000687185.1 Egretta garzetta
GGATGCTCTCCAGGTAGGTTGAGCGTGTGGTCTCCAGAGGTTTTCTGGCCCTATGTCCTGTCTCTTCCTGCAGAAAAACTTCCCTACTTCTGAAATATGTATGGGCCACCTGATCTCTTCGGAGCTGTTCCAGTAGTCACTCAGAGCCTGGTCTTCCCTTTGGAAAACACTTTTTAAAGATGCTCTCCAAGACCTTTGGTGGCACCCCCTTCTCTGTCACAGCTGGGGCAGCACAGGGAAGCTCCTGGGGATGCTAAATCCTACAGGAGAGCCCTAGAGCACCAGGGACACGGCACTGCTGGTACGATGGGCTATAGGGGACTACCACGTGCTGCGATCGCACCTTTTCCACTCTAGCAGATGGGGCTGGAGCGAGACAGGGAGGTTTTTTTCCAGCAGTTTCATGGGTTTTGTAGTCTACGGCTTTGCTCCCTTTTGCTTGTGTTTTTACTGTTACAATCTGCTCACAAGATCGGCCCTGGTTCACGTGGGGCCCTGGTGATGAGGCAGATGAGTCAGTGGGTGTTGATGGACGAGTGCTGGGGACAAAGAAAGTTGTGGCTTCAGCAGCTCAGGGAAAATACCAGCGATATCACTCTCAAATCAAACTGAAGGGGAGAGCGGGGACTGGGTTTTCTTAGGGCTGAGCCTGGTGCTGTAACAAAAATTGGCAGACAGACACACGAATAAGTCATACGCGAAGCCTGTGGTCTCTCTGCCTCTTCAGATCCCTCCTTCCCTGCAGCTCCCCAAGACTCAAGCCCCTTACGAGTACATCAGTAGAGTAAGGGTGGGCTGCAGCGCTCGCGTTTCTCATTGTGCTGCAACGACATTTGTGGTTCTGCTTTTATTACCGCCTCGTTCAAATCCTCCCCCTTCTCCATCTGTCCATGGACAGAGAGATTTTTATAGTAAGTCCCCATCTTAGCTGCTCCTGAGTTCCCAGAAGGCACAGACGTGGCCTCCTGCCTACCCTCTTCTATTTAAAACAGGAGGAAAACCCATCTAGTCTTTTTTTTAGTGTTTTCTATCCTTCCCTTTCCACATTAAGGGGGGATGTTGATAATTCTGGTGCTGTTTGTGCCCGGAGGACTCACCCTGTACAGCTCTGCCTGTCCTAATCCCTCCTTCCACCTCTCCCTGTGGGAAATGCTGAAAAATGGTTTTGCTGTTAATTTTGCAGTTACTACAATACCAAGTCGGTCCTTCTGTGTCTGGGGATCACAGCTCTGGTGTGTCTGTCTGTCATGATCTTCAGCTTCCAGACCAAGGTGAGTTTGTGCCGATCTGAGAGGCAGCTCCCAGGGGTAGGACCCCTCAGGGTCAGGCGGCGCTGGGGGTGAGGTGTGAGGGGGCAGGTCTGTAGGGCTCCAGGTACTGGAGCAACCTGAGGGATGCTGGGCTGTAAAGTGAAGGTTACAAGAAGGTTAGGACAGATGCTGGGGTGAGGGGTGTGTTTAGATGGGGCTGGAAGATGCTAATGTATGGGGGTGGGGTGGTTTTTTTGGAGGATTAGGCTGTGTGGTACAGAAGGGCACCAGCACAAATGCGTGTGGCGGGCTTTTAGATTTCAGGGATGTGATGGGTGCCGAGCTCTCGCCCATGGGGATATGGCAAGCGCTTGGCTCTGTGCCATACAGACGGGTGCTGGGCTATAGGACTTGAGATGCAGATGAAGCAACTGCCATGTGACAGCAAGATGGGTTTGCTGCTGGCAAGTCCCTCCCTGTGGACGCGGGGAGGTTTGGCTCTCCTTGCTGCCTCCTGTCATCACTCTGCACTTGTAACGTGGTGCGCTTTACCTCTGCAGTTTGACTTCACCTCCTACCAGGGTGTCCTCTTTGTGATGCTCATGGTCCTCTTCTTTGGTGGCATCATCCTGGCTGTGATACTGCCCTACCAATATGTGAGTAATGACCTGTGCCCCTCCTTCCTCCCCCAGCGCCACCAGTCCTGATGCAAGGCTGGGAGCTGCTCAGCCTAAAGTAGGCAAGCTCCAGGGCTTGGCTTGAGAGGGGTGTCCCAGCCTGCTCTCCAAAAACCTGCAGAAACACCAACAGAAAAAAAAAGGCAAGATCAGGCAGCTGTTGCCTTCTTGTTGTACAATCAGATATCAGTTTTTAGGACAGAACTGGCCTGGGGCTTGAGGAAGTTTGTTTCTGTTCCTGGAGCTGTGTAGTGACTCCACAGGAGGCCACATCACCTGCTTGTGCCTCAGTTTCCCCTCCAGTAAAACCAGGGCTGTGCGCACATTAGCGCGCTGGCCTGCCCAATAGAAAACAGGGCTCTTGCCCCAAACTGAGGGCAGGTCTTGGACTCAGGACAAGCACAGTGGGATGCCTGTCTGGCCAGACCTGGCTGTACTGACACTAACATCAGGTACCATCCTGAAGTATTTAAATCTTGAGGCTCAAATTTCTCAGAAATAAGCTCCTCTGGAGAGGGGCCGGGAACATGTCCCGACCATGAGTGACCACCTTGTCACTCCTCCAGCTGCTGGCAGCCCCTCTTGCATGGGTCCAGCCCCTTCCTTCAGCCTTCCTGCTTTTGGCTCAGACCCAGTCACAGCTGGCATTGGCTGTGTCCAGCTGAAATCTTGGGGTGGCTTGTGACCACAGCTGATAGAGGGTTTGGCGTGGCAGCATGGAGCGTCTGGTCTCCATCCAAGGGTGTCTTTAGGTGAGTTGGCATTCAGGCAAGAGCCCGAGAGACCCTGGAAGATGCTGATGGAAGAGGGAAGGTGGGGGGGCTGTGCAGCAACCGTTAATCACCCTGAATGCCTGCTTGCACTGGAGATGGAGGCACCTGGCTTTGATCACAGCAACCTTTAAGTGACCTCCAAACCCTTCACATCTTACCTGGCTTCTCTGGGGCCCTGAGTCACACTTTAAAGGCCAGACCTACAGGAGACACCACTCCCACTGGTAACAGCCTTGGAGTTGGTCTGATGACAGGCAAATACACAGGCCAGCGTTTCCAAACCCAGGAGCTCAGATTTGGGTTGTCCTTGCTTGAGATCCACCTCTCCCCTGTCCAAATGTGAGGGTAAAGCAGCTTGCAGTGCCTAGCCGCTGCCTAAACTGTTGAGACAACTACTCTTTATCATGCAGCTTGTCAAGATAAGCATAGCTTGAGGCATCGTTGTCATAAGCCTGTCTATCTGGGGAGGCAGGCTGTGATCCCTGGGTTGAATCAACTGTCCATGTAGGCACCTTCTCCTGGAATATCGGCAGCTTCTCCATTAGCGCTGCGTGTTACTGGGCCACAGCAAGCAGGGGTTGAGGTTTGGTCTTAATTCCAGTGAATTTCCTGCTGTGACTCCAGCAGATGAACACATTTAAGTTGAGCTTGTTAATTAAAGCTGGGTTTGTCTCTTGGAAGCATTTGGTGTTTCTTCCAGTGGCATCAGCCTTGTCTGGGTAAATAAACACATAGGCCTGCTGCAAAATAAGTTTCCATTAGGATAGTGCTAAGCTACTTCCTCAGAGATGGCAGCTGTGTTGAAGTAGGCTATTTGGAAACACAAGTACCTGATCTAGAAGCTTATAAGCCCCAGTAGACACAAAGGCCACAGTGAGAGGGGAAACTGAGGCACGGTGACCTGTTTTTTGCCACAAGGTCAACAACAGAAACTGTGGTGGAGCTGGAGTCCACCCTGGGCTATTAGAGCACTTTCCCTAACTCATATCCTCCACATGAGAGCTAAGCCCTCTTCTGTGTCAACTCCTAATTAACCAGTTTTCTCCCAGGCACTGACTGATGGATTTGTTTGCTTTAGGTCCCCTGGCTCCACGCGATCTACGCTCTGCTTGGTGCCATTATCTTTACTATGGTAAGTGGTGCTGGTCATGGGGCCTGGGAATGTGCTGGCAGGAAAAATAAGCAAATAAGCATGGGGTAAATGCTTTTAGCCTTGAAGGGAGCTTGGGGAAGGGAGAAGAGCGAGTCCTGGGATTGTAGAGAGCTCCACATCCTTAAATGGCTCGTGAGTAGCAATTATTGTTGTGACCTCAGCCTTGTCCCGCGAAGGTGTTGATGTACATGACAGCACTGGTGCAGAACATGGGGTGATTGGCAAACCCGTGCTGTATGCGCAATGCGAGGTGTGAACAGGAGAAGGCATCTACAATGCAATGGACAGGGCAAAAAGGCATCTCTGGAGAGGGAAAAGCAGAGATTAAGCTTTGGCACAGCAGTGTGAGCTGGATTGCAGGGCTCAAAGGGAGCCTGGGGATGAAATGAGGCTGCAGAAGTGAGCAAAGTCAAGTTGGGGCTGGTTGAGTGGGAGCGGGCCAAGGACTGAGTATGAGTTTGACTAACAGAGGTACAGAAAGAGTGAGAGGCCATGGTTTGGGATTAAGGGGCATTAGGAAGGTTTGTTGCAGGGAGGAAAAGCCCTGAAGCTGGGCAACTCCTCCAAGGAAAGCTGAAAAAGCTTGATTCATTCCTTTGCTCACCAGCAGTCCCTCCTGCAAGCCTCTTCCCAGAGCAAGTCCCAGCAGAGCCATGCTTGCCATTCAGGTGTGGGCCTTCTCTGGGCTGATGCTTGGCAGTACCTCGAGGTGGGGGTCAGGAGGAGGGCTGCCTTGGGGTTTAAGGCGGTGACCATTGGGCATGTTGTGAATACGAACAGTTGAGCAATTTCATTTATTAGCTATAACAAAGTAATTTCAAGTGAGCTCAGATATTTCTTCTTGATTCACAATTAAAGACTGCTCTGTAAAATACAAGTAGGCTAAACTCCTCATGATTACCCCATAAAACTCAGTCAAACTGAGCTTGTGGTGTCTGTTGTGCCAGGCTTGGCAGCTCAGCCTGACAATGTCTGGGGAGACCAGTTATTTATGGCAGAGGAGCTTGGCTGACTCCAGGCGATGGCAAAGATGCCCTGCCAACCCTGAGGAGCTCCATGCCAAGGTGTCTGTCACGGGCTGGATTAACAGAGGGAGTAAAGGTGAGATGGGAGAAGATACGGAGCTTGAAGTCGTTCAACAAGGTGCAGGCTTTCTTGCAGCGGAGCCACCAGCCTGCCTTGTAGCCCATGTTTGTTCATGTGAGTGCTGTGTCCCTGCAGGCTGGCTGGGCAGTGGATTCCCACTGTCACGGCTTTGCTTGGTAAAATCTGCCCTGCACTCACTCACGTTTGTACCTGGGAAAGGTGTTAGCTCCCCTCTGGGTCTGGCTACCTCTGCTGGCAGCTCTGCAGACCTTGGTGCTGCCCAGGATCTGGAGGTTCTTGCTCTTTATTGCTTTGGTGTTGCTGCTGCAATGCCATGGCTGGGCCCAGGTCACCTTGTTACCAAGGTGTTTCTGAACTGGGGAAGTCTGGGAATAACAAGTTGTAGGGACTGGCTGAGGAGGAACAAGGCAAACTGCTCCAGAGCTGATCCTGGGACATATTTGAGATGGATGAAGTAAAGGGCAACCTTGGGGGAAAAGCATGAAGGAAGCAGCCTGGAGGAATAGTTAAGCTCAGGGTTTGACTATCAAGAGTGAAATGAAGGAAGAGGAAAGTTGCAGCTTGTTCAGTGCATTGTTCTGAGCTTATAAATTGCAGTTACAGCCCATAAAACATGGCTGCATTTTTGTTCTGGGCACGGTGAAGCAACTGGGAGAACCCCTGTCATTAGAGCACTTCTTGCCTCCATGTGCTAAATCTCTCCGTGTGACTGTTACTGGTTTTCCCTCCTCTTCCCTCACAGTTCCTGGCATTTGATACCCAGATGCTGATGGGGAATCGTCGGTACTCGCTGAGCCCAGAGGAATATATCTTCGGAGCCCTCAATATCTATCTGGACATCATCTACATCTTCTCCTTCTTCCTCCAGTTCTTTGGCTCTAGCCAGGAGTGAGCGCAGCAAGGCAGTATCTTCTCTTTGCTGGCAAGATGCAAGTCTTTAAAAAAAAAAATATTAAAAGAGGAGAAAAAGAGGGTTTAAAAAACAAACAAAAGCAAACCCACCCTTTCTGACCCACTAGCAGGCTCCATTCAATCAGCTGAGCAAAGCCCCTGGGTTCCTTACGCAGCTTGTATATATGCTGTTAGGCCTTTGTGACCCAGAAAGCAAAGTAGGGCTTAAGTGTGATGTCTCTTCTACTCCCTCCACTCCTACTGAGAACAAACCAGACCAGAGACTGGGAGGCATGAGACCAAGATCTTCTTTTCCCCAGAGGCTGTCAGAGTTGCCTGTCTGAGTCCTGCACATCATGGGATCTTGAAGTGCTGAGAACAGCTCTGCAAAAGGAAAATAACATTAAAGGGAGGAGAGTAGGGAATTTTGCTAGGATCTTGGCAGGAAAACCAGCTGAACAAAGGGAAAAGGCTAGGGAAATCCCTGCATCCCCCTGTTTCTCTCCTGCGTTCTTTTGGATCCTTGTGGCCGCTGCAGAGATATATTCCTGATAGTGCCTGCTTTTAGAAGTGCAGAGCACAGGATCACGTAGTCTGGATGCCCCAGCAATCAGTCCTCCAGGCACAAGGGAACCTGTTGCTCAGGACGTGCAGCCTCTTTGAGGACGTCCCTTAATGCCCCTGCAGGATGAATTCTTCTGTATCCTTTGCATCTGGCCGTGGGGCTGAGTTTGTGCTTTCCTTCCTTCCCAGAGTGGGATAGCAGGACCACCGGCTGTGGGCTCACCTCCCCACCCAAGGGCAACGTGTGTGTCGGTTCTCTCTGAAGGTGTGGCTCTTCACCTGGGAGGGTTGTGATCCCACGTAAGGATTATTGGCAGAGAAGAGATGAAAGAGGCTGAGTTTCAGAGCCCATGCAAAGCCAGGCACCTCTTGATGTGAGAAATGGCTGGCTGAGATCCTGTGACCCATCATGAGGATCCGATTCCTTCACAAAATTGTCTTGGTTGCCCGAGTGGTTACTACCTAGAGACTGAGGCCAGGGGGAATGCCTGTTGCTCAAAATGGGCACCGCTTTGTAGCAAACACCAGTGTTGCCTCTGCCTCTTGCTTGGGCCATTTTCCAGTTTTGCTCCCCCAAACTGGGATGTCAGTGAGAGCACTGGATGCCTCCGAATGCTCAGGTAACTTTCCATCTTCCCCTTGCTCACATTCCCCTGTTCGGGGATTAGCTGGCTAATTTCTAACTGTAAAGCTCCAGGTGGAGATAAGAGGCCTCACTGAGCTGCCTCTAGCAATCCCTGCGTGTTAGAGAGAGGCTATGCCAAAATGCTCCGTACCGCACATTCCTCCTCTGCTGCTGCCCTGGCTTTTACCCTTCACATGTCTTATCCTCCCACCACAACGTGTTCAATGCCCCGAGCTGGGCAGAGGAAAGTTACTGTGCGGAGAGTAAAAACGCTTCAGCCCCTTTGTGGCTGCACTGACTTTGTGATCACACAGGAGCACAACTGTTGCTTTTCTACCTTGGTTTCCCCCCCCCAAAACCCCCCCCCCCCCCTTTTTTTTTTTTTTAGGAATAAAGGAGACTGTTAGGTGATGATAGCATTAAGTTCATGACCTACTGATTATGGTACATGCCAGAGAAGAAACAAGGGCCTTTGAATCGCCAAGCAGGCAGAATTGGCAGAGGGGACAGCATGGGAGGCACCTTTTAAGGTGCTTTTCAGTTTATGAAATAAGGTTTTAAAGAGGGAATTTTCTGGCTCAGACCCATGCAGGCACTTCTGAAATATCTTAGCAGACTGGCTGTGCAGCCTACTTTTTTTTTGGTCACAGCAAAAGGCCTGTGTAGGTATTTCTGCTTTCCAGCTTTTGAGGAGGGAGAATGGAGTTACATGATGAGTTCTGACTCTGAAATAGTCCTAAAATTCCTCTGGATGACAATCTAGACCAGAGCTGTGCAGCTTTCCTTTCTGCACTGGGACTCCTTCAAATTGGCCCTGCATACCCTGGGACCTGGGGAGGAGAACATGGATCTGCAGCCCACTCTGGATCTTTTGCTCTTTTTCCTTCTGGTGTGGAGTAGCTTTGCTGCCTGAGCTGCTGCTACCTCCTGGCTTTCTGCTCCCGTGTGGGAAAACCTTGCATGGCACCTGCTTGTCCCCAGGCCACTTGAGTGGGGATGGCTCACTGCCCTCCTGTGCCCCTCCACAGGGCTCCCTTCTTGCATGTGTCCTGGTCCCTCTTCTGTGCTGACCCCATGGCTTGCAGTCCATCCAAGCCAGACCCAGTGAAAGCACTTGGACCGAAGCAGTGAGTAATATGTGCTTGGAGAGGTGGAACTCCCCCTGAGGCTGAGTAACACAGGATTAGGGGTGGGATATAGCTACAGGCACGCTCCTCCTGGTCTCCCTGACCATCTGCGTGGGCTGCTTCCCTTCCTCTGTGTGGATGTCCTTTATCTGAGGTCTGCATCACCTGGACACTTGCTCTGTATCCTCCTGCTCCTTTTGTCCGGCCATTCTTATGATTTCATTGTAAATAGGATTTTGTATTTTCTCTGAACATTGCTAATAAATTGTTGCAAAACTGTTATTGCTGTTTTGAGGTCTCCTTACTGGAGTACAGCTGATTGAAGGTCTGCTTGCACAGCTGGTGCATCATCCCCTTAAAATAGAGGACATAAACAAGGCTATGGCATGATGTGGCATGGCCTGAGGTGGTAATGGAGACCAGGCTGTCCCTTTTCTGGTTATGACTAAGGAATGCATCCTACACAAAGTAATAAAATGCACACGGCTCCAGCATAGGCATCATGCATGAGCAGTTTTTGAGATCTGAGGGCCAAAGAGCTCCTTGGTGAGAATCCTGCTTGCTCTTAGACTTGGTTTAAGTGGCCACAGGATTAAAAAACAAGTAAGTGAGAGTAAGCAAGTATTGTAAGCAAGGCTTAGAGGGCTCAGAAGGCATTTTCTGTAGCTCTGGAGAGTAACATGATGTACTAAGCTTTCTCTAGAGTCAATGGAGGAAAAAGAAATGCCCCCAGAGAGCAATGCACCTGACCTAAATTAATGCCTACACTACATCTATCAGCTCTGGAGGGTTGATTAGCATGGGCTGTCAGGGCTCTCAAGGGAGAGAAATCCAAACTGCAGCATCTTGTTGCAACAGATCTCTGCTCCTTGGAAGGAGCTGTGTCCAAAAGGCAGGGGTGAGATTTGTTTCCTAAGAAGCATGGTTAAACAGTGCGGTGCAGCCAGTATGGTCTTTTTTCACCACAGTTGCATTTTCTGCGGCAAGAAGATATTTTGCCCTGTGTTGTGCTGGGTAATGCTCTGCTGTAGGACAGCATTTGCAAAAAAATAGCTGGAGTGTGCAAACAATGAGGTGGCCATGAGCATTTATATGAGGCATTATTAGCTGTTCCCATAATTACCACAAATAGGGTAAAAGGCTGATGATTCAGTCAAATTTCAATACTTGGCTCTTGAGCAGGGCAGAAATTCATTTGGCTTAATCAAAGTGGGACCACTCGGAGGTAGAATGCAGGGATGCGGGAGAAGGGAGAGGACAGGGAGATTCATCAGGGTGTGAAGGATGCTGGAAAGAGGAAGGGATTACATCATTTTCCATACCCACAGCAAACAGGACAGGAATTCAGGGGCCCTAAATACAGCCAGAGACAGAGGAGACCTAAAAACCCCTGAATTCCACTGCCTGGAGAAGGGGGGATTTTTTTATTTATTTTTCCACTTCTTTCTGCCTGCCTTCCCTTCCGTGCTTGAGGTATTTTGAGGAAGGATGGAGTCTTCATGCCAACTCTGCACAGGCCTTGCCACGGTGCGGGGGAATCCCTGCCGATCCCTGCTTGCTTCTTCCATGGCAAGAACGAAAGGCAAGAAGGGCCCTGATTCAGGCAGGAGTCGTTCACCTCCATTTCTGAGCTCCTGGCGCCCTCTGCTCTTCATGCTGTGATAAAAAAAAAATCAGCCTAAAATGAAATCCAGGTTCCCCGCATCACCATGACCCTAAACCATGCCAACTCCTTTAACTGTGAGCATTCATTTTCTTCTACTGCAAAACCTCCTTCAAGCTGCCTGTCTGTGGGGGCCTGGGCAATCCCAGGGCAATCCCATGCTTAAATGCGATTTAAATAACATTTATATGTTATTTATATGTGTGTGTAAATAACATTTTTATAAAAGTTTGTAAACGCTTTTGTAAGTGGGGACAGCGCTGGCCGAGGTTGGGTTGCCCAGATTCAGGTGGGTTTTGACAGCGGCACTGAGTGAAAGCCAAAATAAAATTTCTGGCTTTATTTGAGACCAGTCTTTGGACGTGGGCTGTTCCTCGGGGGATGTGGCTCCCCCAGGGCCGAGGCGCCCTGGGCAGGGGGGGACCCCCAAATTCCCCCCCTC
>NW_009258623.1:166589-189440 GCF_000687185.1 Egretta garzetta
TCCCCCCCGGAACCTTTCTTCCCCCGGAACGCTTCTGCTCCTGCCCGTCCCCCGCCCGGCCCGCGCGGGCCAGAGAGGAAAATGGCGGCGCCCATGAGTGAGGGGTTTCCCGCCTTGGAGCCTGGCGCTGCTCCCTACGGCAACTTCCCTAATTATTCCCGCTTCCACCCGCCCGAGGAGCGAGTCAGCCTCCTTCCTGGGGAGCTCTTGCAGAGCCTGTTCCCCGCGGCGCCCCGTCCGCTGCTGGGGCTCGATGTGGGGTGCAACTCGGGGGTAAGAGGGCGCCTGGGGGGCAGCGGGAGGGGTAGGCCGCGGGGCAGCAGGGTTGGGGGTTCCTGGGGTGAGGGGAAGCGCTGGGATGGTGGTCTGGGCTGTGGGGAAGACTGGAAAGACTTGTGGGGAGACACTGATCTGAGTACTGGGGCGCTGTGGGAAAGATTGAGGGGAAGTGCTGGTCTGGGGTTTTGGTAGGCTGTGAGAAAGACGGGTTCCCCAGCATGGGTCTGGGGGGCAGTGGGGCACACTGGGGAGGCACTTGTCTGGCCTTTTGGGGGACAATCCAGCATGCAGAAAAGACTGGGGATGAGGCACTGGACCAGGGTGGTGGGGCAGACTGAGACAGATTGGAAAGTTGGGGGAGCACTGGTGTGGAGTGTTGGGGGCATTGGGGCAGAGTGGGGAGGCTGGGGCAGGCAGCGACCCGGTGGGATGTTGGGGAAGAATGGGGCAGACTGGGAAAACTGGGTGGGGGCAGTGGCCTGGAGTCTTGGGGAGCAGCAGGGAAGGCTGGGGGGAGCACTGATCTGGGGGGCTGGGGAGGAATGAAACAGCCTGGAATATCTGGGGTGGGGGTAGCAGCCTGAGGCAGGGATGAGCCTGTGTAAAAGGCCCAGTGGGAAAGCAGGAGTTGGGTGCATCATGAGACTGGTGGGAGTCAGGAGATCACTGGTGTGTGGGAAGGCCCTTCTGCAGGTCTCCTGTGGGAGGAAGATGAAGGTTGGGGTGAAAGCAGGGGTGGGGTGGAGCTGGTTGTGTTGCTGCGAGTTGGTTTAGGAGGCTGTGTTGGTGGGTCTGTCCTCTTTCCCACTGAGGCCTAAGTCTGCAGTGCCCTGGGTTGCTGCATGTCCCGAGCACAGGAGAGCCACTATAGGACTGCCCTAAGAGCAGGGGAACTGGACGAGCCTGAAGCTAGAAACCATAATGTGTCGTGTATTGTGTAGTATCACATCATTTATCCATGAGGCAGAACTTGAAACTAAAATCCTGGTCATGTGCTCTTGAGGATCTTGTGACAGAGCTGGTGAATCTTGTAGAATTTCCCGTTTTGAAAGTTCATTCTCTTTCTTTACCTAGTTCTGCTTTTTTCTCATGGCTTTTCCTCAGCGTGCAGCTTTGCTGTGTTGTAATTCAGAAGTATCTGTGCATCTCTGATGCATACTGGTGCAATGTTTAATTTAACTATGTGTGAAGATTTGTTTTATTTTCCAGATGGAAACTATATCGATGCATTAACTTAGGAATAATTACTCATTCAGAATGAAATTGCATTCTGGCTGGGGACAAGAGTACTGCTGTTACCATGGCTTCTCTTCCCCCAGCCCCCTGCCAGGAGGTTTGAAAGGCTGCCTAAGGCATTCTCTGAAGGACAATTCTAGATCCTATTTCAGGTGAACTTGTAGAACAGGTCAGGTAAAAATGTTCTCAGTCCAGTTCTTTTGCGATGCAGAGACTTCCACCACTAGAGGACACTCTCTGCTTGCTTGTGTGGGTGATGCGCTCACTGCCCATGGCATTCAGGAACTTCATCGGATCTCCTTTAATGAAAGATTAATACTCTTCCCACTTAGTGGTACACTCTGTGAAAGGAAATTTGAAGGAAAGCTCTCGTGTTAACAATCTTATGCTGCAATCTAATAGTCAGGGAATGTCTCTTACTTTAGCAGCAGCAGAAGAAATTTATTACTCTAAATTAGGCATTATAAATAGCTCTAAGTGTCACTAGGGAACTCTGAGGCTCACTAGGGAAGCCAGTGAAGCCTTCATCCCCACGTTGGATGGGGATATCCAGCAAGATTCCTGTTACTAAAACTCATCTTCCCCATAGTTTTTGGAGCAAAACCCCGAGTGCGGGGTGATATGGGTTTAGTTCCAGTCTCTGGTTCACTTTCCAGTAGTCAGGGCTACTGTGATGCTTTGTGCTACAAAAAGGAAGATTGTTGGTGAGCTTATTGTTCTGAACTTCATTGAGAGAAAGCTCGTGAGTTGGCACTTGTACCTTGCTGCTGAGAGTGGGATCCAATGTGCTTGGTGAGGTGTTAACGAAGCAGCACAGGCCCCATGAACCCCCTGTTGTTTTCCTTTCTGCAGGAGCTAAGTGTGGCTCTGTACAGGCATCTCCTTGGGCTTCAGGAGAGCAAAGGCAGCCTGGACCAGCCTGCAGCTGGAAAGGATCTGAACCTTCTGTGCTGTGACATTGATCCGGTGTTGATTAAGAGAGCTCAGCAGTGCAGCCCCTTTCCTGCCTCCATATCCTTTGCCAACCTGGACATCATGGACTCTAGTGCCAGGGAACCATTCCTGAGCTCCTACCTGGGCCGTTTTGGCCGTTCCACCTTTGACATCGGTTTTTGCATGTCTGTGACCATGTGGATCCACTTGAATCATGGGGACAGTGGCCTGATGGAGTTCCTGTCCTTCCTCTCCTCTCTGTGCAAGTACCTGCTGATCGAACCTCAGCCATGGAAATGCTACAGGGCAGCTGCACGCCGCCTGCGGAAGCTGGGCAGGAATGACTTTGATCACTTCCGATCTCTTGCTATCAATGGGGATATGGCAGAAAGGATAACCCAGATCTTAACGAAGGATTGTGCCATGGAGCTGGTGTGTTGCTTTGGGAGCACCAGCTGGGACAGAAGTCTTTTGCTTTTTAAATCAAATGGCTCAAATCACGAGGGCAGGGAGTCTTCAGAACAAGAGCAGTGACTGACAAATGGCCTCTCACATTCATGAACTTATGGGCAAGGAGGTGCTTGCTGTTTACAGAGTCAGATCTAGGAATTCCTAAATCCCTACTGGGACCAGACCTTGACCTCCCTAGGGAGTTTGAGGCAAGTAATGTCTGTGTGGTTTTTTTTTCTTCCCATCTGCAAACTGCAGTGGCAGTTTTAACCTACCTTGTGGGTTCTGCGATTGCTGTTCCTAGAAAGTGTTCTTGAAATGAAAGTTGCTACGTATGTGCTTTCTACCTGTGTCAAGAATATTCCCTGGAAGAAGAGAATACATGCCTTTTTTTGTCCTTGGAGCTTTTCAAGGAGATGGGATATTGCTGTTGATCCGTGCGATGCACTGTTCTGCTTGTTGTCATGCTTTCTGTATAAAATGCTCTTGGAAAACATAGCCTGGTTTACCAGCTATGAACAAGTGAGTTGGATCGTGGCAGAGATCAACAGGTTGCCCAGAGAGGTGGTGGATGCCTCATCCCTGGAAACGTTCAAGGCCGGGTTGGATGGGGCTCTGAGCAACCTGATCTGGTTGAAGACGTCCCTGCTCCTTGCAGGGGGGTTGGACTGGATGAGCTTTAAAGGTCCCTTCCAACCCAAACCATTCTGTGATACTGGTCAGGCCGTGACCAATGCACCTTTGCAGATGGGGCTTGCCTGGAGTGTGCTTTGGAGGTTGACAGTGGTGTGATCTTTCTGTGGAGGGAGTGATTTCTATGGTAGGGCACATATTCGTTTACGTGTGGAATAGTGAGTGCTTTTTGTAATAATATCCTTGGAATAAAAATAACTTAATTTTATCGTCAATACTGCGTTGGGTTTTTTAATCTTTCTTTATGTTCACATTGTTTTTAACACCTGAGCAGTCCCAGGTAACTGAGTTTATAATTTCGTTGTATTTACAGGCTCAAGTGAGATTCGGTAAGCTTGAAGCTGTGTTTGGCTAAGGTTAAAGTATTACAACTTTCACTGGGTTGTTTGGTTTGTTGGTTTTTTTTCAGTAAAATCTAGGAAGAAAGAGAACTTGAGCAAAATGTCTTATTTTAACTTCATTTTTCTTGTTTTAATATCCTTACTAGCTTTAGTTCAAACATAGTGGTTTTGTTAGCTTTGATAGTAAGTAGGAGTCACACTTCTACAGTATTGTCTAAACAGATTAAAAACCTCACTTGAACAGACTGTGACACACAGGAACAGATAACTGACGGCTCTTACAAATTTCTAGGTTCCGCTGCTTCCTTACTGCAAAGTGAGAGGGGAGCCCAGGTATGTGCCGTAAGCGTTGCGACACAAAAGCTTGGCACTAGAGGAAGAGGAGGACGTCTCCTCCAGGAGGTGCTCTTGTCCAACAGTTCTTGTGCCCAGGTGAGCCTGCATGCAGGAGCAGAGAGAAATTTTACTTTATGTCCTTACTGGGACTTCCTTGTTATTTACTCATGCAGTGACAGTGGAGGAGGGAAAAAACAAAATGAAGAAAGCATTGACTTCCCTCCTCGGTGAGCTCAGATGAAAGAGTGAAGTGTGAGAGTGTTCTGGCTGGCCGGCTACAGCCTTCTGGATGCAAAGCTGCTGGGATCCATGGGTAACTCGTGAAAAAAAGTGTGTGTGTACGTACATGTGTTTAAAGGGGCTGAGTAAGGTCACAGAAAGGCTTTGAGGCTCTTCACATAAATGCAACTTCCACAGTGTTCTGCTACGTAGAAAATATTTAGGACTCGCAGCAGGAGTCCTGAGAGCAGCTCTGCCTTCTCAGCTGCAAGCAGATGTGCCTTCCCTGGTGGTGGGCTTGTTAATTTTCTTAAAGATGACTTTTGGGTCTGGGCTGGTTTTACTATCCCTGTGGGAGCAGAGGGAGAACCAATTTGTCATGTATTTTCTTGAGGGTTCACCCAAGTGCCTGATCTCTCTCGCAGCTTATTAATATATAACATTAATCACTTTGGTAATTAAGCATCTCATCTGACATTCGTTGTAATCTATGGGTAAGCTCCACTGACTCGAGGGGTGTTACCCAGCGCTAGCAGGCAGCTCAGCCTCCCCTTTCATTCTGCTAGGTTGCTGTTTCCTTTGTTGGCAGCTGGTGGCACTGAAGTATCGTGCAACCTACAGCCTTGCCCCTTGGGATGTTTCTGTTGGGTTGTGGCAGTATTAGTTGCTGTTTTCTTTGAGCTTTGAAATATTTATAAAATAGACCATGGCTTATCTGTTCAGTGCTCAAGTTTAAAGAGGTGAACAGGGTTTCTTGCCTTTCATTTTCCTCTGGGGATTTACACACTTGCCTGTGAAAAATTTTATGAAGAGTTGATAGGAAGGTGGACAACCCAAAGAGTTACACACAGGAGATGTCCCCTGCACCCATCTAGAATGACCTCCCCCTTCAAAGAGATCCTGTTTTATGTTCCTATGCACTGAGGGATAGCTCAGTATCTGCCTGGGGGATCTTTTTGGGCTGCAGCTTCTTGAAAGATTGTGGGTTGTTTGGTTTTGTTTTTCTTTTTTTTTCGTCTTCTTTCCAGCCTTTATGTGCTGGCCGTGTACAGACCTGCAAACCAGCCCAGTATGTATATAACAGTATGATGACTTCTTACCTGTTTCTCAAGTCTGTACTATTGAATTGCTAATATCAATAATGTCCCACTGTCTCAGAAATGGCTGAGCTCCAAAACTAGCTCTGTTTAGCTTTGGCACAGCAGTGTGTTTTGTTTCTCTTCCTTTGGATATTGCCACAAATACAGCTCAAAATAACGTCAACACAAATCTCTCTGTAGTTCTTGGGATACTAAGGAGCTCAAAATGGAGTCAATCCTTTAGCAGATAGGAGGAAAAAAAAAAAAACCTTTTTTTTTTTTTTTTTCCTTTCAGCTTGCTGCTTGTGCTCTCCAGGAAGCTGTCGGGAGCTGAGACAGGTGGGAACCCAGCTCCATGACAGAGCGGTAGAAGAAAGCCTATGGATCTCAACTGCAGTGCTTGTGTAAGGCTCTGGAGAAGTTTTTTATTTTTTATATAGACTCTCTGCATTTTGCAATGTGGCTAAAATGTATTCCCAGGTCTCCTGAAGGCAGGGCAGAAGGAAAGTAAAGATGAGGGTTAAAACCAACACTTCTGCTTTCTATCGCTGAGAGCACTTTGTTGGTGGGTAATTGCTTATCGTACAGCTGGTGAAATGGAGATGCCCCTTGCCTATGTGAGTCCTGGGGGTGGTTACCCTTGTAGAGCTCGGGATGCCTGGGTTAAGGGAAGGCGCAGAGGCCTCTGTGCTGAAGGTACTGCTTGCTCATCTCCTCCATGATGCAAGGACGGGGCCAACCTGGTGGTGGTCACTATTGCTAAAATGAGGGAGACGCAACTTCCCTGCGTATGTAGAGGGAGCACAGCCCTCCCTCTAAGCTGGGAGCATATGGCATCGGGCTGTGCTAATGTGTAGGTCCTGTAGCTGTCCTGGCTCGCTCATTGTGTGTCACGTTATTTGTGCATGTGTGTGCCTGTGCTTTGGAGGGTTGGTTAAGAGATCCTGCTTCTTTCCTACCCTTAAAGCTCCAACCCTAGGGTTGCCTGCCTTACAGGAGCCTGCCAAATTCAACACCCGCACAGAGCATGTATAGCTGAGCATTTCCAAACAGACCCAAAATATTACCGGGCACTGTGACGGGACTGTCAAACTGCTGCCCTGTTCCATCCTGGCAGCAAGCGAGGAGTTCCCATGCTGTGTGGTTTGTGATTGTTGCTGGGCTCCATCAGACCTTGCCTCAGTTTTTCCATCCATGAAATGAGCTTGATAACCACCCACCACTGGAGATTTCTGATGTGGAATGTTGGTTGTATGTTTGCACAGCACTTTTGAGAATGAAAAATAGTGATGAGCTGAGCTGTATCATCAACTATGAGCTATGCCATTGTTCATAATAATCACTGCAGCCACTTCAGATATTAATTAGGTACCATACCTTCAAAGTGTTCTGACTAATTAAGTCTCATGCCACTGCTGTGTAGCAAGTCGTAGCTAATTATCCCCCTTCCTTGGATGGAAAAATCTAGGCAGAAGAGGTGATGCACCTAGTTGTCCATAAGCTAGCATCAAAGTTGGGGCTGAGAACTTGGAGGGTTCCAGTTTCCGGATGGTTATGCAGTTGCTTCCAGCCTTTGTGGGAAGTAAGGTTTAGATGGAGTCAATGAGAGGTCCTTTTTTATTATTTTTTTTATTTTTCTTAACTTTAACTCTTGCTCATGCTAAGAGACAGTTCGCTGCTTCCTAGGTTCTTGTGCTGGATGAGTACAAGAGATGCACTCAGTGAGGAAAAGTGGAGTGCGTAAATATGGTGCAACAGGAGCAATTTTAATGCTGACAGCTGCCGGAGCAAATGACTGTTGTAAGCACCTATCTCCCTGCTGTCTGCTTCCCTTCTTACGCGCATATGTACTGACAGCCTTGCAGACGCTGTTCATCAGCATTTCTAAACGGTGACATGGTTTGAAAATGGTTTAGTTCAACTTTTTCCAGAATGTGTGACCAGCCCAAGAGTGGAGGTATCGAGTTTAGGAACCGAGAGTTGGCAGCAACATGTCTGCTCCCATAAGCAGCTTCCTCTAGCTGGGAACCCAGCAACTTGTCTCTACAAGCTAGTATGGCAGAAGCCACAGATTTTCGGATTTCCTTTGCTCAGCTGAGAGCAAGTTCATTCTTGCTCTCTTCCTGGCACTTTGCTGCCCGTGAATTAAAGGGGAAAAGTGAGAGATGTCAACCCGTGGCAGTATGGGCATCTCTTTCTGGCGGTGTGGACACCTGAGAAAAGAACGGCCACAAACCAAACACATGATGTCTTGTCTCTACCAGGTGTGAGCCAGTTCTCTTGCAAAGTTTTGATTTGTTAGATGAGCTGGTGGTGTGAGGAAACAGAATCCTTTTGGCAGAGATGGGGGGGGCTTGGTGGGAAAAGCAACCACAACACCAAGGTGTGAGCCTGAGGTTCACTCTGGACATGTGCTGAAGGCCCTGGTTGGCCTTGTTGCAAATGAGGAGAGCTGGGGAGATCAGGGGGGATCAAAAAGATTAGCTGTTTGCTTCCTTGTGCCCTGTTTGTTATGGAAATGGATGAGGCTTAGCCATGTACGCTTAAGTTTGATGCCTTTGTGAGAATGGTCTCTTTGAGTCTCCCAGGCTTATGTACAGTCTCTCTGGATCTAGTGGAGAAGCTGATGGGTAGATAAGAGGTGTGTGAGGAGTTTGCCCTGCCATTGGGCTCCTTCTTCAGTCTTCAGGGATTTATTGCAGGCACCTCAGTTTTCTCATTAGATTCATTTGTGTTAACATGGACAGGAGGTTTGGTTTCCCACAGGCCTTTGCACAAAAATCCCTTGGAGCATTACGGGCAGAAGCCTTGCCACCAATTCTCTTACCAGCTCAAGCTTGAGTTTCTTGGATTTAATTATGTGGGAGGGTCCTTGTTACCTTAGAGCTGGGTCACCCGCTAGGTTTGGACTCTGAAGGGGTCTTGAAAGAAGGCAGCTTGGGGTCATGATCTGGGGTCGGGATGTGCTGATAATGCTCTGACAAGAACTGAAGGTGCTCAAGTCTAAAAGACCTTCAGTCAGGGTTGGGAAGTATGGGTTCCTTTCTTGGGCTTGTCACCAGCTGGCTGCAGAACCTGGGCGAGCTGCTCCTTTCCTTGGACCTGTGATCTTGCATTCTTTATTTCATTGGGAAGCATAACCCGACAGCGGGTGTGATAAGCTCTTGAGTGAATACAAATGCTATGCAGACCTGATCTGTTATGACCAGACAATCAGGGTTCATTCAGCTGTAGATCAGGCTTATAAAATGCTTATTATCAGCTGCCTGGATTTTTATCTTGACTTGCAACAAAACTGCTCCATCCTTGGATCCTTCACAGAGCGGCTTGACTCTGAGCTGGTTTTATTTTGAGTGATAATGTTTTCAGAGTGGTAGAGCTTTCTGAACTCCTTCACCATAGGGTGGGGACCTTGCTGTGAAGCAGGGATTGTAAGGAGAGATCTTACTTGTGTTTCCACAGCAGAATGCACTTTAGGTAAGTGCCTTTGTAATTGATTAAAACCCTCTTCATCTGAGTCATGTATGGTGGGCTGCAGATTAGGTATGGCACTGCAGATCCTCTGTTCTGTTTCCTGGTGTGGAGTGCTTCATGATTCCGTAATAATTAATTCTGTTTTATTGTTGCACTAGAAATTTATGTGTCTTCCATGTGAGTGACAAGGATTTAGTTAGAGCTGAGTCTGAGGGTGGTGTCCCTCCTTGGCCTTCTTCATTCCCCTCCATGCGGGGGGTCAACCCAGAGACTCTGAAGTCTGTGAAATGCATAGAAGCTGCTGAAATGCAGCTTTGTTACCCCAGCAGCTGAAATCCAGGAGCAGTCATGCTGCAACAGGCCTGTTCTCCTGCGAGAGAACAAGCTGCAGGGTGACACATCAAAAGAGAAGGGCAGCTCCGTGGTGTTCTCTGCGGAGATCAAAAGGAAGTAAGCAGGGCGGCTCCTCTCCTGGCTGGCCCTTGAGTCTGCTCATCTCCTTCTCCCTGTCCCTTTAATCTCAATTACCTCCTAGAAGATCACTGTTTGAAGCGTGTGAGATGGTGGTGGGAAAAGCTTGACTGTGAAGTGGCTAGGGTGAGGGAAGAGATCCTCGCTTGCATGTCGGGGGAAAATTCCCTTACCCTTTGTGAAGAAAGCGTGCAGGAGAGCCCAGGTTTTAAATACAGCCAGCATCTTCATGTCCCGTCAGAGCAGGTGACACAGCATGAACATAAAAGGGCGCAGGGGAGCTGGATGCGAGGTGCCCAATGCGGGCCCTGGTGTCAATCTCCACCTGGAGAGCATCGATCCCCTTCTGCAGCTGAAGTGCCTTGATGGTACCAGGGCAGGAGGTCTCCTCTGTCATGACATCAGGGATTAGACCTCATTGCTGCCGATGCATGGAGGCAAGCGAGTTAGCAGGGCAGTATTTGAAAGTTGTGAGGACTTTTCAGGAATGCGTGTCGTGGCTATTATCCAGGGCTCTTGGAACGCCGGGGACTGATTTGCTGGAGTAACGGCTGCATTCCCTGTCTGGACATTCCTGGCCTGACCAGCGCTGACTCCTGTTGTCCGGGATGGCTAAGTAGGGCAGTTGCTGAATTATTTATTGTCCTCCAGCCCCTAGAGCAGGACCTGCAGTGCATTCCTGACTGACTCAGGTTGAGTTTTAACTCCCCATCTTAACCATTACTTAAGCAGGTGCTGCTGAGTCTTTTCCTCAAAATACCCATGGTTGTCACTCAGGACAAATGCCTGAGAAGAGAACTCCATTTGCTTTGCTCCGGATCATTTCTGAGTCCACTGCAGATCCCCTCTCTGGACAACCTTGTCCTTGGATCGGGGCAGCCACGGTGAACTGTGAAAGCACCTTCTTTGCTTTGCCTCAACCAACCTGTGGGACTTTCCAAAATGGTGTGGCTGCTTCCGTGACATCTTGTACAGCACTCAGGGCAAGCATTGCATTGATGGAAAAGCCAGAAGAGAGCAGAGGTGTTGAAGCTGAGAGCATGGGAATGTGTAATGAAGTATTCAGTCTTGAGTGGAAAAGATACTGTCTGAAAGGCTATGGCTCAGTGAATCCCAGAATCCCAGCATGGCCGGGGTTGGCAGGGCCCTCGGGAGCTCACCCAGTGCCACCCCCCTGCCCAAGCAGGCTCACCCAGAGCAGGGGGCACAGGACAGCGTCCAGGCGGGGGTTGAAGATCTCCAGAGAAGGAGACTCCACAGCCCCCCTGGGCAGCCTGTTCCCTGAAAGGGACCTCCCAGGAGTGGTGAGCCTTGTAGGTGCTTTGGAGAGGAAGGAAAGGAGAGTAAATGTGGATGAGACTTGGGAATCAAAATAGATATTCCTGGGGTACCTCCTGGCCTTTGTATTTATGAGGTCTTTTCTCTTGAGGACTGTACTATCAATGTTGAAAGTAGGAATCTCATCTGACCTGGAATAACATCAGTGCAAAACTGATTTGGGGGGGGGGATTCCCAAGGTCAAAGAATGCATTTAGCTGAGCCGTAAGTTGAAGAATAGAGTAATGCAAAGGAAAAAGCAGGCCTGTGCTAGGCCTTTCTCTCCCCTGGTGCAGGTTTCCCAGGTGACTATTTAGTGTCCCAAACACTGATCTTTGCCTTTGGGGGAGGTGGAGAGTGGAGCTGCTCTGCTTCTCCGTGTTCTCTCTTGATCTGCGTTTCTAGCTGGTGCTGTCACCAGCAAATTCGCTCTGCTCTTTGCCAAGGCTGCAGGTCCTGGCTGGTAGCTGTTCCCTGCTCTGTATGTATGTGTCTGCGTTTTTTCCAAAGACCAGCTCCAGCTGGTTTGTGTGAAATGCTGACTTCAGGCATTGTGCAGAGCATGACTCAGAAGGGTAGGGGTTTAGGGGCGAGGGAGGAAAGTCTTTTTAAAAAGTTGTAAGCTATAAACCACAGCAAACAGTGTTGTAGAGGTGGCCTGGTTCTCTTCCAGGTTCAAAAGGAAGAGTATTAAGGATTTACAAAGAGCTGGCACAACTGCAAGGCAAAAGAATGCTTTATTGAGTGTGTAAATGCTCCTAAAGTGACTAGTAAACCTGATAATGTTGTGTGTGCGGGTGTGTACATAGAGACTTTGAGGAGAGGAGGCACGTACCAAGAAGGGAGGTTTCCAGAGGGCCTAATGTTCCCCGTAGAAGTACATCGATGACTATGACAGTTGTCATCACTGGAGCAACTGCTTGATGCAGAACCTGGTTCCTTTCAACTCCCTGCTCTCATTTCAGGGTCCAGGGCAGGTGAGCCCACTGAGTCCCTCAGTTGCTATTGCAGCGCCTTGTGTAATATTGTCGAAGGGTGGTCTTAAAGACTTGGACTCTTAAAGAACAGAGAAGCGCAAAGGGGCCGTTGGATGTCTTGGAGAGAGGTCATGGAGAGCGGCTCACTCTGGTTCCCCTCTCGGTGATATGTCTATGGATATCACGTAACAGAAATACAAATAGGTTGTGTGATAAGATGGGAGAAGGGCCAATTTCCCCCCCGTCACAGGAACTGCTTTGCATGTGCACCTGCTGTGGGGCAGCAGCACCTGCCCTGTGGTTGCATGATGGCAAAACAGGAATGGGGGGCAGTGAAGATGGCAAAGAGCAGGTTGGTCTGGGCCTGAGGGGCTGGGGGAAAGGAAAAGCGTGGTAGGTGAGCTGTTCCTGAATGTAATGCAGAAGTTGGGCACCTCCACATATGACAGAACACCCCCCCACACTTCCCTTACGTTGGCATTTCTTTGACAAGCCGTCAGGGAAGGCACTCGTCAGACAATTTGCTGATGTGGAAGCTTTGAAGCCTGCAAGATTTGCCTTCTGCGCAAAACCCAGCGAAAGTAGGTTGGAGCCGTCTGCCCTGGTTGCAAACAGTTCCCTCCCCACGGCAATGGACGCCGTAAGATCAGAGCTCAGCAAATGCACAAAGGGAAGCGCCAGGCGGGGCCGACAGCCTGCTCCCTGCTGCAAACAATGCTGACAAAGCCCTCTGGGGCTGGGCGGCCCAGCCTCTGAATTCTTCTTTCCCAGCCAGGTGGAAAAAGAAGCCTGAGCTGGCTGCATCTCCTCAGCTTCCCCAGCCCAAGGGCCGTCTGCCTGCCCCGATCGCTCTCCTAACTTCAGAGCAGTATTTGCATGGACTGGGAGACACGAATGTGTGTACTGGGAGGCTGCTTCTACCCCAGCATACTTAGCTAAATCTGTTGTTGCCCTTTTGGGAGTACCAAAGTCACTCCTGGCCTTTCTGTCCTTCCCTGGCGTGGTTCATGGAGTGCAATTGGCCACTGTTACTGACTCTAATACATTCCTGTGAATTCAGGAAAGCTCTCGCCAAGTGTCTGAGAACTGAAAGGAGCGCCGCTTTGTAGGGCTGCTTCGGACGTCTTCACCGGGGGTTGTATCAATGCAAGGTTCGTGGGTCAAACAGTGAGCTCCGGATCTGAAGACCCGCTGAATATTGCAGGTTTTTGGATTCCGGTGGAAGGCTGGAATAAAGGCCAGTTGTGAAATGTAGATCCACTTCTGAAACTGGATTTGTATCTCACTGCAGACTAAACAAATGTGATTCTGGAAGGCTTCTTAGATGATAAACACTGACATGTATATATGCACTAGATGTGTCTGTTCTGCTTGCAAGAAGCAGTTGTTTGTTGTGAAAATGTAGAAAGAATTTGAATTTTTTCTTATGGGGTAGGATTTAACTGAAGAATAAGGGAATGCTGTCAGCCTTGATTCCAACCTCACCTGCAGCAAACGTGAAATGAAGAAAATGAGGGGAGCAATGTGAATTGGAGCTGAGCTACCATGTGAAGATGAGGATCTGCTTTAGAACACAGGGTTAGCCTAACCTATCGTGAATCTAATGCTAAAGACATCTGGTTAGGCAGCACGAATTCTGTACTTGTTAGGGGTTTTTTTGGTGAGGGAGGAATGCTTTTGTCCCTTCTGCTTAGCAGCTGGAGGTGCAAAGGGTATTTGATGCTGCTGAAGGAAATTCACTCCAGCTAATTAGGGGCCTTCCTGCCCCTCCTTCATCTCCAACCAACAGCCAGGACCTGCCCTGAGCATTCCCCTTTTCTTGCTGCCAGGCCGAGTCTCTCCTCAGATTTCCAGTTACGTGGTGGCATTGCTCAGAGTTGAGCTTCACAGCCCATGCAGACAAGCAGCGGCGTTCAGAGGTGCTTCCGCACACATCTGCGCACGTCGATGTGTTTGTGCACACACCGATGCAGGTGTAGCCTCAGATGCCGCGTTCACATGCACAGATTGTGCCTGGGCCTGACAGCCGTGCGTATTCACTCTGGTCTGTGCAGTGTTTGCTCCCTGCAGTCTGTTTTCTCTTAAACTGCGCTATCTGAATTGCTCTCTGCTGGATGTTACTGAGAAACAAGAGCACATAGATAGCATTAAAAGGTGAGCGTGGAGGGAGCTGGGTGGGATCTGTAAGGGATCCAAGACTCCATGTCAAAACATCCCCACCCCATTCCTTGCATGGCTGGGATGGTTTGCAAAAAGCTCAGGCTTCTCAGTAAATTGCAGAGAAATTGGCACAAAAGTAACTCTGGAAGGGGCTCAGTCCACCTCCCATAAAATCCACAAGCAGTCTGGTCCCACTATGCTGCTCTAGCCAATGTGCACTGAAATTTTGCTTATTCTGCTTAGGTTTAAGCTGGCAGAGAAGGGGCAGGTGCCAATGCTTGCTCTTAGCAGCATAAATCTGGAGCAAGGTGATGGTGTGGTGTTGAGAACAGTCAGGCTGAAGTTAGTCTTGATGTGCCAGCTCTGCTGCTTGTGGCCAGCGGCATCCTCAGTACAGCTGCAAGCTGGTCCCAGCAGCTCTGTCCTCTTAGCGCTGTCAAGTACCTGCTTCAGGTGCAAACCTAATGTTAATCTCTGAATCGGGACTATGAGAGCAGGGTTTTAGGAGGCTCAGGAGCAGCCCAAGTCTTTCTTTGCTGATGCTGCCTCTTCCTTGTGCAGCTGGAGGACCTGGATGTACAAGCACAGCCAGGCTCCTGTGGGCTGTTTTCTTTGCTTGAGTGGAGAATGCAGGGTCTTTCCTCATTGGGGTGGCAATAGGATTGGAACGGATCAGCCCACTGTAGGAAGGAGAGGTTGAAATGCTGACCCTTCCCAGAACCAAGTGGTGAATAGGAGACACAGCCAAGAGGCAGTTTCCAGTTGCGAGCTGGGTTTTTAACCAGTGCAGAGGGCTGGAGCATCGCTGCAGTCAAAGACTCAATTATAAATTCAAAGATGTGACCCTGAGTTGCTTCTTACTCTACCAAAGGTCTCATCAAGGACTGAGAAGCTTCCAGAAAGGTGCAAGTTCATACTTCTGGAATACAGTCAGGTATTTTGTACTGAAATTCAATCCTGCCGACTACTGAATCCTCTACCTTGGTCCAACTGGGATCCCCCGGGACCTTGCAAAGTCAGGGGCTTTTCTGTGGATCCACTTGTCGTTGCCCTAGATAACGCGTGTTGTATAATCTGCAGAGCACACTCCAGATATGTACGTGGGTGAATCCTCCAGGGAGAACTGAATTCAGCGCTCAGGTCAGAACATGTCCCGTAGGTGTTTGTTGCCATGAGTATGAGCTGGCCGTCCGGGAAGCTGCCAGCGGAGCATGATGGAGTCCTTCTGTTTCATCCAGAGACTCCACGCCACCTTGGTGCACTCAAAATTAGGTTGGAGAAGGCACTGACGTGGAGGCTGTACAGCAATCTGTTTGTGGGAGCAAAGGGCTTGTCTGATGCTAGCTCAGGTCTCGCTCTTAAGAGGGGTGAATATGTTACACACTGTTAAGTTTCAGGTTTCCCCCTGGGCAAATCCAAGGCTAAATGAACTTCAGGATTTTTCTAGTGCCTTGTGGTCCACTGCTTTAAGAGAAAAAGACATTTGGAGTTGTTCCCCCTTGTCCAGTTTGTAAGTCTTTTGAGGTCCCAATTTTGAGTGTTTTCTGGTTTTGGTAGGCTAGAGCTTTGGTTTGAACTAGGAGAGCAACTGTCCTTCCATGTTGCCCTGACTTCAGGCGCTGGGACTTAAAACAGTGTCACCCCCTGGGAGAGCGGACGCTGGGGGGATAAACTGGTGCAGCATCGCCGACTTCACTGAAGTTACACAGGGTTCTATCCAGTGAAGTGCTAAGGGAATGCTGGATTTACACCTTGTTGAGGTCAGTGAGACTGCTGGGTGTAAATCTAGAGAGGATCTGCAGCTATGGATCTGAACTGGTGTTACCTTACCTCTTGTCTTGTATTTCTAACCCCTGCAAACGATACAAAAGGCTCCAAATCGGCAATCTTGTGCTGGTAGTGGTGTCTTTCAGCCCTACTGCACTTATCCTGCACAATGGAGCTGACAGATCACTTTGGCTACACAGTAAGGCTCTGGAAGAGTTGGAAACCAAACCCCAATGTTTTATATTCCCTTTTTTAAGTGTGAACTTTCTTCCTCTCTGTGTGTTGGTGGGGCAGCTCAGAGGGGCCAGTGTTTGTTGGGTGGCCAGGGGAGGTCTTGGTATTGCACTGGGATATCACCAGCCTGAGAAATGTTGGAGACAAAGGAGATTTTGGGACTTCTGATGTTGATCTCGGTGCCACAGAGGCAGGTAAAGCTGGGCACATGGGTGTTAAGGAGCTGGAAAATGTGCATGCCAGGTTTGCTAATGCTAAAAAACAGCCAGGCGCGTTTCTGTGAGCAGAAGTTGGGCTGCGATGGCACCAGCCCCACTTTGCATGAGGAGGCTGGACGTTGGGTGAGTCTGGTGGAGGGGTTCTTTGCACGGAAAGGGCTTCCTTGCCCCACAGGATCCCTTTGCAAGGGCTACAGCCAGCCTGCTCTGACCCTCTCCCTGGTGTTCCCAGCCCTGTTTGCTTCCTGCGTCAGAGCCCCTGCCGCTCGCCCCGTGGTGAGTCACAGCTGGGATTCCTCAGCTCTGAAGTGGTTCCTTCTCTTTTTCTTTCTCCCCCTCCTCCCCAGGTGCTGAGCTTTTTTCCCAAAGCCTTGAATTGAAGGGTGTGTCTCTGAAATCTCGCAAACACACGCAGGCCCCGGCAGGAATGGGTGAGCACTGTTCCCATTATGTTATGAATACCTGGCCGATTGCCACGGGGATCCTGCCAGGCTGAGCAGCCAATCTCGAGCACCTAGACCTGCTGAGCTCTGGGGTTTTGCTCCTCTTGCTAAGTCACTGCTTTGCAGAGATGGACAGTTTTAATCTCCTTTCAGCAACAGCCATGTTTTTGTACTCGCTTGGCCTGCTGCGATATCCCAGTTCCCACGGTTAGCAACTTCCCAGGGTACTGTGCTGGTAGGGGTGGAGAGTTGAGCAGGCAGCTCCGGCAGCTGGACTGCCCATCCTTGCGTGTGACTCATCTCGTCCAACCTGCAATCTCAAATATTTTCTGTTGCCCTGCCCAACACGCTAGGCACTGCCCCAGTTCACCCAGGCCCCTCCATGGATCTCGACTTGATGTGCTTCATCAGGTTTGGAGGCTGCCTGGTGTATTTGTGCATTGGAGAGATCCGTCAGGCTGGGAGGGAGCGTAGCTGGGCGGTCTGGGCCCGAACCATCTCCATTTCCCAAGGGTGTGTGTGTGTGTCAGGAACGCTTGGTTGTTCCTGGTGAGGATGTTGAAGGATACATGGTGTTGGAGTAGCCATGCTTAAAGCTAGCCGAGATGAGCTGAGACTTCAGCATGACCTCTCAAGTAGACGACAAACCCTGAACCAGTTACAAGCTCTGGTTGCTCATGTCCACAAAGGCCTAAGGGAGCAGGTCTTCCATCCTAGCAGCGCGTGCTAGCAAGGTTAAGCCACCAGTGAAGGTCTGCAGTTCGTGCCATGATGTGCTGTCAGGCTCCACGGTTGAAAGCCGTCTTGGCTAGCGTCTGTGCAGAGCGAAGATGATGGGTGTGGGGTTGTAGGGTGGTCCAGAGACCATCTGAGCTTGGAGCATATGGAGTCTGGTACAGACAGACCCTGATCTGAGCTGCACAGTCTCGGTCCTGATCATTAGTAGTAATTTGACCTGACTTTCTTTCCGTTTGCCTTTATTTGCTCAGCAAAATGGACACTAGCTCACAGATATCTGTCCTTGGCATCATGGCTGCACTCTGGACAGGCTGGCCTCTCCAAGCCTCAATGAACTTTCCATGCTGGAAAAGAGGAACGTCCTCATCTCTGCTGAGACCTGATAGAGGTTAGCGTGGGCCCCAATTCACACACCCCTCCTGCCAGGCAGGAACAGTCTCATTTATGTCCCTGTCTGTGGGCACAGCTGCTGCTTTTCCCAGTGCCCCTTTGCTTCTTGCACTTCTTGCACCCAGAGACTGCCACTGGGCGATGTTGCTCTGTATCATAAATGGTGTGTGCTTAGAGGGGAGAGCAGGTCAGCAGGAGCATGGAAATACTGTTTTGACTCATGCCTTCCAGGGAATGGAACATTACCCTCCCCCACCCACTGGTCCCCCACCCACTGGCTCTGTCCTCCTGGAGGGCTGTGCAGAATTAAATATGGGCAAACATCAAATGGCCAACCTTATCACCATTTTCTTTCAGGTGAGGCTTCCTCCAGGCCTGTGACGGCCTTGTGGATACACAGGAATTTGGGCTGGGTGGGGAGTGCGTTGGAGCAGCAGCTGCTGCCTCGATGCGTGTGCGAGTCCCTGGCATGCCTGGAGGCGGAGGTGTGGGACCTGTTGGCACTCCCACCCCTTAAGCCCAAGGGCAGTGAGCTGACACAACTCTCCTGGAATCTGTCCCACTCTAACCAGGATTGTTGGCAGGTGGGTACCGAATCTTGGCAGCACAACAAGGGAACACTGGTTTCTCTGAAATTCTTGGGCTCGTTTGGTCAGGGCGCTGGCATGTGGAGTCATGGCAGAGTTGGCATGTGCATCGCTGCGGCAGAGGTGGGCGGTGGGGCCTGGAGATGGGACTGCGGGGCTGGGGCCTGGCTGGGCTGACAGCTCAGGATCTCTCCTATGTCCCTCCTGGTTGGGAGAAGCTTGGGTCTATTTTTTTCTGCGTGCACCAAGTGATAGGCCAACTTTGTCCTTCCTTCCTCCTCTCACCTTAAGCTGAGGCAGTGAGATGTGGTACCAGGACTGGGAGCCACTGGGCCAGAAGGCAGCCAGCCCTGTCATGCACTGGTTTTGGTACTGCTGGGAGTCCCAGCCGTGACCCAGGGAGTCCCCCCACGATCCAGTTCCCCTAAACCAAAGCTAGGCTGAGGACATCTTGGAGGTGAAGCTCCCTTAGCAGGTCTGTGCAGGCGCCCATCTCCCAGGCACTGTCTGGGAGGTAGAGACCCCAGGGCTGCCCCGAGCCAGCCAGGCACAGGTGGAGATGGAAACTAAGCAACAGGGATGGCTGCAGGACAAGAAGAAGAAGAAAAGGTTTTTCATGTGTTTGGGATGGTGAATAACTGGAAATAGTTGAAAGGAAGGGGCAACACAGCCTTGCAGCAACCTGAACTCGGCTTGGCCACCCTGGGGAGTCTGAAGGGGTGCAGGAGAGGAAAGCCCCGACTGGGCCACTGTCCCCAGTGATGAATTCATGCAGGGCAGAATCTCCTCCCTGTTTTGTGCCTGGTGTGGAGGTGGCCTCCCCTCCCCTGCTGCAGGTAGAGCTCTGCACACCTGGCTGTGGAGACAGGGTGTGGGCAGGGGAGGCTGGGCCCTGGCAAACCTGGCAAACTGGGCAAGGCTCAGGTGTTTGCATTCCTCCCTGGATTGGCCACGGAGAGAAAAACCTGGCCTTATATGGTCAAAAAAGCCAGTGCCGGCTGCTGCTGCTCCTCCTCCTCCTCCCTGCAAAGGGACATGTGGAGAGGTGTGGATGGGCTGATGGGGTCGGGCGTGTTTTCCTCCACCCTTCCCTGCTCTCCCCTCCCTTCTCCAGGTGCCCTGGAGACAATGACGGTGTTCGCTTTGCAGCCAGTGTGGCTGATTTCTGGGGTTTGCAAAGAGGCTGGTTCCCCCCAGTGAGTGCGGCTGGGTTTGTGTCCCCCAGAACCAGGGAGGTGATGGGGTGGGCAGCCAAGGGTGTCCCTTGGTGGGGCTGGAGATCTCTTCAAGCACAGATAGCCAGTAGGGACAGTACGAATCACTGCCTGCCTGATGGTTAAGCCTCTTTCCTGCTTGCTAAACTCCCTGCTCTCTGTCCTGGGCTGGAGCATTTGCTTAGGAAAACTAAATTACATCCCCCTCAGCTTGATCCCATCTTAGGTTGCAGGCAAAAACAAATAGGAGAAACTGAAGCACAGTTTTGTCCATGATCATGCAGGGAAAGGAAATTAAACTCTAGTCTTTGCCCAAGACTGGGGGAGTTCCTTTTCCCAATGGCTGACTTCTTGGGGTGAGCTGCTTTGATCCCTGGAAAAACGGCTGTGCCAGGTGGCAGGCCTGGGTGATGAGCCTGAGGGATCTGTCTTTCTCCTCCTGTCTTGTGCCCTGTCTCTTGGAGTTGCTCCAGACATGAGCTGGAACCAGGGGGAGCAGCTGTGGGTGAAGTGGGACTTGGGCAGATTAAACTGGGTTGGAAATTGGAGTGGGCTTGAGGGTATTTTTGGAAGAGCGCAGTTGTACTCAGTAGGACTAGGTGTAGTAGTGGAAAGTCTCTAGAGCTCTAGGCCATCCTTTCTCCACCCCAGGAACACATTTCCATCTTGCTTCCCACACATTTAACAACATGGAACATGTGGAGGGATTTTTCCGCCCCCCCTCCGGTACAGAGCATGAACTCAGCTTGTTCCAGATTTCCCCAGTCTAAAGGTACTCGTCTCTTTGAGCCCAGTTGCTCAGCCCTGGGGAGGACAAGAAGACAGGCTGTCTGCACTGAGATCATGTCTGTGACCTGTTTGAATGGGAGCCTGGTTGGCCCTCTCTGCTTCTGCCCAAAGGAGCATCCCTACATCTGGACAGAAAGGGGAGGTGGGAGAGGAACCAGAAATGCTCCCATGTGCAGCTGGGGGGCAGATGGGCTAAAGGCTGAGTTTCCAAAGGAAAACATGGTTCATCTCCTTATAAAGTAATTTTTAGTGTTTTCTTGCAGGATTTGGCCCTAAAAAGGACAAAAAAGTGGTGTGTCTCTGCAGACTAGAGATGATCCGTGGCCTTTTTCAGAGTGGGACTGCAGCCCCCAGCCAGAGCTTTCGGTGTTACTCGCCAAAGCCGGACAGCAAGGAGGGGGAAGGTGACAGGTTCATTCCCTGAGCTAGTGGGATCTGATCAAGGGAGGTGTTTCTCTCTCGGTAGCTCTGGGAATTGATTTGCCTTCCCCAAGCAGATCCCCAGACTGATTTGAAAGTCCGTGTGGGCTATGAAGGAATGAGATCTCAGCCTGTGTGCGGTGAAACAAATCTGGGCCAGGCTGGGTTACAGGCATGATTTCCACCAGGACATGAGTTTATGGTGGGTGAGGAACATGCTTTAGGACTGGGCAAACCTCTGTGTCTCAGTCTACCTTTGTAGCCACTGTTCTACCTTCTTGAAGCATCCAGGGAGAGATCTTGACCACGCTTTGGTGTCTTCTTTCTCAGTGCCTGGGAGCTGTTTTCCCGTTCTCCTGGTAGGCTGGGCTTGCTGGAAGGAAGGATTGGGGGGCGTTTGGGATGTGGCAGCTTATGGGATCCAGGGCTTGTGGAAGCCTCTGAGCCTCCTCTTTGGAGGCGTTTGCAGTGGTGTCACCTGCCCAGGAGAGGGAGCCTGGAGCTCACATTTGGGTGCTCCCCACCCTGGGAGGCAGCGGCTCAGGTATGCGGTGCCCTTAGATGTGGTCTGGGGCTCAGACTCTCCTGGCTTGGAAGGCAGCTGAGGATCCCTGCTGCTTCCCTCTCTGCTCTGGCTTGTCTTCTGGACTCCAGCCCAGTTGCTGTTGTGCAGACATGAATATTTCCCTGGTGATCTTCCCTGCCAGAGTCTGCCCCACTAAAATCAGCTCTGGCCCCTGCTTTCAGCACAGATTTATCTGTCCCTGGGTTTTGCCCCTGGGTTTTGTCTTGCAGCTGGGCCATGTCCTGGACATCTGATGTCTCCTTTCCCCATGCTTGGGCAGATGCTCCAGGCAGGGTTTGGGATCATCTTTGGGAAGCCTCTTGCAGCTGCAACTGATACAGTTCTACCTGGAGATGGCTGAGCTTTGGATTGCACAGACGTAGCTCATCGGATAACGCAGATGAGCTTGCCTTTATTCCACCGATCCCTTTAGTAGCAGCTAAATCTGTTGGCCGCTGTGTGATTACTGTGCTGGCTCAGCATCCTTGCCCTTGTAGGACTGCCCCCCAGAACCCCAAAGGGGATTCTGGGATCCTGAGTTGCTGGTGCTGCCTGGTATTTCTCCAAGGGGCAAGGGGTGGGATGCCCTTCATTGGACAAAGGATAAGGATACAGAACTTTCCCAGTGAATTTAACAGCTGGGTTTAGGGCTGGCTGTGTCTCTGGTGTAAGAACAGCTACAGAAATTAGCTCTGAGGAAAGGGGCTGGTCCTTCAGATGAAGTCAGTGCTCAAGGGGGTAGGATGGTGGAGGGGGAAGGATGGGGCATGGGCAGACATGGGTGTCTCAAAGCAATGCGACTATCTCTGGCATAGGTCAGCTCCCATCAGTGGAGTGCAAGAATTATTCTGCTGCATAAAGTCATCGCCCTGGTATGATGTGGCTTGATACACGTTTTCCGATTGCCAGTGGGGCGACTGAGGCACAGAGCAGTGAAGTGACTGAGACAGTGAAATCGTGTGTTGGGTCCTCTCTCCTCGGTCCTAGAACAGTGAATTGAACCCAGGAGTCTGGCTTCCCAGTCTCCTGCTCTGGCCTCAGGGCTCTTTCCCAATCCCCTGGGTGGTGAAAGCTCAGAAGCAGAAAAATAATCCCCCAAACCCTAAAACCCCATATGGCAGGGAGGGAAAACAGCTAGAAATTCTCTTCTTGCAGGACTGGGCTGCTGTTGAGCCCCTGTCCTCTCCAGCCTGGCCACAAGCACGCATCTCTGACCACCCTCTCCTCCAGTTCCCTCAGGGCTCCCAAACCCTCCCTTTCCATTCAGGTTTCACTCTGGGCAACACTAGCTCTGTGTTCTTCTTTCCTCCCCTTGCTTGCGGAGCCTCGGCCCCACCCTGCCTTGCAAGGACGCCAGGCTCCCGTTCATCTTCTGGGCCTCGCCACCTTCGCTGTCGTGCAGCCTCGCACAAACGCGGCGGCGTTCCTCCGGCTGGAATGGCGTTCGTTGAAGGGCTCTGCTGGGTCCTGCCTCCAGGGGAAGCTCTGCACTAAAGTGCCGTCTCCTTCCGAGCTGGGAAC
>NW_009258623.1:190625-208928 GCF_000687185.1 Egretta garzetta
AACGGCTGGTATGCCTGGGAGCTCACTCGTACCCCCCCCCAGTTCCCCACCCCTGCCAGTGTGAGAAACCAGATTTAACAGACTCTTTCTGCTGGCCTGACCTGGCCTCCCCTCCTCTGCCCCTGTACCCTTTGAGCTGACCCTGAAAGTGCAATGTTTCTCTCGGGTGGGCACCAAATGGCAAAGCAGAGGTGCTCCCCATCTCAGGTCCTCTAGCACCTCCGGGGGCCTTGACTGTTTTGGATCTCTCGGGTAAGTCCCTTAGAGAAGGGTGGGAACAGACTCTTTCTGCTGGCCTGACCTGGCCTCCCCTCCTCTGCCCCTGTACCCTTTGAGCTGACCCTGAAAGTGCAATGTTTCTCTCGGGTGGGCACCAAATGGCAAAGCAGAGGTGCTCCCCATCTCAGGTCCTCTAGCACCTCCGGGGGCCTTGACTGTTTTGGATCTCTCGGGTAAGTCCCTTAGAGAAGGGTGGGTTTGAGCAAGGAGCACCAAGTAAACCCCTGTGCTCTGGAATGGCACTTCTGCAATGAGGGGCTGCATGGACGCGTGGTTCCTCAGGATGGGTTTCGGTCCCGGGTGCACAGAAGTTCCTCTTTGCAGAGGTGCCGGGGGAGTTTAGCAAGGGGAAGCTTTGTGTGGATGAGTACGGTGGTGAGAGTGTGATGGCCCTTCATCTTCATCTTATGAGGACAGGCTGGGAGAGTTGGGGTTGTTCAGCGTGGAGAAGAGAAGGCTGCGGGCAGACCTGATTGTGGCCATTCAGTGCTTAAAGGGGGCCCATAGGAAAGGTGGGGACAAGCTTTTTAGTAGCGACAGCTGTGACAGGACAAGGGGTGATGGTTTGAAACTGAAGCAGGGTAGGTTTAGGCTGGATCTAAGGAAGAAATTCTTTAGCGGGAGGGTGGTGAAACCCTGGCAGGGGTTGCCCAGAGAGGGGGTGGAGGCCCCATCCCTGGGAACATCCCAGGCCAGGTTGGACGGGGCTGTGAGCAACCTGGTCTGGTTCAAGGTGTCCCTGCTGGGTGGTGGGGCTGGGTGACCTCTGGGGGTCCCTTCCAACCCAAAACATTCTGTGGTTCTGTGGTCTCCTAAAACTTGCTTAAGCTGCTCAAAGCCACGTGGGAGCCTGCTGGCACAGCAGCGGTGAGCTGCCCGAAGCCTTGGGTGCCAGCTCCACATCTGCCCCTCCAGGTCTGTGTGGTTCTTCCAGGAGCTGTGGACCAAACAAATTACCTGGAAAGCAATTTCAGCTTTATTTGGCTGCCAGAGTTTAGCTGGAGCCCACAGCTGCGACCTGTTGGCAACTGGGGAAGGAATTGCTGTTTCAGGTGGGCTGTGACAAGAAATTCTGGGAAAACCAACAATGCAATGTGTTCTGTATGAAAATCAATACTTTATTATAACAGCCATAACCCCGGAGGGCTGGTGTTCTGGTTACATAGATGCTACGGTAGTTGTCTGTCCTACAGAAATGTGGAAATACTGCGATGCACTCAATGGAAATACGCCAAGAGACTCTCTAACAACTCCCATGAACTCAAAATCTGGGAAGCCCCACTTGGGCTGCATGGCCGTGGCTGAGGCCAGGGCCTGGCCTTGTAAAGGGAAATACTTCAGGGCACTGGCTGTGTTAGTTTATGCAAGAGGCCCACAGAAATGTCTGTGGTGAGGCCAGAACATCTCCCCGACCTTGATCTCAGGGGGACATGGCATCTACGGAGTTGGTTCTGGTAGCTTTGGTGTGATGTGACTGGCGTGCATTGGCTGGTGCCAGCCAGGTAAGGTAAAAGCTGCTATGTAAGTTCAATAAATACAAAGACAAATCCTGCTTCTTGTTAAACAGGAGCCAATATCCCATTTCTAGGACCTAGCACCACTGTGTGTGGAGTCCAGAATGCCTTTAGGTGGAGATGTGCTCTGTTAGAGAGAGAGAGATGGCTTACGGAAATAAAAGTTTTGAGGAGTTTTAGCTTTGGTGGCGTGGGAAGGAATGAGGGCCCACCCAAAAGGCAGTAAAATCAGTTAAATACTCTAAAGTGGCCAAGGATTCCCCAGTACAGCCAGCGTGTTTTGTCACCAGACAGGCAAATCTGCCTGGCTTGGGTTGTTTACCTGCATCTCCCCACCAGCTGAGTTTGGAAAGCTTGCTGTGGCTTTCAGAGGAAGGCAGCATGAGTGAACACCTCTCGCAGGCACGCACAGAGCGGAGAGAATGATTTTATAATGCTGGTAAAATGGCTGGGCTGATGGCTTCTGGCTGCTGTGTTAAAAGCTTGTGAAATAACACTTTCCCCTCCTGCCAAGTTTCCTATAGGGAGATCTCAAAGTTTGTGAGTGCAAATCCTCTGGGGAGACAGACCTAGAGAGGAAGATGTTGGTGTGGGTATCTGAATAGCAGAGTCTCTAAAATCCTGGGTTGGTTTCTGCTTGTAATTGGTAACAGAGTTGTTAACTGGGATGTTGTAAAGGCAAACTTAAAAGAGACAGCCTGGAGTGGATTCTCATCCTTTGTCCCTCGGACATTGGCTTGAGTTCAGGAGAAAGTGCTTTGGCCTCATTTGGCTACAGATGCCAACAGGTCTCGTGTTTATGCTTGGGGGGCTCCCTTTGTCCTAGGAGCATTCTTCGGTGGGCAGGGAACTGAGCTTTGGCCGGGCACCGCTGCTGAAGGCGTCTGCTTCAGGTGTTGCTGAGTTATCACTGTGGCTTCGAGAGGGTAGTATCTTTGTGCTGCTTCCATTTGGCTTCATCTCACCGTTGGTGCTGCCCGTTCCTCTTGCAAACAGCTTGGAGTTTCTCAAGGTGCTGGCAGAAACTGCCGGGGTGGGGGGGAATGAGAGGAGGGGGAAGGTTAGAAATGTTTCATTTGAACTCTGCTGTATCAAGTTGTATGAATAAAACCACTTACGGTGCTTTGGTCTGGAGTGGACGGTGCTGATGACTGTGGGTATTGGCTGCTCCATACTGTGAACACAAGGACAGAGTGTGAGGATACACATTAACCTCTGCAGTGCCAGAGAGGTACAGAGGACTGGAGTTTGGCCCATGTGAGCTGGGCTTATATGGGTAGAGCCAAGTGCATGGCTGGATCATGAAGGCTAACTCAACAGCAGCTGGGCAAAGCATCCTCTAGAGAAGTGCTGGAACCCTCCAATCTGGGGAGTCTAAGGAAAACTTCAGAGCAAGAAAAAGGGCTGAGCTGCCCCAGGGACTGCTGGGATTTGTTTTTTCTTTGATCAAACCTTCAACACCAGACTCAAAGCTTGGGATGTCTGCTTTCTCCCTAGGTGTTTGAGTGCATCCCTTCCCCTCTTCAGGCACAGGGAAGCCCAGCTTACCTGCTCTCCTCCCCTTCCATCAGCTTCCTGTAAGTGAGGATCTCCACATCCAGTGCCAGCTTGATGTTCATCAGCTCCTGATACTCTTTCACCAGATGAGCCATATCCTCCTTGCTCTTCTGTAGGGCTTCTTCCAGTTTTCTCCCTAGGTGTTTGAGTGCATCCCTTCCCTTCTTCAGGCACAGGGAAGCCCAGCTTACCTGCTCTCCTCCCCTTCCATCAGCTTCCTGTAAGTGAGGATCTCCACATCCAGTGCCAGCTTGATGTTCATCAGCTCCTGATACTCTTTCACCAGATGAGCCATATCCTCCTTGCTCTTCTGTAGGGCTTCTTCCAGCTTGACCAGTTTGGCTTTGGCATCCTTCAGGGCCATCTCGCCATGCTCTCCTGCTTCTTTGATATGCTCCTCTAAGTACAGGCACTGGTGTTGCAAAGGGAAAAGGATGGTGGAGGCATTAGGTGTGTTGTAGTTTCAGACCTGTATGTCAGAGTTTTGTCACCCACCCCAGGACGCACCTGGCTCTTTTGGGACACGATGCAGGACCTCAGCTTCTGGATCTGTATGTTCAGGTCTGCGATTTCCCGTCGGCTGTCAAGGAGGTGACCCCCGTAGGTGCCTGACTGGGTGCTGCCTTCATTCAGCTGCAGAAGAGATGGAAGAGTGGGTTATCTGCACACCTCCTCTGCTGTAGCAAAGGAATCTGTGAGGATTCGCACTGCCCTTGAGGAGAAATACCTAACTGGGGAAAGATAGCGGGTGTGTGGGAGGATATAGGACTCATTCTCAATCCTCTTCTAGCTGTAGCTGTGTCAGGTATAGAGCACACTGTCTCTTGGGGTTAATCACATTCTTGCTCTCTTTGGAGGAGGCACCACCAGTAGAAGGTCACTTGCATCTTAGGTGGGACAAGCTGCCACTGGGAGATGTCCTTGCCTTTCTCCACTGGCAGTACGGAGAGCCTAGAGCGATGGAACTACTAATTTACACACCTGAGTTAGGAGGAGTTGGTCTAGGTTAGCACCCTGACCCTCCCTCCATTCCCAGGTATGGTCTGTCCCTCCACATCTTGCTGATTCCTGTAGTTTCTAGGCTGATCTCCCTCTTCCTTCCCTGCCTCTCCCCAGTATCAGTCAGTTAAGGAGACAAATACCTTTCTCCTGGTAAGTGCTTCAGCTTCCTCCCAGCTCCGAAGAGCCAGGGCTTCATACTGAGCCCTCACTTCTTCCACAATTCTGCTCAGATCAAGTTTGCATGCATTGTCAATTCCCAGCACCACAGAAATGTCCTTAATTTCTGTTAGCAGCTCCTCAAGTTCCTGAACAGGAAAGAGAGAACAGGACTGAGACACCAAGCAGTCAACGAAGCTACAAGCCAGGAGAGAGCTGAACCCTGGCAGATCTGCTGTGCTTACTTAGGCAAAGCATCTTCCATAGGAGATGGTGAGATTTCCTAGGTTTTTCAGTCTCGGAAGTTTGGAAGCTGGTATTATTTTCTCCATAAAACCCAGACTCAGGCTAGGGTGTTGGTTTGGGACCTTCGGATGCAACCTGCCAAGAGTCTGACCAAATAGTGCATTTGTCCTGCATCAAGAGCAGGTGAATTGAACTGATGATCATGCTTCCCTGTCTATCGATATTCAGGTGGTGGGCATATATATGTCTCGGGCAAGAAATAGGGCAGCGTGAATCATTCTGCAGGCTGGTGGTGCTAGAAAGGTGCCTTTAGTGGCCCTTCTGCGGAAGCAGAGCTCGGCAAAGAGGCCGTGGCTGCCACTTGTGTTCTTCCAGGCTGCTTTGTGTCTAGGTAGAGAAGGGAGAAACAGGACCCTTCTCTGAACACGTCTATCGCTAGCGGACCTATTCTGCTCCCCAGAGCTGCTCTCGTATGCTGGGGCAGCTCAAGCCAGCACGGGGGAAGCAGGAACATGTGCACGCAAGCTATCGTGGACTGGAAGATTTGCTCTTGAGAGCTGACTCGGTCACAGCTTTAGAAAAAGGAGCCAAACAATGATGAATGCAGGCTCCCCTCAGTGAACCTAAAAAAGACCCTTAATCCCTGCTTGTAAACTGCACTCCTGGGTGGTTTGTAACCAGGCAAGACCCGACTTGGTGTCGAGCTGCTGGTGTACACGTTCACTTGGCAGCTCCGCTCTTATCAGTACGCCTGCAGTTGCTCTGATTTACACCACTCTTACGAGAGAGTAGCATACACCTCTCCCCATCCCTTAACCTTTCATCTCCAAGTTTTTGTTCTTCCCTTTTGTGCTAAGGGCTCTAATCTCTGTAGAGACGCGTTTGTATACCTTGTTTGCCTTGCCTTCCCCTGAGTGGGGAAACAAAGGGCACCCTGACCTGGTGATTCACGAATAATAGGGAAATACCCCACCATTCTTCCAAAGAGCAGGATTACCAGTGTATTTGTATTTTTTTTTCCCCCCCACTGGTGTTTAATCCTTGAGCCTCTTTGTTAATCTTTGAGCAGGGTTAATAGCTATGGGAGAAAATGCATGTTTATTGCAAATACTTAAGCATCCTCTGCCAGGGTAAGAAATAAAAAAAAAAAAAAAGAAAGAACCTGGTGGTTTATTAATGAGGACTGAGGCTGGGATTTTCTTCTGATTCATACCAACATGCTGTGAGCAAAGCTGTTGAGCGAAGTTTTCCTCATTTGCCCTTCCACTGGCTATGTGTGCCTGTACGTTGAAGTCAGTCAAACCAACAGGTACAGGCGAAAAAATGACTAACCCAAAACCAAGCGATGGAGAGGAGATGGTGGTGGTGGGGGTTTAATTTCTTTGCATGAAGCATCAGTTAAAAAAAAAAATTAAAAAAAAAATAAATGCAGCCTTCTGCCAGGACAGCAGCATGGAACCTAGAGGAAATCAGCTCAAGAAGATCCTCACTGCAGGATCTGACTTCCAGCTGCCCCTGTGAATTGCCTTGTACCAGGAATAATCTTGTCATTTTAGAGAATGTAAGGCTTCCTGGTTAGGGCATCTGCTCTAATGCAGTTCTGCTGTTACACAGGTCCTTCTGCCTCTCCGGGCCTCAGTTTCCCCACAAGGAATGTTAACATTCCTCTGTCAAGCACTGTAACTGTTTGTAGTGGTAGAATTTAGACAAATCGTTAGTATTCCTAAAACACTGCTGAGCCTGCTTGGTGACATTTTACAGGCTCTGAGTAAGTGGCTGTAATCGCTTCACCCTGTTTGAGTCGATACAGGCACGCTGCAGCCTCTGGGTTTGGCTGAAGGGCTGCAGGCTCCATATCCCTCCCCCGTGGTGAAATCATACCTGACCACGCACGTCTCCTTCAAGTGGGAATGGACTATGTTGGGTTGTGTTAAAGAGCATCCAGCACTGCCCCCAGCTTCACCACTTGTCCCGTTTTGCTTTGATCCCTTCCTCTGAATCTGAGTGGAATCCTACTCGGCTCGCTCCTGACCTGGGGCGTTCGGTCTCAAGGCAAACGCTACCACTTGGGGTTAGGAGCTGAGCCTACAAACAGCCGGCGCGGGCGTTGGATGGGGGTTCCTGACTGTCAGAGGGGAGACCCTGCAGTAGCTGTGGGGCAGAAGGAACATCCTGGTCAAATTCAAAATGGAGATAGTTTGGTTAAAGAAAGGGGAGATTAGCTCCTGAGACCCTGCCTTAAGCCATGAATAGTTGTCTGCAACACTGTGCAGCTCCCCTGGCCAAGCACTCATTTTGGTGTAGATCTGGAACAATGCCCTCACTGCAGGGGAACTGTCCACAAAAATGCCCTTTTTTTTTTTTTTTTTTTGCATGGTAGCTTGTGTGTGTGCCAGGGCCACTCTCCCAACTGCATTTTTACCTGCTCGTAGATGGTTTTCTTCAAGTCCATCAGCTCTTGGAGCCCATTGAGTTTTACCTCCAGCTCGGTTCTGTGCAAGGAGCTCACATCTAAATCCTGCAGGGGATTGAAAGTGTATTAATGAGGAGTTTGAGTTCGTAGCAAGAAGTCTTTCCCACCGCCACATCTTCCCCAGCGAGGGTCCTGCTTGCTGTTTATTGGCAGATACTTGTGACACTCCTGCTCTACAAGTAGGGAGGCTCCTTTCTGGACCTTGTTCCTCTGCAAGGTGGGTTTGTTTTTTTTTTTTTTGGTGAGCGCTTTGGTGGAAGTCTCAAATGAGGTAGGGTGGAGAAGGAAACAGGCAGGGCTGGTCCATACCCACGCATCTTTTGTTCACCACAAAAAGCATGGGCTATTGAAAACTCTGATGCCATCCACAAAAGTCACCAGAACTGCCCTTACTGGCTGCTGAGTGTGTCAGGGAAAACATGCAATTAGCCATAATGATCATTTGCGGAGAGTGTTTCCTCTGTCTAATAATACCCTCTGTTCCTGCATCTTGGATTTTTTTTTTTTTTTTTTTTTTTTTCAATGTAAAGGCTGTGCACAAAGCCTATTTCAGCTGATATTCAAATACAGCTCCTTCTGGGGCAGGATGTTTAAACAGGGTGTGACCCCGCGACAGGGAACAAAAGCAAACACATTTATCAATTTCCAGCCTTTCCCAACCGATGATGTCATTCTGGGAGACAACATGCCAGGGAGGAGAGGTGTTGCCTCGGAGGGTCAGGGGGTGCAGACCCCTCCAGGCCAGGTCTGGCCAGTGCAATTGCAATGTGGTTGGGTACAGGCGTGTTCTGACCCCCAGGTGCTTCCGCCAGGAGCTGTGGGGCTTTTCTGTAACCACAAATGGCCCGGACTCACTTGTGCTTTTCCTATTGAGATGGTGACTGTGTTCACCACTCCACTGTCCTCCTCAAGACCTTATTACCCTACAAAACATCTGTGGTACGAGGACCATCTTGCCTCTCCAGGCTCTTCTGTGACTACGCAGAGCTCGCGTAGAGCCTGTCCAGATGAAAAGCTTCTCTTGCCACTGACCTTTTTGAGCTCCATGAAGGTGTATTCCATGCCACTACACAGGCGAATTTCATCCTCGTATCTAAGAAGAATGAAAAAAGCAGTAAGAAATTGCACATGGTGCATCCGCTGGGATGCTTAAGGTTGTCTTGCTGGCCCCCAAAAGCACTGGTACAATGCTTTCAAGTTCTACTATGATGTCCCACCTCCCTGACGTACTCTAGACAGCAAGAAGAGATCTCTCTTAGGTGTGGACATCTTGGACAAGAGAGGGGATAACAAGCTGCCGCATGCCAGCTCCTCTGTAGTAACACCATGAGCACTTTAATTCCAAAGAGGCCCAAAGTAGAGAGGAGGTAGCTTTAGTTTTAATTTAATTTGAGGGCTAAGCAACCTCAGGTTACCTTGCATTTGCCACAGAAAGAGAGAGTAGGCACGGAGAAGTGGGGTGTGGTGAGTTTTTCCCTGTGAAACCCAGCTGCATGCCCAAAGACTCCTAAATTTTCACCCTAAGCTTTCCTCTTCTGTTTCTTTCAGGTATCCTCAGCATTTAATTTTCAGAGTCTTGGAGTCTTCTCAAGGGAGAAAACTTCAGCCTGTGAAAATCCTGAGAGTACCGGACTGGTGTCATAACTTATCCTAAACATAGCACAGTTTGTGAAGTAACACAAGACCTAGTAAAGCCATTTGTGGAAAATAGAGCCCACAGAGCAGAAGGTAACAAAAACTGGATGGGACAGGGTAGAGTCCTAATGGCTCAATATCCAGCAGAGGAACCAGCCCCACAAGTGTTTAAAAGCAGGTTTGATAAAGCAGGACCAGGACAGCAAAGACTTAGTCTAGGGGCAAATTAATTTCTTGATGGCCAGCAGCAGACACAAGAGGGTAGCTGGCTCTTGAGATGAGCGTGTGGCTAGCCCTGATGTTGCTAAAAGCAGGATCTGACCAGGAAGCCACAGAGTCTCTTTTGGGCCTGATGCGTGACCAGCAGCAGTTGGTTCGTTTGCCATGCAGGAGCATTATGTGATGGGTGTTTGGTAGCTCCTACTGTGCTGCTGGGAGTGTTGGGTCTTCTGCTGAGACCAGAGCAGGTTGTGCACTCAGGGAGGTTGTGGCTTCCCTGCTCTTCCAGGATACCTCAGGCTCCTCTTAGCCTAATGTGCTCATAGAGTTTCCACGCTGTGAATGAAACCTTTCGGTGCTACTTAAAGACGTCACCAAACTGGTTATGGAGAAGGCTGAGATCTTTGGGAATGAGGTAAAATGGCATCTCCTAACAGAGTGATGATGATAACATCGGGGGTGACAGCCGTATTCTGGTTTTTGGTGGTCTGGTTACACTCAAGAGCCTTCCCAGCTGTTGTACAAACCTTTAGGAGAGAGAGGAGTTGTGCCTAGGAGCAGAAGGAGAAGACATTGGGAATGCAGCACAGGGCACCACATTGCAGGGCAAGGGGGTAAGTCGTGCTCAGGAGCTAAGTCGTGCTCAGGAGCTGACCTGAAATATCAAAAGCAGCTCCCTGGAGCTGTTGCTCCCTCCTCGGAGGGGCTGGTGGGGGCACAGAGGGCATCTGACAGGCGCAGGCTCTACAGTTAGGTGCTTCTAGGGTTCCTCTTGGGTACCCCCATGGTGTTAAACTCACCCTCTCCTTGCCTGCTTTTGTAAGGCCAGGTAGCGTGGCTAACGAGATTTACCTGTCTGGTTTCTCTGCTCTTTAGCTGGAATGTTAGCCATGCTGGCAGGAACTATGTGCTGAGCTTAATTACAGCCTGCCACTCTTCCTTCATCCTCATTGCATCCCAGCCCAATCCCAGTCTGTCCCAGCCTGCCGAAGCAGCTTCACACATTGCCGGGCGCTGACATAAGCTTGCATATTGAACAAACACCACTCCTGACTGAAAGAGAGCAGGCCCAGCCAGCCAAACATGCTCACCACACAGCTCCGGAGGGACCTGGCGGCCGGGAGATGACTCACATGGGGATGGAGCATTCCACACACACATTACAGCATTTATCTCCTTAGAGATAATCCTCAAGCAGTCATGCATTAAGGCATAAATCCATCCCATCTCAATTCATGCATTTAAGACACACTTGAGACGGGCGTCTGGTCGCCTTGGGCTCCTTCCATAGGCAGTGATCCAAATCTCAGGCAGGCTATGTTCCTCTCTGGATGTGCCTTCAAGACTACTTTAGGGTGAAGATACAGTGGTGGGATGGATCTGAGCCTGGTGGCATGAAATTAAGTCAGTCTTCCTCGTGTGGAGCAAGGAAACAGGGCAGGAAGTAGCTGAAACCCAACTGCGGAGGCTGAAGGTAGAGGGGTGTTGACTGTCTAGTCTTCAGGTGGCAAGATTTGACTGACACAGTCCTGGGATGTCAGAAATGGATCCTCTAAGGGCTGTATGCCCCATATTTCCTGCAGTATCCCCCCCATGCCACACTGGAGTAGATCAGCATGGGTAAAAAATTCCCTGCCTTCTCATACAAACGAGTCTTTGCACATGCAAATCACACATGGGGGGAAACGAAGCAAACACGCAGATGTGCACCTCTGGGCAGTCACCCCTATTTGGGTATGTTTGGGTATTTGATTTTTTTTTAGCTTGATTTCCTAAAGAAGGAGGGTTTGAAATCCTGTGCCAGCCTCCAAACCCACTTCCCTGTCCCCTCTCCGTCCTTCTCTGTGTTTGGAATCGCTGGTCAATGGCAACCTAATTTGAGAAGGAGGTGCAAGCGTCCTCGCTAGTTAAATCTCCTGTGTGGTTGTTGGAAAGCAGTCCCTGGATGGAGAAGACAGACAAATGAGGGCCTTCTGGAGGGGCACTGACCATCAGATTTCACGCATTAAGTGCTCTGTTGGGCAGCAGCCTGCTTGGGTGGTCACTGTGTGCGTGGCGTGTTAAGCCTGGAGTGCGGCAGCGTGGATGAGAGCATCACCGGTTAAATGTGCCAGTGGAGTTATTAGCTTTTCCTCCCCTGAAAGATTTCATTTGGGAAAAGAAACCTCCACAGGAATCGGACACCTCCAACATTTGCGTGGTTTAGGCAGACCATTTGCTCCAGAAAAACAACTGGGCTGAGGCAGCCTTCTCGAGGGCAGCGTGCAGGACTCAACAGAGCCAGCGTGGGTTAGGACGGGGCTGGATCGCTGCCTGGAGAAGGCTCAGCAGAAGCAGCGCTTCTCTCCCCGTGAATCACTAACCGCTGGGAGCAGCGCGGCGGGTTGTCGCTGTCGCAGAAATCCACCTGCACTGGCTTTGGCGTTAACAGCACCCAATGACAGGGTGGGTTTTGCCTATTTGCTGCTTAGGTCACCCCTGGCAGGACTTGTGCCTTGCAGCTCACACATGGGAGAAAGCAGAAGGGGAAGGCTTCGCAAATGAAGGCCAAGGGCTTTGAGGAGCAGCGTCATTGCTGAACGCTGTTTTCCTGTGGCTGCGTAGTCCCACAAAGCGGGAGCTCTTCTCCAGACCAACAGTTGGGCTAGTCATAAGCTGGTGCCCGTTGTGGATTCTCTGCTGTCTAATACTGTGCCTGTGCACGTGCTGCATCCTCATCCGCTATGTGTGTTGGGTGTAGGGTGGGTCCTGTTCCTCTAGTCAGCCTCTTTTTTTGATTTTGAGGGATATTGCATCCCTATCATGCCTATCCTGTTGTCCAGCTAGGTAGTAACTGTCCAAGAAAATCAAAAGGTAGGGGGAAACACACAGGCAGCCTGTTTGTGCAAGTACCTTTATCCTTAAATCAGGCTAAAAAACAAAAATAGTGCCAGGCATAGGCAATTACCGAGGCAATTACCGGGTACAAATATGACTACAGACTGTGAGAGCAGATACGGGTGACAGATCTGACATTTCTCTACCACCCCAACCATTTTCCTATCTGTCTGGGTTTTCCTGACTGTCGGGACATAAACCAAGAAGTATCTTTTCTAACCGCAGTGCCACAGAGCAGATAATTCCTCAGGAAAGTGCAAGAAAGACCAAGTGCTCCAGAGAAGGATGGCAGGGTTTTAGGGCAGGGAGTAAATGGCACAATCCATACTGCAGCTTTGATCCAAGCTCAGTATTGCTACCTGTCAGCAAAGCAAGCATCTGCAAGCCCAAAGGTAGTGAAACCAACATCAGAATGAAGAGCAGGCAGACACCCACCACGAGGAATTGAGGGATTTCTAGGCACCTGGGTATCAGTGCGTTCCTTCTTGAAGGCTGCTGAGCACGAGGATTTCAGCATAAGGTCACAAACCAAACTCCTAGTTCCTATTCCTGCTCCACCACCAGCTCAGTCCCCGAGCTCGAGTACGACATTTAACTGCTGTCCCCGTTAGCATGTCTGTAAAGTGGAGGTATGGGTCCTTCCCCTAATTTGCAGACACATCAAGTAGCTGGCTTAATCAAGGTCTGCAAAGAGCTTTAAGATCCTTGGGCTAAACTCTCTGGAGAGGGCACTGTTATTATTTATGCATCATTTTGTACATCAGGAACAGGTTTGGGCTATTACTACAGCGATGTCTATCAGTGCCAGGGGAGGGGTACTCCCTTAGGTCGGTTCTGACAGTGCCCATACATGGCTCTCTGCTACACATCCACGTGGAAGACTCCCGAGATGGTGTGTAGGCAGGTGGGTGTAACTGTAAGGGAAAGTATCTCATTGTGGATTCATCTGTGGTATGCAAATGACACCGATAATAAGAAAAGCATTGTCTTCTTGAATGAGCCATGGCACATCTCAGATGCTCTTATCTGAAGATCTCAAAGCTCTTGGCAAAAGCAGAGATAAGCACGTGGCAGCTGGTCCTCCCTTAAACTTTCAGCTGCCTCAATATTTTCTGTCAAGGCGTTTTCTGATTAAAAGTCTGACTTTTTGGTCAGGGCAGAATTTTGCATTGAATGTTGTCAGGTGAAGGGGGAAAGGGGGGGATGTCTGTTAACACTAAGCAACCTAGATCTGTAAAACGGTTTAGGGGAGAAAGTTCTGGCTTGTGATAATAGTGTGGAGAATAAATATTTCCCTGTTTCAGTGGCTGTCATGCCCGATAATACTGTTCTCCAGAGCTGTTCTCTGGTCTGAGGCATTTCTCAGATGCCCCTCAGTCTTTGCTATTTCCCTTGTTATGGGTTTCCTTTCATCTCTGGTTAATCAGAAAGAGGTTAACTTCTCACATACACAGTTCTGTGCACACCAGACCAGGAATTTGTTCCTGGGAATAGCAGGCTGTCTGTGTTAAATCAATCCCACGCTACTCTCTGCGCCCACAGCTGCACCCATACCTTGCAAACATACTCCCCCTTGCAATGGCCAGCTAGGCCGGACACCTACTTGCTTCGAAAGTTATCCATGGTGCTCAGGACCTTCGTCAGCTCCGTCTCGAGGTTTTCCTGCTCGTAGTTGAGCGCCTTCATCTCTTGATTCATTTTGCTCATGTACTGATCGTAGATGGCCTTGATGTCAGACTCCGAGTGGGAATTGTCTTGATCCTTCAGGAAGTTCCACCTTGTCGTCAGGATCTTGTTCTGTTGCTCCAAGCACTGGACCTGCAGAAAAGGTTTACAGAGATGTTTCTAACGCCAACAGTCAAAAGCAAAGCTGACCGCTCCTGGCAGGGTGGGAGACATTGGCTTGGAGACCCTCAGACCAGTGAGAAGCTGCTGGGATCAGCAGAGGTTTCCAGGTAAGAACAAGAAATGCCCTGAAAATCAGGCCCAAGGATGGAGGGTTATAGGGACTTCTGGAAGTTTTACACATTACCTACTAATTCATTTCTTGATAGAACATGATCACATCAAAACAAATGAGCATCTTTTATTAAGTCACTGAAAAATAAGAACTGTTCAGTGCTAGTCCCCCTTGCCCATGGACGTATTGAAACACAGGCTGAAAATTCACCACAGGTCACGCACAGAGGTCCAGGGTGAATGAAAGTCAGATTTATGGCCTCAGAGTGGCACTCTCAGGTCTGTAGGATTTGATAATTCCTCTCAAATCTGTAGGATTACACCATGGTGAAGTTTGAGTAATGAATCAGAGTCCTGGTTTGTATTGCAAAGCAACATAGACAAGGCCTATGGGAACTCGAGAGAAGAAGCAAATAATTACAGACTCCACGTGAGGTCTGTGTGTGCGTGTGCCTGTCTGCTAGAGAGAGGATACACTGCTTTTTCATCCACCCACCGTTTGCTGAATCTGGCACTCTTCTTTCCTGATATTCACAATCTTAACAGTACCGCTCAGTGTTGAACACTTTATCTTCGAAGCTCTTGGCTAGCTTTGATTAATTATCTAATTGCTACCATAGAATCTATTCTATGATTAATTATCTAATTGCTGCCCCTCTCTCTTACTGCTCTGTGAGCAAACCTGAACTCCTTCAGTCACGTTTTGGCTGGTGATTTGTGAGTTGTCTCCAACAGTGTCCTCCGCTCTACCATGGAGATGATTCGGTGCTGGTACTGTGCGGTGTGAGCAGTGGGGCACAGATGCTATCAGGCCTTGACCTTCTGCTTGGCCTTCAGCTTTGACTTTAACTTTCTGTGGCCTGAAGCAGCATCAGTGCATTGAAGAGGCGGAGTTCCCAGCTGCTGACCGCGGCACAGACGCACATGGTGAGAGGCAGCATCTTCCCCAAAACGCTCCTTATCTGAACACGGAGAGAGAACCAGGTGCAGAGAGCAGCCAAGCACCACGATGCTCATGGTCAGCTTTCAGCAGAAGGGATGTGAGTGTTGGGATCTTCCAGGTCTCGCTCTTAGAGACCTAATCCTTTCCTCCTGATACCTTAACGCATGCCCGTAGAGATCCCGTCAGTAGCCCAGTCTGCTGCCTGGCTGCTTTGTCCTGGCACAAAGCCGGAGCGGCACACTGTGCACGCGTGAGGCTGAAAACCAGAGGATGATGCGGCACAAAGCCGGAGCGGCACACTGTGTGCGCGTGCACGCGTGAGGCTGAAAACCAGAGGATGATGCTGCAGCAGAGCCAGAAAGGGGCATTGCAAGCGCCACGAGTAAGTGGCCTCCAGGGCTACCAGGAGCCAATTGGGCCATTTGCTCTCTCCATCTGAGGCATCTCAGGGGTTGTGGTAGAGCATCCCTCAGCAGGGCTGGGGTCAACCAGTGGGGCTGGCTGTAGGGAACAGCCTCACATCTTAAGGTGGCTTCCCTGTTTGCTGCTGGGACGGTAAATGATTGAATGCGTTAGCTGTTGTTCTAAGTTCATCTTTGACCCTCAAATCAAGTCTCAGTTCCTGAACTTGCTCCTAATCCTTAGCTGCTCCATTTCTTCCTCCCCCAAACTCTTCAGTTTCTTTCCTGTTCCCAGACCATACCCATCCACTGGGCTGAACTGCTTACACGGTGGCTTCTTATATAGCGTCCCTCTTAAAAGACTTTGCAAGGAAGAATTTCTGCTGACACGGGCTTCGCAGCAGAAGGATCACCCAGATCTGGCCTCATTTCCTGGAAAACCATGCCTGAACACAGAAGAAGTGACCAAAGCTTGGTCCTTGAAGGCCTCTACCTCTGTGCTGCTCAGGCTAAAGGTAGGGCTTCAAACAGGGGCTCCATGTCTTGGCTTTTCCCTGTCTTCCACCTGGACATATCTGGATGGGAAATAAATACTAGCAGTTCTGGACCAGGCTGCGGGAAAACCATCAGCAGCAAACTGCTAAAGTTAGCTGCTCAGGCTTGAGACCATCTGAATTCCTGATTAAAAAGACAAGTTCTCTTTGACAAGGAAGTGTCCTTACTTTCCTCTGGAATGAAGGCCTGAGGCAGGAGGCTGAAGTTTGCCACTTGATGTACCTCTTGAAGCTGCAGCCTTCAAAGCTAAAGGCAGGAACTGCTCGCAGTAAAGTCAAAGCCACTCAGCTAAGGTGGGGTGTTTGTATCGTCTGTCCATCGGGTCCTGCGATGCACACTTATCAGCAGGCCACCAGACTGGGTTTATCAGGAAACCTGGAGGCTCTCTCACTTCTTCCATCCCTGTTTGCACGGAACAGGCTAGTGCACGTGGTCTGGCTCACGTACATATTGTCACTGCCTGGTCTTGTCCCATCTCCCTTACCCCCATCCTTTCTGCTGAGGTCTGGTTTCCGAGCAGGGCTAACATCCACACAACCCCCCACCTCTCCATCTGGATAGTCAAAGGACCGGTCCTGCAGCACGTGCAACGCAACCCACCTGGGTGATTTCCAAACCAGGGGTTCTCCAAATTCACATTGCCAAAATCTGAGCTTGGAAAAGCGCAGACATGGAGGCTGCCATGCCCCTCCATCCAGGGTCATCCCCCTGGTACCGCCGCACGCCTGTTTGCACATGTAAGCGTGGTTGGTTCACAACTATTCAGTTTAGAGAGATGCTATGGGAGATGGGTCCCCTGCCCTTCTCCCTCCCAGTGTAAATTTGGGTCCTCTTAGAGGTAGAGTTAAAACAAAATAAAAAAAAAATCCCAAGCCATAGCAGCTTGGCATTGAGTGCCTGTATTGTAGACTGCAGTGAAGCAATCCTCCTAGGAGATTACCATCTGTTTACAGAGCACCAGGGCTTTGCAGAAACCTGCCTCGGCTGGATGAGTTGTTTTCCTTTGAGAAAACCTTCTGCCTTCTCATGGATCTTAAGAGATGAAAGCGACACTTTCTTGGCTAAGCATGCAACCCCTCGCAATAAAAACCGCAGAGGAGGGAGGTGGGTGGGGGGTCTCCCTTGCCTACCACATTGCTATGGAGGTGAATTTGCAGCTCTCTTGAGCAGCTGGAGAAGAATTTGAGCTGCCGCCTTAATCAGCGTCACTGCCCATGGCTGTTTGTCCACTCTGGGAGCCAAGGCCTGCTCTGTCCGGCAGCCTACATCCATGGCCCTGCCTTTGCTGCTCAGGGTCCCCAAGGGCAGAGCTGCTTGTCCTCCCCAGCGACCCACAGGGCGAGAGGCACAGCAAAGGAGATGCACGGGCTGCCCGATGCTGCTGACCATGGATGTGGCCCGGCTTCACCTAGAGATGATGCTAACCCTTGTTAGAACAGATAGCACTGGAGGAATAATTAATTGGGTAATTAGCCTAATATTCAGAGCCTGGCAATGGTTAGCTGAAGGCCTTCATAAGGCTCCTGAGAGACTGGTTAGTGTCTGCTTCCCCGCCACCCCCCTTGTCCCCATGCTGCACTGTGGTCCTCACCTTACCTTCTCAATGAGGGTCACGAACTGGTTGTTGAGCAGCTTGATGTCCTCTTTCTCCTGCTGACGCATGGCTTGGAAGTCAGGGTCGATATCGAGGTGCACGGGGGCCAGGAGTCTCCCGTTGACGGAGAAGGAGGGGTAAGAGGAGCATCGGTATTCACCATCTGCATGGAGGCTGAGAGAGTCATAGCCATTGCTGGCCACCCCGTTGGGACTGCAGCGGCCCAGGCGATCCGGGGATGTGCCGGCTGCTTTTCCTCCGCTCATCTTCCCTGACACCTCCCAAGAGGAGAGGGAGCCACTGGTGAAGGCTTCACAAGGGTTAGTCATGCTCGACTTGTGGCTCTGCAGCTCGAGGGGAGGGGAAGGGAGGGAAAGGAGGAGGAAAAAAAAGAGATGAAGTTTTCTTGCTGCTGCTGCCTCAAAGGGAAGGAGAGTAGTGGCACGCTGAGGAGTTTGGTCGGCTTAATTCCTGTCTCCTCGGCTCGTGGGTTGGCTAATGAATTACAAGCACCTGTTCTCCTATGTTCATTAAACGGAGGAGGGTGTAACCGTTGATGTAATCCAGATCAACCTGTTGGCTTTTTTTTTTTTTTTCCTTTTCCCTCCTCTCTCTGTACCCTCCTTTCTTCAGGAGCTTGTTTGTGTGGTGAGGGCATAGGCACTCGCAGCAAAAACAAATCACTCACAGGTAATTTGCTGGGCCCCAAGTGGCTGCTTTCCTCATCCTTAAATGGTGAAGAAAGCAATCAAAGGTGCTGGGCTTGCAGCAGGCTCGGGGAGGATGGCTCTGAGAGTGGCTGCTGTGCTGGTGCTTGGCGCATGGAGCCTGGCTTTAGCCCCTGGCTGGTTTCCAGCCAAAATCTGGAGGAAAGAAATGTGATTTTCTTTCTT
>NW_009258623.1:208947-211225 GCF_000687185.1 Egretta garzetta
AGATTTGTTTTTTTTTTTTTTTTTTTTTTTTTTTTTTTTTTTTTTTGTGTGGGGGGGGTGTTGGGTGGGTGGGAAATGTTTAAAATCACGAAGAAGGAGTCTGAATTGGCTAAGGGTAGGAGTTTGGCAAGCACATCTCAAGCTCATCGTGATTAGAGGTGCTCGTGGTCTTCCTTTGACCGCATAGGCACATCACGGAAGCTTCTGGCGCTCTGAGTGTTTTAAGGACAATAGGTCTGGTTTTGAGATCCCTGGGTGTGGGACCAAGAGTCCTGAGGTCATCTGATCTGGCAACAATGGAGACCTTCAAAACCTCTAGACACCAAGCTGGATCTCAAAAGTGCCCAAGTCCGTCTTTGACCGCCGCACTCCCGCTCCTTGAAAGCCCTTTAAAAGCTGGCACTGGAGACACCAAAAACCACTGTCTTTTAATGAATTTGAGGCTGCTAAGGTGGCACACCCTTAAATACCTGTTTGGACCTAGGTATAATGTTGGACATGGCTTTCTTGAAAGCATTTTCCTGCTTTAACTCAGTTTCTCATGTGAAAAATCAGGCCAGAAGAGCACCCGTTTCTGCCTCTCTCTGTCTGTTGCATTGCAGGGTTCTCAGGAAGGGGTTGGTCTGCTCTGGCCAAAATTGAGAATTTCCATTTTGTGGGAAAGCTGCTGTTTTACAGTCTGGTTCTGCCCCGTGTTGTAAGACAAGCTGGGAATTTCCTTGCCAAGTGAAGTGAAAGAAAGCTTGGATCTGTCGCAGACCTGCTTCAACAAGAAACCTACCTGATGATGTAGTAGTTTCTGTCTTAAGAAGGACTTCAGAAGAAAGATGACCCGTTCCGGTAGGGTTAACCTTTTCTTCAAGCGTAGTTTCCGTATTTTGCCAAGAACAGCGTGCTTTCACGTGGCGTGCCCGTCTTACCAAAACACCCTTTCCAGGGAAACTGTTTCCCCCAATGATCCATTCGAATACCAAGTCCCTCACTCAACGGATCCTTGTCAGGACTTTTCAGTTTAATCCTGATGGTTTATTTTAAGGATTGAAACAAAACTTATGGCTGGGAGATGACAAAGCTCATGGCTCTTGCAAGGTGAGGTGAGATTATCTATCTCATTGTGGGCTGCTCGTTTGTGGCTTTGCGGTTGCAGGCACATCAGTGTTTCTGATTAGCATCAGGTCATGGGGTCACCTGGCAGGTTTTTTGCTTCATCGGGTACTGAGGGCAGTTGTGATGGCTCCCTAGAAATGATCCCTCTGAGGGAAGGAGATAGAGGTGAAATTAGGCTGGTTCAATGTAATAGCGGCTGGGAGCAGGGTTCTGCACTGAGCTAGGCGGGATATTGCAGGATTATGTTTTGCAAGATCCCAGGAAGCACTGCTGCAGAGAAAGCACTGCTGGTCATCGCACGGGCAGCCACATCTGCCTGAGCATCAATCCCTACTCCTTTCTCCTCTTAAGTATCAATTCTTCCCCCAGGAATTTGCAACCCTGGACCCAGCCTGTGAGCATATCCAGTTTGGCTGAATGGCATCCCCTTGTGCAGAATGGCACCAAAAACTCGCCTGGTGATCAGATCTAATTGAAACACGTTTGGTTCCTGTAAGGCATCATGTACTACATCCCACATCCTCTCTACCAGGTGCTGGGGGGGGAGGGGGGCAAGTCATTCTGCTGCAGAAAGATGCAGAAGGATGATGGTTTAGGAACCATTAAAGCTGCCTTTAATGCTTGGGAAAGGCAGGGTGGAAAGCCATTTTCCAATGGGAGCATCAGGGCCACTCTACTCTGAGATGAAGAAGGCTTTTCAAAGTCCAGCCTCCTTCCAGAAGGATTGGGATAGTTTGCAATAACCCTCTAAGGCGGGCGCTTGCAAGTGGTCATCTCTGCGGGTAGGTGATGGGGGGATGTGTGGGAAGGGCTTGCAGAGAGGGGATTAACCTGCTTTCTAACCTCTCCTTGCAGGGTGTCAAGGCTGAAGCTCCTGTTGTCCCACCTGCCCTTAGGCAGAGGGGTGAGGTGGGGATCCAAGCTTGCTCCATTAAGGGGGTGATACTCATGGTGCTGGGTCCCAGGGGGACCCTCATTTCAGTCTAGCCAAGACATTGCTCCATGGCAATGTCCAATGGTCTGACACTGAAGTGATACTGCTCTTTGGAATTGTAGGTGCAGTCAGCAGTGCAGAAACCTGCCACCCCATGCTGTCTTTTCAAGGCTGGAGACGGGAGGGCTGCTCTACACAGTGGCATCCAAAGCCTTGCTGCCTTCCCTGCCCTGTGTG
>NW_009258623.1:211249-213654 GCF_000687185.1 Egretta garzetta
TGCCTGCTGATGTTCTTGATGCTCCTCCTTGGCCAGGTATTTGGTTCAGTTTGGAATGGGCTGGTCTCCAAAATGGGGCTTTAAGATTTGGCGCCAGCCTTCTTGGCTATACAGCAAAACAAGCTAAAAAGGGATGGGGACAAGAGGAAGGTGATAACAAGGTGGAGAAGGCTCTGGAGGATGCAACAAAGGGTCTAGTCACCTCCAGCTAAACTGCTCTGGCCTCCTACTCCCATAGTGTTGCTGCCTGTGTCCTTGCAACCCGCTCTAGCTTGTCTCCTGATCCATTTGGATGGAGTCATCACCATCCAAAGATGCTCAGTGGTCCCAGGATCTCCCATTCTGGATACATCTGGAGCAGGGCAACGTGTTGCTTTGAGTTTGCAGTGTGGATGTTTGGTAGGTTGAGGTTTGAGGGTGGGCACAGGGTGGCTTGGGGGTGCTTAAACCTTTGCTGGCAAACCTAGAGAGTCTTGTCACCCTTCCCTTGATACATGGAGATTTATCCCAGCCATCTGGGAAATCACCTTTTAGGGTTATTGGCTCAATATATATGCGCATAGTAGAATAATTTATTTATCAAGGTTCCGTAAGTAATTGCTGTTTATTAAGTATGGGTAATATATGAAGCATAAACAACGAATCAGCATTTGCCCCAAGGAATCCAAATGATTAAGGTTAGGCAAGACAGAGACGGGGCTGAGGGATGCAGAGCGCCGCGGAGGTAATGAATGGGTCAGCAGGACTTACTGAAGCCTCATCAGGCACGCGAGGAGCGTCTGGAGAGGGAGCCGTGCGTGTTAATGACGCATTGCAGGGGAATGGCTGATAGCGTGGCCACAGGTAGGACAAGGCAGAGCAGCTGCGGGTTCCTGCTTCCAGAGAGCCAGGGCCAGTCCACCGAGTTCACTTCAGGTTTAAAAAAAAAAAAAAAAATAAGAGGAGGACATATTTTGTTAAATGTTTGGTTTGCTTTTGTGCTAATTTTGGCTGCTGTGACAAGAGAGGCATTTACCTGCTCTGTGGCATAGGCTGGAGATTTGTGGATTATACGGGGTCACAGGCCAGCGTCGCTGCCCAGAGCTGGGTTCGTGGTGAGGGGCTTTGGTTGCACAGACACCTTAGTTCAGCTCTGTTTCTCAGCTCGTCTCTGCGGTGCCTGGTGCGGAAGGGAAGGTGCTGGGCAGGGCTGGAGGCATGCCCAGGCCAGGGCTGCGGTAGGACAGCCAGGGACATGCCAGTGACCACAGGGCTGCATGCTAATTTGAGCACGCCTGTGGTTTGCCATTGCTCTCCTTGTCTGACCCTCCCCAGCCCTGGGGGATAGTGGATGGGCACCCAGGGAAGCGCTGAAGCCACCCTGCCCACGCTGGCATCAGGGCATGGTGGCTGGGGACAGAATTTCACCCCAGACTGTGGGCTTTTGTGGACCCTGGTCTGGGGGATGGTTTTGGGGATAGCTCTGCGTTCTTCCCTAGCTCCACTCCATCCCCGTTCTTTCCTTCTCTTGCATTTATTCCTCCTTCCCATGCTCATCCACCCTTCGAGTGTCACATTTCCATTCTCACCTCCTCCTTTCATTCCTTCTTGTGCCTGCCCAGAGCCATCCACATCCCTTTCCTTCTACCAGCCCCCTTCCCTCCTTCCTGCTTTTTGATTTCGGGGTGAAACGGTGAGCAGCTAAAACTCTGCCGTCTAAATCGCTTCCCCCAAAATAGACGTCACTTGCAAAGAATTTATAGAAGGGTTTGGAAGGCAGGATGGGACGTGCCCACATCTACTTCACACTCAGGAAGGTTTCCAACCCATCTGCTGCGCTTTTGCTCACGTAGTTTCCAGGAAATTTCAGGTATTGGAAAAAAAAAAAATAAGTAGGACTAATTAAAGTGGTGGTGACATCACTTGTTTCTGCTGGGGTGCTGCAGGCTCTTCCCTTCCCGCTGTACAAAGAGGCTGGGTGATACCGGCCATGCCTCGGGCTGGGGAAGCAGCTGCTGGGCCCCCGGCCAGCCGCATCGTGTCATCTCCCAAATAAAGGGAGGACTCTGCTTCATTTTAGAAACCGCTGCTTCATTTTCTCAGCTGAAGGCTGTCCCAAAGCCTATACTCCTCTCCGCTGAGACCCCCCCGGAGCCCTGCGCCCAGCTCGGGAGCCCTGGGCACAAGGAGGACCTGGACCTGTTGGAGCGGGGCCAGAGGAGGCCACAAAAATGCTGCGAGGGCTGGAGCCCCTCTGCTGCGGGGCCGGGCTGGGAGAGTTGGGGGTGTTCAGCCTGGGGAAGAGGGGGCTGCGGGGGGACCTGAGTGCGGCCGCTCAGGGCTTCAAGGGGGCCCCCAGGGAAGACGGGGACAATCTTTTGAGCAGGGCCGGCTGGGACAGGACACGGGGGGATGGTTTGAAACTG
>NW_009258623.1:216932-239935 GCF_000687185.1 Egretta garzetta
CCTGGCAGGGGTTGCCCAGAGAGGGGGTGGAGGCCCCATCCCTGGGAACATCCCAGGCCAGGTTGGACGGGGCTGTGAGCAACCTGGTCTGGTTGGGGACATCCCTGCTCCTGCAGGGGGGTTGGGCTGGGTGACCTCTGGGGGTCCCTTCCCACCCAAAACATTCCATGATTCTGTGATTCTCTGCGTGTGCTCGGCTCTCCGTCATCCCCGCTTGTCCTGTGTCAGCCACTCTTCGAGCCCATTCTTGAGCTATGCCGGGAGCCTGAAGGGTGCCAGTTCCCTTGCCAATAACCTGTCCTGTTACTTTGGCAAATGGCTTCTCCTTTCTCAATGCCCCTGCTTATAAAAAGAGCATAAATGAGACGCACAACATGAGGATTTACTGCTTGGTGTTTCTCAACCCATACTTGAGCAAATGACTTCATTGCTTTTAGACAGCACCCAGTATCCACCACTCTGATTACAATCTGTCTCCCTGTTCTTGTGTCACTTTTAATTAGGCATTTTGTTGCTGCATTGTGTGTCATTCTCACATGGTTGGCGGCATAAATAATGATGTATTGTGTTTCAGTGGGTACTGCGAACCTTGAGCTCTTCATGAGCTTGCAGGATATTTATGAGGCCATCTACCTGTTCTGCAACATGTAGGTTCTGAGGCTAAAATCCACTGGGATGGTGTTGTTTTTTTTTTGGTTTTTTTTTGGGGGGGGGGGAGGGAGGGGGGAAGACCTAAGACATCAAAGTGATGGTTAGAAGGTGGACGTTTGCATTGAGAATTGCAGAAACGGCTCGTTTTGCCCCAAGGTGGGGATTGGTGGCTGATCAGAGCAATCCAGGCAATTAATCCAGAGCAATTCTTCTAGGCAAAGAAACCTGCAAGTGGCTTCTTTCCTAAAATCAGGGTAGCGGGAGTGAACCCTGAAATTTAAGGGATGGCAGCTGAGGTGAGAGGTCTTTGGGTTTATTTTTTCTCTGTGAGGATGGGGATTTGGGCTCCTGCTGCATTTGTCATCGGGTGAGAGCTACGGCCTGGGAGCAGGGGCATGGCGAGGGTGGGAATGGGAGAAGGGCTGGTGGCACTGCCTGATGCAGCAGCTCTGTTAGGACAAACTGAGGGACGATTTGCTGTGGGATCCCACAAAGATCAGGGTTTCTGCTGGGGTGTCCCGCTCCTTGTGCGGGAGAACCAGTGCTTCTGTGCCCCCTCACTTGCAGCTGCCTTGTGCCTGCTCTTTTCAGAGGCCACATCATCAGGCTGATGTCTATTTTTTTTTTTTTTTTTCCTGACCACTTCCATGAATTGGATCTCAGTCTCCCACGTTTCGCCTTGTGCCACCAACACCTTTCTGGAATAAATGCAAAGCAGGCGTTCGGCCATGCCTGCACCTCACCACAGTTTTCCTGGGGTGGTTTGTCGTGCCGCATACTTCCCAAATGATGCAACCCCAACCCTTCTGCAGCATGGGCAGAGAGGTGCAGGGCATGGCCTGCTCTGCTCCTGGTCAGTGCTTGGATCGCTGCAAAGGGGCAGTTGCTGTGTGCATGGGTTTGGTGCTGGGTCACCCCCGGGGGCCGGCTAACTCCTGGAGCCTCCTCTTAGTAGTGCAGCGCGCGGTTGGGAGCTGCTTGCTGTCCCGACGTGTCTGCAAGGGAAACTTTGGCATCAAATGGTGTGCCCCGTAGCGTAGCTCGGCAGGTTTGTAGCGTGCACGGGGTGCAGGCACGGGCCCAAGTCAGCACCTTGAGGCAGAGGGAGGAATTGCCCGCTTTCTTCGCTGTCTCGGCTTTGGGAGGCCAGCTATGATGTGGCATGGCCGGGCTGCGTGTGCCCGTGCGACGGCCCCGCGCGGCCCCACGTATGTGACTGTGTCAGGGCCACGCTGGCACTGAGCCCAGGAGCGAGCCTGTAATCCCTCTTAAATCTGGTACCAGATCTGATTCATCTTGATTTTTAACTCCTGGGGTCAAATGCTGTGCAACTGATTCATGCCTGGTGCACGCCTGCTGTAAACTGGAAGCTCAGTCCTGCCTTGAAGGGCCCTTTATGCCTTTTTTTTTTATACCACGTAAAGTTCTTTCCCTGCACTGAGGGGCTGTGCAGCCCACGGTGCATGGGGAGGAAGCATCACGGAGAGCTGTTCTCACTCTTGGCGCTATTTTTTTCCTCTTCTCCTCTTCCTGCCAAGCCTCTCTCCTCCCACGCTGTCCTCCTGTAGCGTGGAAACCTGCCGCAAGTGGAGCGGATGGCTGGAGGTGGCCTTGGGGTGCTGGCGGGCGTAGGGAGGAGGCTGTTGGGTGCTGGGGCTGGAGGAGGTTTCTCTGAGCAGCAGGCATGGCTGTGCGTAGCCTCAGCTCCACGCAATGCTGGACCTCGTCTTCCCTCCCCTCCCACAGACCTGGAGAGAATCATTCATGTCATAGGCAACATGGGTGGGTGCAAGATAATTATAATTATAATTATTATTGTCATAATTGAATGTATTGATTATGATGGTGCCTGACACAGACCTACCACACCCTCTGCTGCTATCAGCACCCAGGGCTGGGCTCCCCATCTGGTCCAAGGCTGCAATCTTGCCCTTTGCTCATACTGTAAAACCTCATACCAAGTCCCAGCCTGGGAGAAGACCAGAGGAAAGGCAGGGTTGCGCCTTCCTTTTTGCTTTCATTTGGAAGCTTCCAACCCAGTCATACTGGGGTTAAAAGCTGGGTGCTGGAGCAGTGTGCCTTGCTGGCTGAGATATACATGCTGAGATAAAATACCTGGCTGGTGCAAGAGCAGATAGGTGGGATGTACTGAAGCCCAGATCTTGGGAGCGTGATTCTCCTTGTTTCTGTGTTTCCCGTGTTTGCGATTGTAGGAGAAAACCTTTGTCTCCTTGAGAGTTGAGTTGGCCCCTCTGTAAGCAGAGGTAACCATCTCAGCTTGGGGATTATAGCCTTAATAAAACACTCATAACAAATAAACTGTTTGAATTTTTTTTTTGCCCTTCTTCTGATAGTGACTCAGCTGGGAGGAGGTCCTGCACCTCTTTGGTTTAGCCCCTCTGCCTTTGCTTTTCTGCTTCTCTGCCCTTCACAAAATTGTTCCCCTGCTCACAGGTTGAGCTGTTTTGGGTAGACCCTGCAAGTTCCCATTTTTACATGTTGAATTCATTAAATTCCTGCAGTTCCACATGGAAAACATCCCTGCTGTGGACATCCACGGCACTTGTCCAGGAGAAACCATCATTGGAAACCCTGGCTGGTACCCTCCTCTGTAGCCGGAGGGCAGTTACACTGAATCTGATGGAGTTTCGGCAACGCGGTGGCCTGAAGACTCAAATGAATAAGCTCAGCCACGTGTTTGGCAACGTGTCGCTCCGTGCGTGGGAGTGGAGGGAGGCGATACGGGTTTTACTCCTGGCTCTCCCACGTAATTCCTGCCGGCGGGACAGTTTACCTCTAAAACACCGCATACAGTTCTATGTTTTTCTTTGTTGTTTTTCTTCCTTAGGAGCATTTATTGGGCAACAGATCTGTTTGGACAGCTTTGATTTTGCAAAAGATCTTGGAATTCGTAATTGGGGCCAGAGGTTGCAGAACAGCTTTGTTCCCGTGTAAGTCACCAGGGTGAAGATGATTATTTGTATTGTGGTAGCTGTTAGGAAACCCAGTCGTTGTCCGCAATTTCGTTGTGCCAAGGGCTGTACAAACGGGTGAATTAGGATGGCTGCGATGTTGGATGCTTAGTATTCTGGGGGAAGTAAGACCTTAATCCTTCCTGGGCTTGGAGATGAAGGATCAGGTGGTGTAAAGTGGCATCATGCCATTGACTCTGCCCAAGCTGTGTCAGATGAGACAAAATTTTGATAAGAACAAAATTTTGATAAGAACATTTCTTGTTGATGACTCTGCTAGACTGTTTCTCTCCTTCTTTGCTCCATTCACTTGCGGCATTATCCTTTAACCTAGTCATGAATCAGGCCCACAAACTCCTGCAATAATGCTGAGTGTGGTTGCATTAGTTTTATTTCAGCCGCTGTAAACTGGCGGTGTTCCCTTGACTGCAGTGAAATAACCTCACGCTTTCCATCTGCTCTGAAGGGGCACATTAGTTTGCAATTGAGTTAATTAAAACAGGAACGCAGGAAGATCTTCTCATGCCATGTGCAATCTCATTGCCGCAGGCTGTAGCAAGCGGGGGGTGAGTTTAACCAAGGAGTGGACCAGTAGTGGGGAGAGAGGACCATCGGGAGTTGTTCAACGTGCTGGTCAAGGTGCAACCTCCAACCTGGGGAGGCTTAAACAGCTGATGGCTGGAGAAATATGGCCAGAGGAAGGATTGCTTTATAAATGCCCTGTATTTTGGGGCTGGCTAGCTTGTATTACTGGCTCAAGATAGATGGACTCATATCTGATCTGGCTTGCCTGCTCTGTACCATGTGAATCCCAGAATCCCAGCATGGCTGGGGTTGGCAGGGCCCTCAGGAGCTCACCCAGTGCCACCCCCCTGCTCAAGCAGGCTCACCCAGAGCAGGGGGCACAGGACAGCGGCCAGGCGGGGGGTGAAGATCTCCAGAGAAGGAGACTCCACAGCCCCCCTGGGCAGCCTGGGCCAGGGCTCGGGCACCCTCCAAGTCAAGAAGTTCTTCCTCCCGTTCAACTGGAACCTCTTCTGCTTCAGGTTGTGCCCATGGCCCCTTGTCCTGGCACTGGGCACCACTGGGAAGAGTCTGGCTCTGTCCTCGTGACCCCCACCCTTGAGATATTTGTAGGTGGTGATGAGATCCCCTCTCAGCCTTCTCTTCTCCAGGCTGAACAAGCCCAGCTCCCTCAGCCTTTCCTCGTAGGGGAGATGCTCCATCCCCTTATCATCTTTGTAGCCTCCTCTGGACTCTGTCTAGGAGTTTCTCATCCTCCTTGAACGGGGGAGCCCAGAACTGGATGCAGTGCCCCAGGTGGGGTCTCCCCAGGGCAGAGCAGAGGGGGAGGATCCCCAGAGGTTCGATTGGCTCAGCTGTTAGGAACTCGAACAGACCAACAGACTCAACAGGCTGGGCTCAAAAGTTGCCTGTGATTTTTGTGGGGACAGAAGATGGATTTTCCATTCTCTTCCGAGATGTGCCGTTTCCAGAAAAACTGAGCCCGGTGCTACCAGAGCTGGCAATTTCACCTCAGCTCTGAGAACTGTAGGGTTTTAATTTGTTTGTTTGTTTTTTCTTAAGGCTTTAAGTGGGAGTAACTCTCAACTTTCATGTAAAAATTATCCATGTAATTATGATTATACATAATCATAACGATATTTATAGTTATTCCTTCATGATTTCTTGTAATCATAAGATCTTGTAATTTGGGGGAGAGGGGAAAGAAAATAGCTTTAGGTGCCTGTAAATTAGGCTGCAGGGGGGGAAAATCCACAGCTCGAGTGCCTCCACCATGCACAGAGGGCTTTTCTGAGGAGCTGGTGCCCTGCCACGCGCTGTGTCCCTGGGCAGGATCCTGCCTGCTTGGGCTGGGTTTGCTTCTTCGTCCAGGGGCTCATGGCAACGTGCGGAGGTTCCCATTGCTGCAAGCTGCAGCGGGGGGTGTAAACGCTCCTTCTGCAACCAGGACAGGAGGCATGTGGGGCTCAATCTGTGGGATGGGGGAGCTATATCACGGTGCTGAGCAACTGGGAAGTGTTGGGGGTGGCAAGACTCCAGCAGCAGCAACTCCTTTGGGGTCCAAGTTGTTCCTGGAGGTGCTGGCGAGTGGTTTTGTGCTGTTATCTAAACGCCTCTGGGTTTTGACCGATGCTGTTTTGGGGTTTCAGCTAATGGGACAAACATGGCCAATTCTGAGCTCGAAGAGGTGTTTCTCAGCAGCGGATTACAGCAGGCAGCTTCCCAGGAGCGGCCAGGCAGCAAGGAGCTGAGCCGAGAGCTTCCAGGCCTCAGCGGAGCGGGCAGAGGGAGGAGGAGAGGTGAGATGGAGCTCCTGGAGGGACAGGAGCTTGCTGGGAGCCTTGTTAACGCAGGCTGTAGCTGCCTCCAGCTATGCCTGCTGGTTCCCTCCTCAATAGTAAAGCTGCTCTGCTTCATTGCAGAGAGAGGTGGAGCTGGAAGACGCAGCGTAGTTTAGGTGAGACCCATCGTACCAGCCTCTAGCACTGATTGAGACCTGAGGGCTGTTACAGCTGCTGGGCTGTAAGAGTGGAGAGCAAAAATGCGGCTTGCACGTGTAAAACCGCATGAAGTTGTGGCGCGAACAATACTGATGCATGTGCCAAGGGCGCTGGAGCAGAGAGAGGCCACAGAAGTGAATTGAGGTCCCTGGAAAAGCCGCTTGTTTGTGAAAGAGGTGAGGATTTCAGCCCATTTGGTTTATCCAACATCAGCCTAAGTGAGTGGAGACTAATAGTGGTAAGAGTGGTGATTAATAGGGGAATCATAGCAGGTTCGAGTGCTTTGGAAGTGGGCAGTGGCAGAAAACTAAAGCCATCAATTAAACACCTTCTTAGGTAGACATAAGGCCCTGAGTTATAGCAGGAGGGTTCCTGTTGCAAGGCAATGAACTGTACCGAGCTACCAACCTTTGGAACAAATGAATCCTTCAAATCAGCCAGCCCTCGCCTTTGTGGAAAAGCCGCTTCCCTGTCATTGAGCCCGAAGAGCCGCGTCATTGCGTTGAGCTTTACAGCCTGAGCGACACAGGAAGTAGGCCTGAAGAAATCAATAAAATTTCACGATAATGAAATTATCCTCATCCTAATGTGGTTTGTTTGTGCCTCGTTATTGACATACAGTGCCTGCATTTAGGACGGCAAGAGAACAAGTTCCCTCTGGAGCAATCTCTGTATTCCCAGGAGTTGCTGAGGAGCTGGAAATTTTTCTTAGATCCTACTTAGATCCTGAAAAGGGGAGCTGTGAGCGCAGCATGGGGGGAATCTTCAGCACGGCGGTTTTATGGAGGCAGGTGTCGGTGCAAGCGCCGCTCTGTTGGCGTTGCTTTTGATGTCGTTAGCAAGAATAACAGCTTGACAGTGTCCTCCTGACAGCCCCACGAGTGCTCTGTCGGGCTCTTGCGATATCCCAATCATGAGACCACCAAAACATTGCTTGTTGTTAGGACACTAATTAATTTATGACTCACTGCCGAAGCACTTTGGAGCAGTAATCGCAAACTAGGGCTGCGCTGTGCAAACACAAAACCTGAGGGCACTCCCTGCTCCAGAAGGCTTTCAATCCAAACATTGCAGTCTAAACACACAGCAAGAGATAGTCCTGGGGATATCGACAGAGGATGTGGAAACAACAGGCTAGCACCAATCAGCATAATAATGTATTCTGAACACACAGTTTTCCTTGCCTGCAAAGGTTTCTTGCTCTTCCATTAGGATGTAACCATACTACTTTTTTTTTTTTTTTTTTTTTTTTTTTTTTTTTTTTTTAACTTTCTGGGCTGCAATTGAGCACCTGCTCTGCTTACCAAAGGGTTTATGGAGGGATTTATCCCTTGTGACTCTTCTGTCGACTTTGTGAGTGCCGGTGTGTAGTGCTGGGCTATTTCCATGTGCGCAGGGCCTGGGCTGGCTCATGACGCCAAGCACAGCAGTCACAATGTCGAAGCATTCGCCTCGCAGAATCCCAGCATGGCCGGGGCTGGCAGGGCCCTCCAGAGCTCACCCAGTGCCACCCCCCTGCCCAAGCAGGCTCACCCACAGCAGGGGGCACAGGACAGCGTCCAGGCGGGGGTTGAATATCTCCAGAGAAGGAGACTCCACAGCCCCCCTGGGGGCAGCCTGCGCCAGGGCTCGGGCACCCTCCAAGTCAAGAAGTTCTTCCTCCCGTTCACCTGGAACCTCTTCTGCTTCAGGTTGTGCCCATGGCCCCTTGTCCTGGCGCTAGGCACCACTGGGAAGAGTCTGGCTCCATCCTCGTGACCCCCACCCTTGAGATATTTGTAGGTGTTGTTGAGATCCCCTCTCAGAGGGGGAGGAGAACCTCCCTTGCCTTGCTGGCCGCGCTCCTCTTGATGCGCCCCAGGATGCCATTGGCCTTCTTGACAACAAGGGCACCCTGCTGGCTCATGGCCACCTTGTCGTCCCCCAGGACCCCCAAGTCCCTCTGGGCAGCGCTGCTTCCCAGCAGGTCAGCCCCCAGCCTGTCCTGGTGCCTGGGGTTCAACCTCCCCAGGGGCAGCACCCAACACTTGCCCTTGCTTCCCTGAGAGGGTGTTTAACCAGTCCATACCGTGTCTTCCGTGTTATCGAACCTGAATCTCTGAGGGTCATTTATGTGGGCTGGGAAGTATTTACCCGTCCGAGCGGTTGTGAAACTACGCAGTGTTACCATGGCATCCCAACAACACAAGCAAACTCTGCTTGTGACATCTCTGGATTGCTGGGTCCTGCTCTCTCTTAAATTTACTTGAAACCAGATTTAAACGGGGAACGTTCACTCGCAGGATGGGTTGTAATTAGTGCAGGGGGTCTAAAGAGGCTAGCTGCGGCACGGGGAGCGTACAGCAGCAAGGTAAACGCGGCTTTCCTGCGTCTCTCCTGCATTGGCTGGGTTTTTAATGGTACAGAGAAGAAAGCTTGAACTTTGAATGGAAGACGGACTCATCCTTACCTAGAGTCAGTGGTGCCGCATGGCAGTAATCAAGATTAGAAAAGAGCTTTTGATTGATCTGGCCCTTGATAGTGCAAACCGTGGTGAAGTTCGGGTCTCTTACTGCTGATGCTGCTGAGAACAGCTTTGCCTTTATGATAGTTTATCTGAGAGCAGCCTTGTGTTTTCCCGTTTGCGTGTCGTGGTGTGCAAAAAATCCCTGTCTGCTGATATGGAGGAGTTGGGGCTGGAATGCGACCTGATAAAATCCAGCAGCTGGGGCTTACTTTGGTGGGAGTTACTCTTGCCTGACTGTTGACTCTAAATCACACTTTCAGGTTTAACCCCTGCCTTCTCAAGACAACCCAGAGGAGTTGCAAGAGAGCCGCCTGTCCCTCTCCACGAATTTAGAAGGACCTGGAGCTATGTAAAGCAGCCGGAGACTTCTGCCCTGTTGCTAGCTATGTACAGATGAAATGAACCCTAGCCTGTCTACATCAGCCGTCAGGTGAAGCATAGCTGGGTGTGCTTAACACGCAAGTTTGCTTTACACTCAATGGGTTGGGTGTTTTTTTTTTCTGTTCTTGGCAGCTGAATGAGCTTGCAGGGAGGAATCATGCCTCGTATGTCTCTGACTCGATCTCCCCCTTTCCCTCCTTCAAAAAGAGAATTTCCCTTTAGTAGCGGGGATCTCCAGCCAGCTTGAATTCTTTCTGTAGAGAAGGAAGTACATATTTTTAATAAGCTTTGGCCACAATAGGTAGCCAGCACTATCTTGCAGTCCTGATGAGGGCAAGAGCTGAAGGGTGACATATTCAGGCCAGGCTTGGAAATTCCATGGAGGATTTATGACCTGATAGTAAAGAGATCTGGCCCTTCAAGACTATTTGAAAATGCAGAAAGCCCATAAAACTAATTGTTGCCTCTGCCTCTTCTACATAGGAGCCCAGAAATTCAAGCAGAAACCTCTCCTGTCTCCTTTTGAGTGTGAACTGGCACACTGGGCATTTCCGCGTGCAGAGCGCAGCCCACCTAAACCACCTTTATTTTAACGCAAACAGGGGAGAGGAGGCAAACCCATGGTGTCCAGGAATATCTGTGGCATTTCTCTTCTGGTGCCCTCGTTCCTCTGCGTGGTGCAGACTCGCTGGGTGCTGCTGGCAGAGTATAGTGTATGTGTCCAAGGCTGGAGCTGGCTTTGGTTTATATTAAACTAGGCTGGACCTGGCACTGAGCTGAGGCTCCTTATCTCCCTTCTGCTGTTGCACAGGGGAGCTACCTGCTCTGCAATAGTTAAAAATCAATGCATATTCCACCTCTTTTCATTTCAATATCCATTTAGGCAAGCAGAGAGAGTGGGGAAGCCTTGAGAAAATGGGGATCGGACCTGTCCTGTTATAACTCTCTGCCAAGGGGGCCCAGAAGAGCCCGTGCTTCACGTCCCTTGGCTGCACATGTGGCAGAGGCAAAGAGAGGAGCAGAACAAAGCCAGGTCTGAGTGCGGGGACACGGCGCCAGGTGTGTCCTGGCCCTTCTCTGGCCCTTCCCTTTTCCTCTGCTCGAATTCAGCAGGTTGACGGAGGGTGGGAAAGCAGCCAGGCACACCCAGCTCTCCGAGGCAGTAAAATGATCCCTCTTTTGCCCTTGGGCCAAGCCCAGCTTTTCTAACGGATAAAAGGACAAGCAGTCGGGAGAACTCGCTCACTTCCCTGGTCTCCAGCACAGCTTCCCTGAGCTTTTGAAGGGTGGGGGATACTGAAGACATCCTCGCAGCAGCCATGAGTTTCAGCTCTCGCTCTGCAGCCGTCCCAGGGATCAGCCAAGTGCGGGTCAGCACGGTCTCCTCGACCCGTGGAGTAGGAGGGGGTGCCGGCTTAGGCAGGGCAAGTGGCTGGGGCACCCCCAGCCTATACAACTTCGGCTCCACCAACAAGCGGATCTCCCTTGGAGGTGGCAACTCCTACAGCACTCGCTCCGGATACAGCTATGGGGGCATGGGATTCAGTGGGCCAATCAGCCCCAGGGGCATTCAGGAGGTCAGCATCAACCAGAGCCTCCTGACGCCCCTGAATCTGGAGATTGACCCCAATATCCAGCGGGTGCGCAAGGAGGAGAAGGAGCAAATCAAGACACTCAACAACAGATTCGCCTCCTTCATTGACAAGGTGAGGTGTTGTAAAGACCGATAGCTCTGTGGACACTGCTTAAAAGCAGGTCTGACCCAAAGCTTGCTTAACCCAGTGGGGGATTCACAAATGGGCTTAGCGTCAGGTCCCCAAGAATGTGGTGTGACTTGCCTGCTGCAATCCATTAACTCTTACTAAAGCCCTGCTTGCATTGCCATCAGTAAAGGGTCTTGCCCTGCTTTGGCCAGCTTTGTACCCCCTTTATTTAGCTGCTATTGCCCATAATGTGGGTGCAGGCTTTAAAGATCAAATCTGCACCCAAGCACACCACTGCCAAATTCAGGGAGGAGGGGGCCTCCTGGAGAGGAATTGTCCCAGTAGAACAGGTCTTGATGTAAGTCAGGGCTTGCTGTGTTTGTTTGCACTGCCCTGTACCTCTGTTGCTTTGCTGTCTTGCGCTAATTGATCCTATGTCCTGTGTAAACTTCAGCTCTGGCATCCTCAAAATGCAAGGAATCCAGACCTGGAGTTGGAGTAATTGCCTGACTCTGAGGTCTGTGGATGGCTTCTGTCAAGTGTCAGGCGAGCAGAATCTCCTTATCTGTAATTCATACAAAGCCTTAAAGTCATAAGTCAAGCCCCAGAGTAGCAGCACTCCCTCCTGCTCTTTATCACCCTTCCAGAGTTGAGGTGCTTCCTATGAGCAATCTAAATTCTTCAGACGCCATCTGTAGCCTGTTGTTCCCCCAGGATCCAAACTCTGTAGTGTCAGCCCCCCCTTTCCTCCGACTTTCACAAATGACCCCTTGGTTGTTTCCCAGGTCCGGTTTCTGGAGCAGCAAAACAAAATACTGGAGACCAAATGGAGCCTCCTCCAGGACCAGAAGACTGCCCGGAGTAACATTGCTCCCATGTTTGAGGCATACATCAACAACCTGCGACGTCAACTGGATGGGTTGTTGAATGACAAAGGGCGCTTGGAGGGCGAACTGAAGAACATGCAGGATCTTGTTGAGGATTTCAAGACCAAGTAACGTATAATCTTCCCATCTAACGGTGTAGTTGAGCTGGCAGGTTGGTCAGTAGATTGGCAGAGATATCCCGTTTTTCTGCTAGGGACGGAGATTTTTTTTCCAGCCATGAGTTAGTTGTCTAGTCCAGGGAATCTGCCTGGATTCTTCTTGCCTGGATCGCTTGTTGTTCCTGGCCCATTGTTCCTACATGGTCTTCAGTGGCTCCCTCCTCTTGGCTTTGCTTTGGGGCCTCCTCAGGGATGGCTTCATACTTTGGGTTAGATGTGCCCATTCAGGCCCTTAGGAATGCCTTGGGAGCTCAGCAGGCGGTGGGTGAACTGCTGCTTGCTTTGTGGGTAGGTAATGGAGCAGGTGACCTGCAATTTTTAAGCAATTTTTCAGTCCAAATCGTGTCGCTTGGGAGGAGTCCCATGAAGAAAGTAGCCTTTGTCCCAGCCTGTGCCCAGCCCAGCTGTACAGTGGAATGCCTAAAGAAAGGAGGGAGCTGGCAAACTGGATCAGGCAGGAACTGAAAGCAAACAGATCTGATAATCCCCAGGGTGTGTTTAGGGAAAGTCAATAGCCAGTGATTCCCAAGGAGGTGCACGGTAATGATGTTTCCCCCAACCCTGCTCAGTTATTTCTACTCTGTGCTCATCCACGGTTGTACTTCACATCTCTGCCAGGCAGCAGCAAGGACCTGGTTTGCACCCAGAGGAATTCTAGCCCTAATTTTAGTTGCATGTCACATGAATGCAAGGTGCACAGCTGCATATTTATTCCTCCAGCTTACAGGTCCATGCAAAACCAAACCCTGTGTGTGTTAAGAGAAGGGAAGCAGGAATTAGGAGCCTAAGATGCTAGCGCAGCAGCAGAAGCGAGGCTGTAGTAGCTGGAGTTCAAACCTGCTTCTCCCCATTGATAGAAATGAGATTTTCTTCCTATAGAATTCATTCATTCTATAGGAAGAAAATCTCATTTCTAAGTAGAATACCTAAGACATGACCAGCTCTTTATGTGTCTGTTGCTTCCTCTTCATATGCCCAATTTGCACAGTAATGCTGAGTTTACATCTGGGGTAGGGGAGGGGATGGATATGCACGAGGCTCCAAGGGATGAGGTTCAGCCCCTCATTCAGTAACTGCATTGACTGAGGGCGTGGTTCAAGGTAAGCAAGGGTAGGAGCAGACTGCGTTCATGCTGTCCACGTGGCTTGGAGCAGGGCGCGCCAAGGTGTGACAGTGCACTGGGCTTCCCCGGGCACTTTGGGAGTTAATGGAGAACGTTGAATGATTTGTCAATTCCTTGACCAGCTTGGTGGAGCTTGCCCCAGGAAATTAGGAATTTGACAAACCGCTCTAGAATAATTCAGTCTTTTTACCTGTCTCTGATTATCCATTCTGCGCTGCCGGCCGTGCATACACAGCGCAAGCACATAATTTGCAAGTCGTATATTACTCTGCAATAGCAACGGGTGCAGTTCCTTGACCTGAAAAGGGACAACGTCCATTTATGCCGGTGTAGATGGGCAAGCTTCCAGTGCGGAGCAGAAGTGGGGGTATGTGAAGGCTGTTGGGAGTGAAGCAGCTCATGCTTTGGAAGGCAAATTACAGCGCTAGCCATGCAGGGACTGTGTAAATAAATGGAGCGGTGTTCCAACTATGGCAACAGCAATTCCGAAACAGCTGGAGAAGCTGGTTCCTGCTCTGCTCCTTGGATGACTTTCAGGATTCACACAGCAGATCCTTGCTGTTTGTTTCAGCAGGTTGGCTCGCTTAGAACGGTGTAAGGCAGGCTCTGAGCTCCAGGCTTGCGAGCGGTACAGATCAGTGAACTCCCATAAAATCAGTGGAGCATGGCTTATCTGCTGAGGATCTAGCTCATTACATCGCAAGGTGAAGACCTAAGGAAGGGGTGTAGCCAAAATCAGAAGTTTGTGTGACTTTGAAGGACAGGCATTTTGTGCAGAATGAGAACAATTCTAGTCAGCTCTTACCGGGGTAGTGGCATGGGATTGCCACCTGCAAAACGTTCCCAAATGGCTGTAAGAAGGAAGAGTGCGGTGAAAGCGGCATTAGCAGGTGGTTCAATCAGCATCGAGGGATTTACCAAATCTGCTGGCATCTCTTCTGCATTTGTATTTGCTCTCTCAATGGGGCGAGTGAAAAAGCCGAGAGCCTCAGGACGTAGGCTGCCGTCCTGTAGCTGTTCATGAGTGAGGATAAGGAGCAGAAATCTTCTGAAATGCAGTGAATTTTGATGAATGGGGGAAAGCATGGGTGAGAACTGCTTTTCAGGTTAGTGGTCATGACAGCGTGGACTAGAACAGCTTACAGGCATCAGCTCATCTAAACAGTACCCTGGACCTGAGGCATGCAGCTGGTACCTCTTGTGCCAATAATGCACATGCTGCAGTGGCAGAGCAAACCTCTGCCTCTGGCCGGCCTGCTTGGGGAAGTCACAGGCTTTGCTGAGGTGGCTCACAAAGAGAAATGGAGGGAGAGGGAAGGGAATGGGGGTAACTCTTCACTGTGACTTTTTTTCCTTTTACCCAGGCTCTAACTTCACCCCAATCCCTTTTTTTCTGGCAGATATGAAGACGAAATCAACAAGCGCACGGCAGCAGAGAACGAGTTTGTGGTGCTCAAGAAGGTGAGTGGCCATGGATGTGAGCTGGGACTGATGATATATGTTTGCAGACCTTCTCCCCCTTTTGCCCCTACGCTCTCTTTGCTACAGCTGTGCCTAGAGACCTGCAGGTGAAAAATGACAGCTCTCATTTCTGCATAAAGGCTGCCTCAGTGTAGGCACTGAAGTCCCTGTAGGAAGCTGGGAAGGAGGGCCAGATGCCATGGATATCCTAGATTATGGCTGTATCTTTCCAAACCGACAGTGGACTTGCAAGCACAGGTCCGGGGGACCCTACAGGAATTATGGGATCCTGTGCACCAGTAATGTTTAGTACACTGGTAGATAATTTTTAGGATGTGGTGGTCATTGGGCAGATGGGACATGGAGAGCAGACAGCTTGGGGAACTTGATGGCCTCATGGCTTCTTATGAAGCCATCAAAGGTTGGGTGGATGTAGTCATTAAAGCTACGGCAATCTCAATGGATTATCACTCTTTTTTAGGATGTGGATGCTGCCTACATGAACAAAGTGGAGCTGGAGGCCAAGGTGGATGCGCTGACGGATGAGATTAACTTCCTGAGGTCTCTCTACGAAGCGGTAAGGTCCTTTCTGCTGCTTGTGGCTGCTGCAGCGTAGCACCACCAGTGGGTGAAGAACAGCAAATGGACTAAGAAAATGAATGTGCTGGTTCCAGAGACAGGAAAGGAGATGGAGACGTGGTGTCTTCCCTTGCTTAAGCAGAAAAAAGCCTGCAAGTGCAGTGCACAACCTGTGAATTGTCACAGTGATTTCTCTCTGGCTGGGATGTAAGATGGATTTATTGCAGCCGTAGCCAGGACGTGCATTATTTTTTTTTGATGCTGTTAGTGTGAAAACAAGGAAAACCAGCGTATTATAGCTGTGCTGTAGTGCTGGTGTGTGCGTCTGTGTTTGTGTGCTGTGTGAGAGAAAGAAAGGAAAGCTCCTTGCCCCAGACGCCTTTATCTATCCCATTATTTGCAAGATAAGAGTTTGATTGAACTGGACACATTGCATCCTTGGGTGAGGTGGTGGAATTTGGCCCTCGCTTTGTTGTGAGGCTGATGCTCAAGCTTCCTGGACTAGCATTTCATGCTGGGTTCTTATCTCAGGAGTGGGGTAAGCTAACCTTGCTGTCAAAATGTGGGTGATAAGGAAGCAGCTCCATTTCTGCTGTTGTTTGCTACTTTGTGCTTTCAAGGTTGATGTGATTCAGTTGGTTTCCTTCTAATTAATGAATGTTTTGATTGAATTCTTCTTAATCTGCCTCCCTTTCCCTTTTCTTCTCAGATTCTATCTTTAACTGGCTTCCAAAAGAGAGGCCCTTAAAAGTCAGTGATTAATAGTATTGTTTTTAATGCAACTGGCAGGAACTTCATGAGCTGCAGGCCCAGATCTCTGACACCTCTGTGGTGCTGTCTATGGATAACAGTCGAAACCTGGACCTGGACAGCATCATCGCAGAGGTCAAGGCACAGTATGAAGAGATTGCCAACAGGAGCCGAGCGGAGGCCGAGTCCTGGTATCAAAGCAAGGTGAGTTAAGGGAGAGATAAAGGCAGCTGCAGCTTCTGTTAGTACCTGTATCCTGTGTGTCATGAGGGGGAGAGATTTTAGCCGGCTAATTGACTGCCAGCCTGACTCCATCCTTTTGTCCTATGCTGTTTTATGTCACAGTACGAGGCACTGCAGGTCACTGCTGGGAAACATGGAGATGACCTGCGCAACACGAAGAATGAGATCTCGGAGATAAACCGAATGATCCAGAGGCTGCAGGGTGAAATCGAAAATGCAAAGGCCCAGGTGAGGAGCTGCCCTTGGTCTCCTACTGCAGAGCAGTGGATTTGGCAGCAACAAGCGTGCGAGGGATCTGGGTATAACGCAGCATCTGTAGAAGCAGTTTGGGGGTGGCTGCAATGCTCACTTCAAAAGATCTCGGTTCTGCTGGAGGGAGAAACTGTGTTGTGAGCACTGTAATGCTGAGAGGCTGCTGAACTGTAGGTGAGAACAAGCCTGCCAGCGACCGGGGAGCGCAGAAGGGGAGCGATGCAGAGCCGTTTCCAAAGGGCAAGGCTGCGTGTGGCCTCCCTCCCAGCCACACACATTCCTTGTACCCTCTTGCTTCTGAGTTCTTTGTCCACTCCCTTTTTACAGATGAGAACACCATGTTTGGGCACATAAAAGAATTTGTCAGCTCTATGGGAGTTCTGTTTGCTTTCTGCAGGGGCTGTTATCGCTTTATCAAAACGATGGTGAAAGCCAGACCAGTGAGTGGTTGAGACCATGCTGGGGGCTGAAAACTGGCTGTGAATAACCAGGGTGCACAGAGCTGGAGATAGGCCGTTGTGATTCACCCCTTTGTGTTTATTTGGTTTCAGGGCTGGGAGGCTTTAACGCAGGCTTACAGGCAAAGAGCTGACCCAGTACAGCTCCCTTGAATAATGAATGAGGGTAGAAAGCACGTGTGTTCGGTGTGAGCCCTTCCTGCCAAACACAGGGCTTTTGTGGAGGTGCAGGGGGCACAGCTGAGGGTGTGTTAGACTGCCAGCTTGATGTGGCCCCACAGGGATGCTTTTGGGGTAGCTCTGCATCGTTTGTTAACTGCAGGTCTGCTCGAGTCCACGCTTGCCTCACATCAAAGCTTGCTGGAGACCAACTGGCTCTGAACAAGCTCTGGGGTGTAATAGGAGAGAAAAACCTGAGCTTGCATTAACCCCAGGTGTTGTGCTGTTGTGTGCGGTGTGGGCGGGCTGAGAAGCTGAGGATCCCCTGAAGAAAGTCTTCATGTAGCCAGTGGAGAGAAATAGGGGCTGCCTTTTGGAATAACAGATCTTGGGATGAGATGAGCTTCCTTTGCAGGCTGATCTCCATCCAGTGCTCAAAAAAAAGTGTAGGCATGAACTTCTAGGGATCTAAGTTGAGCAGATGGCTCCAGGGCTCTGCAGATACACCGAGATGGTCTGGCCAGTAGATGTGTCAGAAGTCCATGGGCAGTAGTGTCCTCCACCAAGGAGGTGAGGTGCCCACTGATGTACCCTGCTCCATCCCTGTAGCGTGCCAAGCTGGAGGCAGCCATTGCTGAAGCTGAGGAACGTGGTGAGTTGGCTGTCAAAGATGCCAGGGCAAAGCTGGAGGAGCTGGAGGCAGCTCTGCAGAAGGCAAAGCAGGACATGGCCCGGCAGCTCCGTGAGTATCAGGAGCTCATGAACGTCAAGCTGGCCCTGGACATCGAGATTGCGACCTACAGGAAGCTCCTGGAGGGCGAGGAGAGCAGGTGGGTGCAACCTATGGGTTTTATGTGAGGAAAGGTCCAGCCCCATGTTCCCTTTGCTTGGGGCCATTTTGAGGGCCCAATTCCAATTTCTGCAAGGAAAGAAGAGAAAACCTTGCATATTAAACTGATTGTTAGTCCTGAAAATGCTTTGGCTGAAGAGCCAAACTGGCAAGTTAATACTTTTGGTGAAAATATTCAGAGAAGGAAAAAGTTGTTTCCCGTCATGTGTCTGCTGCGGCAGAAAATTTCCAAGTGGCTCAAATCCTCATGGGATTAGGGCAGAGGTTCTGTGGTCTTTCAGGCCCCCCTGGGTGATAACAGAGTTTGTAAATGTAGGGCCAGAACAAAGCGCTGGATGGCACACTTATCTTGTCTGAATTATTTACAAGAGCAGTAATAACTCACTGCCATTGTCTTCATCCTCAGTGCTGAGGCCCTGGGGGAACTCTGAGTAATACGGAGTCTAACCCGTCCTCTTCCTTTTTTGCCCTTGTGTTTTTCTTTCTCCCAACAGGTTGGCTGGTGATGGAGTTGGCAACGTCAACATCTGTGAGTTGATTTTATCATTTATAATAGTTACACATAGCCATGTGCCTACAGAAAATGCAGGTGGGGACCAGCTGGGTCTGCGTGCAGGAGCCTCACAGTGCCCTGCCTTAGCTTCTGCAGCCCAGTTAGCCCCTTTCTTAAACGGGAGCCCCCCAAGACAGAAGTTGATAGCGCTGTTGGCTCCATGGCAGGCTTCAGCTCTAACTCATCTGTGTGAAATTTAGCTCAGGGGAATACTGATCTTTCTTTCTTCACATTTTTTGTATGAAGGAAAGTGTACTAATGAGAAAAGGCATCACCTGGGTTGGAAGTTAGTGCAAAGGTGATGTTAGAGGGTGTCTTTCCAGCCTGGGAAGCATTGCGTACTCACCTTGCCTGGACATTGGACAGGTGCTGGTGTCTCAGGGACACTGTCTACAGCTCTAAACCAGTGGCTCTACATTTCATCCACTTAATTGCCGCTGATAGCTGGGGAACCACGTGCCCACAGCCTCTTCGGTGCACCACGAGATGAGCTGAACGTGTTTATGATGTGAGGGTTCTCCATGCACAGGGGGTCTTGAGCCAAACTGAGCGATGGAGAAGGAGATGGGCTGCTCAACCCCCCCATGCATCTGGCTTAGCACAGAGAATAAATGCTCTGGACCAAATTTAGCGTCCTGTTTTGCAGGAGATCGTAGAGAGTTTTCATCTGGTTGCTGCAATTTAAAAATGCCCTTTTTGTGAGGGTGCCAAACTGTGTTCCAAGTTCCCTGGTGTTCACATTTCGTTTGCTTCTCTCTGTGCCACAGCCGTGGTCAGCTCCAGCGGTGGAGGTTCCAGTGGATTTCTGGGAGGAGGCCTTAGCCTGGGAGCAGGCATGGGCAGCGGGGCGCTCGGCTTCTCCTCTGGGGGTGGCTCCAAATCCTACACCATCACCACAACCTCGTCCAGCAGGAGAAGCATCAGGAAGTAACTACAGGAACGGAGATCAGCGGTACCCATTACACGGGAGGAGGGAAACCATAGAAAGAAACGTTTTGTTGCCTTTTATAGGACAAATTGGCTGCAAAATTTCTGCAGTGGTGAATGAATTGGAGTAAGACATACCAGAGTACCTGACCCTGCCGCATCACGCCTAAGGCTTGATCCTGCACTGTTGAACTCAGTGGGCACCATTCCACTGAGAGCAGGTTCAAGCCTGTAGGGTGAAATTTATCCAGCGAAGCAGGCAGTATAATGCTTTTGTTACTTGTGTGCTTGGTACCCCCTGTTCAGAGCTGGATTTCACCCTTTGAAGGGCAAAGCAATCATCTGAGCGGCAAGCTATTCCACATTGCTGCTGTGGTTTTGCAAAAGAGACCAGAAGATTATCTCCCTCTTAATACCATTTGGAAGACTTCATTCCCTTAGGTTCCTCAGAAAATGCCAACCCTGGTTAAGATTTCATCCTGGGTTTGTTTTCTTAAAGTGTACCAGGAAGAAAACAGTGAAACTGTTTTGGGTTTCTCCTTATTTTCTTTGGAAATGGAATTCAACAGTTCTCCTCTGAATGAAGGCAACGCAGATGGATTTATTTTCAGGTTCCTTATAGCGAAATAACTCATAAACCAGCTCCCCCCCCATTCCCTCTCCTTAAGAGAAGCCCAAAGCTTAAGGGATATGAAGTTGCTTAAAATTCTAAGTAGCACACTAAAAGAGGAGATAACATTCCCCATCCCTGGGAGTCTCTGCTTACCACCCTGTATTTCAAAGCATACCTAGTGATATCTGGTGTCTTGACTACAGCTAGGGAAAAAGCGTGTTTTGTTGATGCATCATTACAATAACTACTTGTTCCTGCCAAAATGTGTCTTCAACTTAAACATGCCAGGGAAAATAGTTAGGTCATTACCGCGGTAGGAAGAATTGTTAGATAAATAACAAAACTGCACAGAATTTTTGTATTGCATGCTCAGCCGTGTCCTAGCAGTGTATTTTTTGGTTGACGTTTTATGCCTTTGTGATCTGAGACCTTGTTGTGAGGCCGTTAATAAAAAAGTTTCCCTATTGTGTGCTGCTTCAGTCCCAGCTGATTTTCTTGTCTGTGGTGCCCTGGATGCTCAGGAGCTCTGGAAAACATTGAATTCCCCCCTTCCTTCTGTCTCCAGAGCCTGCTCCTGGCTCTGTCCCCTCGAGCAGTGCCACACTGTGGTCAGGGTCAGGATTTAGGGTTTGCTACCTGCATGGTCTCTCATTGCTGGGTGAATTTTAGCTGCCTGCTTTGCACCGAGTCTGGGCAGCGGGATTATGGGGCTGGTTTTGTTCAAGCACTTGGCTCCAGCCCAGCCCCTGATCAGGACTACAACTGAGACCAATCCCTGTCCCATCTTCTTCTGCTGAGCCGAGGTGGAGGAGACACCTCTCTTGCAGATGGCCAAGGCTTGGAGAAGTAAATCTGGGCCTTGCTGCATGAGGACAACTCATTCCTGCGCCTTTTGGGGCAGCATGGGGTGAGAAGGGCTCCCCCCAGGGCGATTTGTGCTTGCTTCCACTCCTCTCGCAGGGCCATGGTGCAGAGGCAGGACATGCCCTTGCTGGAGCTGCTGGTGCAGGAGGCATCACCCCAGTGGGGATGGGGCCAGGCAGAGATGTTGTAGTCGCTGAGAAAAGCTGTTTCCTCCAGGATGAGGATGGCGACGAGGCTGCCAGGGCCTTGAAGGATGCTTTACCCACCTGTGGCTACCTAGACCCCATCACTCCGGTGCCCAACGCGGCCCAGCACCTCGCCACTGAGCAAGCACAGTGCTGAGCCTGTGTGTGGTTTTACTACACGGGCAGCATTAATGGCAGGGAGGGGAGGAATCCAGGGTGCCCAGCAGAGCCACGTTATCGGCAGCCTGGCACGCCCAGCTCATGGCTTTTATGTCATAGCCAAAAAATCAAAATGAAAAAAAATCCCCTGAAGTTAACTGAAAGGAAGAGCTCAAAGAAAGGCATTGCCCAGGTGATTTTGGCAGGGGCTGCCGCTGTTTGCTGTCGTTTGCACAGCTTTGTGATACTTAGTGAGGAATTGCTTGTCTCTCTCAGCATTGCAAGAGATTAGCAGGGCTGCAGCACTGCTCCTTGGATTTCTGGGTATCAGGCTTGCAGCCCCGGCCTGGGCGGGGGCACGTGCAGTCTGTGTGGCTGCAGCTTTTCCACGTTGGCAGAACAACATATGCTGCGTACCGGTGCTGGGGAAAAGGGGATCGGCACGCTTCGGGGAACACCGTGAAGTATCTTTGTGAGTCCGCAGAGATGGACTCGGTGCTTTGTGCTTGTCTTTGGATCCAGTCTGGGCTCAGTCTGGGGTCATAAGTGGAGCTGGTTGAAATCTCATCTCTCTGCGTCGGAGGGGATGCTGAGATTATGAAGGCAAAGCGCCCTGAATTAGTGTAAAAGCAGGCGTATCCAGAGTATCCTGTTCACTGAAATTTCTGCAAGCTGGATTTGGGAGAAATAATTCAGCTTCAGAAGCAGCTTTGCAACGGGGGAGATTTTTGCACTTCTAGAGAAGGGAGACAGACACGACCCAGAGAAACCCAGCACCTCCCCACTCCAGAGCCCTCCACCATGGAGCACCACCGCTGCCGGCCGTCGCCCAGCTCCCACCACTTGGACTGAGCCTCCTGGGTGCCAGACTTTGCCTCCCACTGCTTGTCTGAATAGCAGCTGAGCTTCCCGTGCTGGTGGGCAGGATGCCACTGCTGGAGAAAATAGAGGCAAAAAAAGGAGGATGATGGGAGCAAGCAGGTCTCAGAGGTATTAAAAGGTAGCAAAAGCCATCAAACAATCCACAACTGTATTTTCTGGCCTCCCTGTTTTGCAGTGGTGACTAAGAAGAATAATGAGCGTCTGAAATGTGGATAAAATCATACACAAAGGATGCTCATGTTGGTGCGGGGCCAGGAACGTGCCTGGTCTGGACGTTGGGGTGACCCGGCAAGCTGCTGTGGTTCATGGAGGAGCTGTGAATTTGGGCTCAAAGAATTTAGGGAAAGCTGGAGGTTGTTTAGCTTTGCAAATGTGAGTTGAGGGAAAAAGATGGAGCCCAGTAAAGAGCAAAGATAATTGCAGAGGGCAATTCCTCCTCAAATGGGCAAGTCCTTCGACCCATCTGGTGACATCTCAAGGACACTATTCTGTTCATGCTTTGGGGCCGGGTATGGCCAAGACCCTCCTGGCCCGGTTTTCCCTCCTGTTATGATTTAGGCAGGTAATACTACACAGTCAGGAGCACATCCATCTTTCTGAACTCACCTGTGCCTTTTCAGCCTTCTACAGTACAACTCCATAACTGTAAGTGTCGCCTCCATCACTGAAGCATCTCAAAGCCTTTCATTATGATCACTTCAGTTAAACGTAAAAAGTATGCTTTATAATAACTATCTAAGTATACTCTATAATATATTTTTTTAACCTGATAATTTAAGCAAATACTTCTTTGAGGGTTCCTTCTATCTCTGCTTGCTCCTGGCCTCTGTATTTCTCCCCTCCTAGTGAGCTGTCCTGATTTTCTCTCTCCAGTTAAGTGCCCCAGCCGAATGCCGTGTTCCTGCTGGACCACCCCCAGTGTTTCCTTCTGGGCTGCGTTGCAGGATGCGGTCGCTTTGCTCTGTCCACCTGGCCCCGTGGCACTGCCGTACCACCAGCCGCAAAGCCTGGGATGCGAGGTTGGCCGTGCGGTATTGTAATAACAGGACTGAGGTCATTGGCAACGCGGTTCTGTCCACAGATGTCAGATGTTTTACAAAGCAGGTAAGTTCTGTTCTTCTCTGTGGGGAAACCGAGGCAGGGGAAGGGGGAGGTCTTGGAT
>NW_009258623.1:240286-254021 GCF_000687185.1 Egretta garzetta
TCTGTAGGGAACCCGAGGCAGGGGAAGGGTGAGGTCTTGGATGCCACCAGGCCTGAGAAGAACGCTACAGGTGGCAGGGAACTTTCTTCAGTTCCCTGGTGTTTAAGCTGCATTTGCTTCAGTTTCCATCAGGTTTTCAGTAGCTACTAAGGCCAAACCCCTGCTCTGAGGTTGATTTTGGTTTTCATCTTCATCTTGTGTTTAAAAGGAATTAAATGGCATGAAACCAGCAATGGGCTGGGCTGAGTCCCTAGCACCCACTGGGCAGGGAGGAGCAAGGCTGGAGGGAGACAGCTCCTACCCTGGGAATGCTTCCACCTGGGAAGCTGAATTAGCTTGATGGGAAGCCTAATTGGCTTGATGAGGTTATAAGGGGCAACACCCCATACAGCAGAGAAGAAAAGAGGTCCACTGGCCTCTTGCTGGTGATGGGGGTGCTTTGTGCTCCTGCAGGAGAGCAGCCACAGCCTGGGAAGAGGAACGTAGCATGGGCTGGGAGCTGGGTCTGCTTTGCCTAGGGGGTGGCTGCAACGAAGCTGTGCCCTGTTGGAGAGCTGAGCAGGACCTGGTCTGGTGCCAGGATGAGAAGAAGGACAAAGGGATGTAAAACCCTCCAGCGGCTCCTGACAGGTGGCTTTGAGGAGTTCCCAGGCAACTTGAGACAATCAGTCATGGCTTTAAGGGATTTAGCAATCATGGAATGGTTTGGATGGGAAGGGACCCCCAGAGGTCACCCAGCCCAACCCCCCCGCAGGAGCAGGGGCACCTTTAACCAGACCAGGTTGCTCACAGCCCCATCCAACCTGGCCTTGGAGGTTCCCAGGGATGGGGCCTCCACCCCCTCTCTGGGCAACCCCTGCCAGGGTTTCACCACCCTCCCGCTAAAGAATTTCTTCCTTAGATCCAGCCTAAACCTCCCCTGCTTCAGTTTCAAACCATCCCCCCGTGTCCTGTCCCAGCCGGCCCTGCAATCAATGATAGTAATAAAAAGTTTCAGTTAGCTTTATGCAAATTGCTCCAGCATCTCTGCTTAGTCAGTGCCCTCTCAAAGTTTTTGTTTGTTTGTTTTTCCTGGGGGGAAAAAATCATTTGGGGCTCCACCCTGTCCTAATGAAGACATGGAACCTGGGAAGCACCTGCTTCTCGTGCCTTGCTGGCAGCCAGCTGGGCCGTAACCACTCAGCACTGGGTGGAATGGATCCTGCTCCTTGTGTGCAGGTGTGAGGAAGAAGAGAGCTGTAATTCCAACTCAGTGGTGCTTCAGAGCGAGGTTATAACCCCTCTGCTTGCCTAGCTGCTCGTGTCCGTGGAGAACAGATGTGTTGGGGGTTATGGGAGAGCACTGAGGTGCGGTGTCTGGGATGGAAGAGCTCCCAGCGGGTGGAGGGCTTGGCCTGTGCCTGGTTTAGACCCCTGTAAGCTTTGGTGTTGAGATCCCAGAGCCAAGACAAGAATTAACCCTCCTTTCCCCAAATGAAGGTGTCAAATGAAGGTAACTGAGTTGCTATGTCGATTTATTGGAGATGCAAAACTAAAACCAGGGTGGAAGCTGCTGACAAAATATAAGGTCATTAGAAATAAATCCCTGCTTCCTCTTTTTCTTCCCAGATAGGGTTAATGTACTTACACTAGCAGTTCAGCCTGCTTAGCTACTTGACAGCTGGGAAGGTAACTGATGCTGGTCCCATGCATTTAAAGTTGGGTTTCGATCCCTTGAACAAGATCACAGAGGAGCGTTGTGTCCTAGGGCCAGATACGTCGATGGATCAGTCCCTTTCATACCTGATAGTGGACTCTGGCCCCCAGACTCTTCAGTTATGATGGCATTTATGGCAACAGATGAGCCAGACCGTTAAAACCCCAGGAAGAAAAAGGAAGTTGAGGATCAATTTCAAAACAGGTAATGCAAGTGCATAAGCAAACCACCTTCACACAGCAACAGCCCTTGAGATCTGTCCTTTGGGGCAAATAATCAATGAAATAAATGCAATTTGTCTGCAAGCGTAGGCAATTTCGGATGAGTTCTACTCGTGCCAGGACTGTATGCGTAGTCTAAAAGGCTGGCTGGTAAAGCTAGGTTGATCCAGGGTGGGAGCTGCTAAGACACTGGGCTGGGTAAAGCTCTAATGAAAATGCTCATAGGTGGAAGGTGCCCTCTCTCGCACTTCATTTTAATCCTTGAATCTGTAGGAGTGGAAAGACCAGGGCATGACACCAAAGGCATCTTGTTTTAACTGCATAATGGGAGCAATGAGGGGGATTTTGGCCTTTCTTGCTCCTGGATTACCTAGCAGAAATAGCAAAACTCTTGACCATGGAAAAGCCCCCTTTGCTTTTTGTGTCCCCGTGCATGGAAAATGGGTGTGGAGCCTGGAGGAGCCGGGTGCACATGATCCAGCTCTGGCCTGGCTGTTGCTGTATGGTGGCAGAAAGGCTTCCTGTGCTGGTGGGCAGGTTTGCTTTCAAAGTGGTGTTTTGTTTCCAGCCTTCCAATTTATCTACAGCTCTTTACATGTTGCTCTTGGCTGACTTGGTCACGGACACCACCTTCATGCGGGAGCTCCTCGTGCCCCTGCTGCTAGCACCATCGCTGCAGCTCACCACCGTGCCGCAGACCCCCATGCTGCTGGTCCACCGTGCGTTTCTTTTGGCTGATGGGTGGGTGTTTGCAAAGCCAGGCTCTGGACCATAGGTGAGACCTCCCTGAAAATGGCAGACAGCTGCAAAAGGCAGAGCAAAGCTGAGTTTCAGCTTAGGGAATTCCCTGGAGAAAAGGCAGAAGATGCCGGAGTTTGGTAGAAGGTGAACGCTCCAACTTACGGATGTTGATAGGGAAGCCACCTTTTGCACAGAGCCTGTAGAGGATGGGAAAAGGTTGCACATTATCAATCTGCCTTCAGATGCAAAGGCCTTTAGCCTCAAATGTGAGCCTGATCCTCTCTAGCCTGTCTCTCGCTGTTTGGAGGCAGTAGGACTGGCTGTTCGGGTGGGTTTGCACTGGTGGAGGTCTGTTACGACTGATGGAAAGAGCTGACCTGCGCCAGGACTGCCCAGATGCCTTGCAGCACTGGCCAGTTGTTTTTCCTTCAACACGTGCATCTAAAGTAGCTTGTGCAGCCCTGCTGGGGTCTGTCACTCACCTGCTCTCCTCTCCTTCCAGCAGCTTCCTATAGGTGACGATCTCGATGTCCAGGGCCAGCTTGATGTTCATGAGCTCCTGGTACTTGTTGAGCTGCTGAGTGAGGTCTGCCTTGGTCTGCTTCAGGGCTGTCTCCAGCTCGGAGAGTTTGTGCTTTGCATCCTTGACAGCCGTTTCCCCACGCTGCCCAGCATCTGCCACAGCGGCTTCCAGCTTGCAGCGCTGCAAGAAGCGGGACACGGTCAGTCTGTGCTGTCTCTTGCTATCTTCAAACGTAATCACAGAATCACAGAATCGCAAGGGTTGGAAGGGACCTCGGGAGATCATCTAGTCCAACCCCCCTGCTAGAGCAGGCTCTCCTAGAGCAATCTACACAGGACTTCATCCAGGCGGGCTTTGAATATCTCCAGAGAAGGAGACTCCACAACCTCCCTGGGCAGCCTGTTCCAGTGCTCTGTCACCCTCAAAGTAAAGAAATTCTTCCGCATATTCAACTGAAACCTCTTATGTTTCAGTTTGCACCCATTGCCCCTAGTCCTGTCGCTGGACACCACTGCAAACAGACTGCTTCCATCCTCGTGACTTCCGCCCTTCAGATATTTGTATGTGTTGATAAGGTCCCCTCTCAGTCTTCTCTTCTTCAGGCTGAACAAGCCCAACTCTCTCAGCCTTTCCTCGTAGGGGAGGTGCTCCAGTCCCTTTATCATCCTAGTTGCCCTCCTCTGGACTCTTTCTAGGAACATTATCAAGAGGTGGGTTTAAAGTCTGATTGTGCATTCAGCCCAGCAGTAAGGTGGACACAGAGTCCCCTCTGGCAGGAATTTGAGGGAGCTAGACGTGCAGTGTCGGTGCTCCCTCGTGTTGCTTGCAGGGGATGGGATGATGTGACTGCATCTGACTTCAGGTACTGCATGAGTTGGGCTTTAATGCAGCCCTGGTTGGAGCAGCAGGATCGCAGCCCATGAACACCCTTTGCAAGGTGCTACAGCAGCATTTGATTTAGTTGCAGGAGCTCGCAGGAACAGCAGTTCCCCCTCTGCCCTGCTGAAACAGCCAGACCTGGCTGTGCTCACCTGGTCCTTGGTGCTCCTCACTTCTCCGTTCAGTCTCTGGACTATCCATGTCAGCTCAGCTATCTTGGGTTTTGCCTCTCGCAGGCTGTCAGCGTTTCTGCCTGCAGTGACTCGCAGCTCCTTAAACTAGAAAAGCCCAAAAGACTTCATTGCATATCCCCAAAATACATGCTTTGAGTTAAATAGGAGGAAATTGGGAGAGTAGGGGGTGTTTCTCTGGGTCTGAAGTTGGTCTGAAGAGAGAAACTGCACCCAAAGCCTCCCTCTGCTGGGTTTTCTCACCTTGCTTTCATACCAGGCCTCCGCTTCTGCCCGGCTCCGGCGGGCAATGTCCTTGTACTGAGCCTTGACATCTGCAATGATGTCATCCAAGTTGAGATCTCGGCTATTGTCCATCTGCACGACCACCGAAGTATCTGAGATTTGGGCCCTTAACTGGTGGATTTCCTGGTGGTGACATGGGGTTGAGCTGTTCAGAGAGGTGCTGGTCCCGCTGCGCTCCGAGGCCAGCCCCGAGCTGATGTGTCAGCCACATCGTGCAACTCTGTCCCCCTTTGGAGTGACCAAGCAGAGATGAATTGCCGAGTCTCACCATTCACCACAGGTGACGACCACCCTGCATTACCCCCTCTTCCCCTGTCCTTTGGGATAAGCAACTTCAAAATCCAGCTGGGAAATGCAAATGACGGGTGGAGCAATAGGGAGGCTTCTTACCAGTTGGTAGAACATTCTCAGGAATTCAGCCTCTTCTTTCAGGCTTTCCACCTTGGCCTCCAGCTCTGCTTTGTTTAAGAAAAAACAGTCCACGTCCTGGAGACGCGTTGGGGGTAGAAGGAAGTTTGTTAGCGAGAGCGGACTCAGGGCTACCCTTGGGGTGAAGGACTTTCAGTGCTGGTACCATGACCGTGCGCCAGCTCCCAATTACACAGTTGCTGTTGATTTGAGTTCAAGCAAACTCAAGCACCAGCTCCTGCTTGTACTTGTTGTGGGTGCCGCTTTTGGGAAATAAATCACCGCATGCACCCCAAAGACCTGAACCTGGAGAGGACAGTTCAAACAGCCCCTTGCTCACCTTCTTTAGGGCATTAAACTCACTCTCGCTGCATGTCCGCTGGCTGCATTCGTCCTTGTACCTGTGTGGGAAAATGGCACAATTACATCTTTGTTTGGGTTTCTGCTGGCCGCCTTTCAAGAAGTGAAACTCCTGATTTATTTTTTTTTTCCCTCTCCCCAGTGTTTTGGGATGCTTTGGTCTTGTTTCATAGCCCATGGGAAAGCAAACATGTTTTCAGAGAGGTTTCTGCATCCTTACAAATTTGCAGCAGAACTGTTTTCACTTGACCTCCACAGCAAATAGCTGCAATGTTTCTAAATGTTAATTCCTTGAATTAGGGAGGAGAGAAGGAGGACCTGGAAGAGGAACATCCCCTTTCCTCCATCTCTCTGTAAATTGGGACCTTATTTTATATACTGAGGTCCTGGTAGATCTTTCCATCTACCTTCTAGTTCTCTGGGAACTGTTTACTGCCACAAAAAGTTCAGTCTTTGCCTGTTTCCAGATCTTGAACATTTTAAGCCCTGCACTCACATGTCTCTGGTTTTTACTTACGTTTTCTTGTTGGTTTCCAAAACCTGCTGTGCTGCTTTCAGGTCTGTTTCTAACTGCGCTCTGTTGTACCCCAGTGCTTCCATCTGCTTCTTCAAGTTACCAATATAAGCCTCTAACACGGGCACGATGGTATTCTTGCCGTGTTTGTGACCCTGCAGAAAGCTCCACTTGGTCTCCAGCACCTTGTTCTGCTTTTCCAGGAATTGAACCTGAAGCCCAGAAAGCAAAATAGGAAACAAGATGAGAATTAAGGGCTTGCGAGAGCCAGTGTCCATGCAACAGCAGTGAAATGTGTGCCCCTGCTCTTGGTAAGTGTGAATACAGCCTTTCCTAATCCAGGGTGGTTTTGTGCATAGGCTGTTTCTGGGTGACCCACGTGGAAATGCACAAAAATCGAAGCATTTCTAGAAAGGAGAGATTTGCAATAATTTGGGGATGTGCAGAGAGGAATGGGAAGGAACTGGAATGCTGATGAAACCGGTTTTAGCTTGTTTCCTCCCTGCAGTCAGGCCTAGAAATTGGATCGCTAGTGCCTGTACACTGAAGCTTCTCCAGTGGCTCTTTGGTGCTCCACTGGCACCCTTATGCATCTTGCCCTCAATGTCTAAAATGAGTTGTCTTACAAGGTTTTCATGCCCCTTCTGTGCTAGACACCTCACTTGGACTCTAGTGCCTGCAAACAGGAGCTGAGGAGGTGTTCCCAGCTCACCTTGTCAATGAAAGAAGCAAATTTGTTGTTGAGGGTCTTGATCTGCTCCTTCTCTTGGTCCTTCACCATTTGCATGTTGGGATCGAGTTCCAGTCTGAGTGGTTGGAGCAGTTGCTCGTTGATGGTAATGGGTGTGATGGTGCACGGCCTGGAGACTCCACAAACCACGTAGCCAAAGCCAGCGCCTCTGTAGCCGAACCCCGTGCCAGCTGCACCAAAGCCATATCCACATCTTGGAGGAGGACATCTTTCAACAGGTATTCCAGACCTGGAGGATGCCACACCATGAAGACTTCTGCTGCTGAAATAACCCAAACCACAGTAGCCCATGCCACCACCCCAGTGGCACAAGGCAGCGCTGAAACTACATCGACTCCTGGGAAGAGCTGCAGAGGACAACCTGAAATTCCTGACGGCATGGCTGGAGCTGGTGCTGTAGGAGCAGCAGGACATGGTCGCTGGTGGGAAAGGGACTGGTGCAGGTGATGTGCTGGGAGCAGATTTGAGGGTGCAGTTCCTTCTGACCACAGTGGAGCACCTTCCTTTTATTTGCCTGGAAAATGGGGTGAGGCTGCATGAAACTTCCACAAAATGTTTATGATGCAAAGAATGCAAACTACTTAGCATATGTTGTGCTTACCAACAGCGAAGGCAGCAGCATGTTTGCCCCATAAATGTTTGAAGAATGCTGTTAAGTCAGAAGGGTCACATTTAGGTCTTCTGTAATAGCAACAAAAATTAGGGGAGTTGTGCTGGGTGAATTGTTTTCGGGAGACACGGTGGAAATGGCACGTTCCCCTTTTTATAGGTTGGACAAAGTGGGACTGAGCCTTTGAAAATGTAAAATGCTTTTGTATCGAAGGAGATCTTTGCATTTTGCTGGTACCTCAGCTTGCAAGTAAAAGCGTTGGAAAGGAATGTGATTCAACCTGCTGTTTAATAAAAGCTATCAGTAATAACTGTGAATTTACTGACAATTAATGACCAAGGTCTTGCAGGCAGGTTAGTGGTAAATGACCACGTATTGTTGGTTCTGCCTGTAAAAAGGCAACGTCTTTTAATGCCAGGGAGACATCCGTGGGGCCACATCTATTTCTCAAAGTGACTTTTCTGCAGGTTGCTGATATGAGTGTTTTCCAACTTGATAATATATTGGGGGGGAGTTGCTGAGTAGTTGGAATTGAAACCGATGCTTGGAACGTGGTAGCTTTTGCAGACACTCTTACTGGCCAAATCCTCAGGAAACTGGTGTCTTCTCCTCCCCTAATCCCTCAGCGTGAAGGTTAAGTTCCCACCTGGTTTGGGGCAGGGCCAGGCTTGGTCTTTCGCCTCCTACGTTGGGCGAATGCCCTCATTGCGGCGTCAGGGCTTGGACTCTTCCTGCCTTTGCTGTTCGCATGCGTGTGTGTCTGGGTCCTTGGAGGAACAGGGATAGCGTCGGTGCCTGCGTTGCTGAGTGGGAGGGTGGCGTGTTTTGTAGGGGCAGGGTGGAAGTTTCAAACTAATGATTTTGGTTTGTTTACTGCATTTCTTTCCCCTTCCCTATTCAGTGGTTGGTTACAATTGCAAGCCAAAATTACCGGCTTTGCTGTAAGGATCTGGGAGCTCTTGGACACTTTGGCTCCAGGACTCATGGGCATCCTTTGGGGAAGGGGACATGACAAGATCTAGAATTAATCTTGGGATTGTCCTCAATCCTCATGTGTCAGACCCTGTTGCTCCAGCCTGTAGTTGTGTTTTATGGCTCTCTGGCTGCACCTCTTCTCTCCACGTTGTCATCCTAGGAAATGCTCTCTGCTTTTGACGAGGCAGGTGACACCAAATGCAACTGTCCAGCGCTTTTGGACAGAGATCTGAAGACAGGGGTTGCAGGAGGCTGGGCTTGCAGGGAGACCTGGAGTACTGTGTCCAGTTCTAGGCTCCCCAGTTCAAGGAAGATGAGGAACTCCTGGAGAGAGTCCAGGGGAGGGCAACAAGGATGATGGGGGGACTGGAGCATCTCCCCTACGAGGAAAGGCTGAGGGAGCTGGGCTTGTTCAGCCTGGAGAAGAGAAAGCTGAGGGGGGATCTCAACAACACCTACAAATATCTCAAGGGTGGGTGTCACGAGGACGGAGCCAGACTCTTCCCAGTGGTGCCCAGTGCCAGGACAAGGGGCCATGGGCACAACCTGAAGCAGAAGAGGTTCCAGTTAAATGGGAGGAAGAACTTCTTGACTGTGAGGGTGACGGAGCCCTGGCTCAGGCTGCCCAGGGGGGCTGTGGAGTCTCCTTCTCTGGAGATCTTCAACCCCCACCTGGATGCTGTCCTGTGCCCCCTGCTGTGGGTGAGCCTGCTTGAGCAGGGGGGTGGGACTGGGTGATCTCTGGAGGGCCCTGCCTACCCCTGCCATGCTGGGATTCTGTGATAAAGCTGCAGGTTCTCCAATGCAACAGGGAAAGGCAGTTGAATATCATAGAACCGTATAATGGTTTGGGTTGGAAGGGACCTTTAGAGGTCATGTTGTTGAACTGACTCAAAAAAAACCCCAAATGTTTTAGGCTAGCTCAGTTAAGCCAAATAGTTCAAATTGGGTTGAGCATGTTGTGAGTGAGACATTTTGGTGCTGCTTTGTTGTTGTTATTACTTTCCTCTGCTTTATTAAACTGTCTTTATCTCAACCCATGGGTTTGTTTTTTTTTTTCTGATTCTCGCCTCCATCCCACTGATGGGGGCAGGGGGGTGAGCGAGCAGCTTCGTGGTGGTCAGCTGCCTGCCAGGTTAAACCATAACACAAGCAATAACGGCCTCCAGTTGTGCCAGGGGAGGTTTAGGTTGGACATTGGGAAACATTGCTTCCCCAGAAGGGTTGTCAAGCACTTGAACAGGCTGCCTGGGGAAGTGGTTGAGACCCCATCCCTGGAGGTATTTAAAAGACATCTAGATGTGGTGCTGAGGGACGAGGTTTCGTGGTGGACTTGTCAGTGCTGGGTTAACGGTTGGTCTTGATGGCCCTAAACATCTTTTCCAACCTAAATGATTCTATGAGTAGTAGGCATAGGGATTTGTCTGGTACTTAAAAATATTCACAGGGCAGCCACCGTCTACACACAACTTTAGGGGGATGGGGAAAATGGAGAGGTGTAAAAACCAAAGTCTGTGTTTAATGTGTGTCCCTGTAACTGGCCAATAATTGGGAGGTTTGGAAGCTGCCAGCAGGCCAGGGAGGTGCTTTGGACCTACCATGACTCAGCTGCTCAGTGCATGCCTATGAGGAAGTTTTCCTGAGTCCAGTATCATGCCCAAGCAGGGAAAGGGTTTTGCTTTGGCTCTGTGTGTGTAGGTGTGAGCCAGTCCTGGCCAAGGGCTTTCCTTCTGTCCCCTCAATTAGCCCATGTGTAAATAGGTGCCCAATCATTTCGGCTGGGGTGGCAAAGGTGGCCAAGCACGACTGTGGCTGAGCCTTTGGCTTGATGAGATCTGATGCTACGCAAGACATCATCTTTATTCATGCAGGGTCTTCCATCTGGGGGGAAGACCTAAGTGCCCAAGTGCGTTAGGAGCTTTTGACTTTGTAAGGCGTTTGGGTCCATAAATTCTGGAAAGTGCTTTGGAAAGTGTCACCCCTCTGGGACTTTGGATCTTAGTGGGATTTGGTGCAATCACAGAGGTGATGGCTCATCAGACAGACTGTGAAAGGTGGTTGGGGGGTTAGATGTGTGACTATCGCTTCCTTGTAGGGTCATACGAGTACCCACCTGCTTTCCTCTCCATCCAGCAGCCTCCTGTAGGTCATGATCTGGATGTCCAGGGTCAACCTGACGTTCATGAGCTCCTGGTGCTCGTGTGCCATGTCCTGCTTTGCCTTCTCCAGCTCAGAGAGTTTGCACTTTGCACCTTCAGTAACCACTTCCCTGTGCTCCTCAGCTTCAGCAATGGTTCCCTCCAGTTTGCATCTCTGCAGGTAGGAGATTTTCATTACTGCCACTTATTTGCATGTGCTTTGAATAGTTCACACTGTTGAATCTGCCTGTCTGTATGTTCATCCACCTGCACTTTGTCGTATTTTCAGCCTCTATAGATAAACCTTTAACTCTAGGATGATTCCCTCTGTCCAGCTGAGACTTTGGTGTATGTGTTGCCTTCTCACCGCAGGTCTCTGCTGATGGTAGGTCAGTTATTAGTCATAATAAACCATTTTACTCTGTACTTGGGATTACCAGCACGGCTTAAAGTTGAGCAGCTGACATGTATTTCACCAAAACTGGCTTTATGGCTCCCTTGCTCTAACAAGGGAGTTTTGGAAAGCCACAACCTGGGAATGGTGATTGACACATTATTGCCCCTGAGTCATCCTTACCTGGGCTTTGGTGTTTTCACGTTCTTCAGTCAGTCCCTGAGTCACCCGATTCAGCTCCACAATTTCATTCTTTGTATTACGCAAGTTGTCGTCATGTTTGCCAGTGGTTTCTCTCAGTTCCTCATACTGAGGAGAGAGAAAATGCAATGAAAATAAATACCAGCGTGAGGAGATGAGTCAGTAATGAAACCTGCAATGGGATCCTGAGTCCGCAATCCCGGATCTTGAGCTTTCAGGCAAAACCCTTTCTCACTGGGGGACACGAATGGCTCATTGACACAGCAGCAGCTCTGTGTGTGAAGCCATTAAGAGAGGAGGTTTCACACGTGGGGAAAACACAGCAGGTGGTGAAGAAAACAGACCTTTAAAAGGTCTGTTCAACCCAAATTAGGAAATCTGAACAAGCGGGGGCCCCCAGCAGAAGTGGGACATAGATACTTTTGTGCGTGTCGTCACGACTCACGCTGCTGTAGTACCAGGTTTCTGCATCAGCCCGGCTTTTTTTGGCAATGTTGTCATCTTGAGCGTTGGCATCAGTGATGATGTCATCTATGTCCCATCCTCAGCTGTTGTCCATTTGCACAATAACAGAGGTGACCAAAATGGGTGCTTGGAGCCGAGTGATTTCCTAGGGGTGACAGCAAGATTATCGGTCATCTGCACTGGAGGTGCTTTCCCTGTGGATCTCCGTGGTATGGAGGCAAGGAGATGCAGTGTGCTCCACGTACCACGACTTCAGGCTCACTGCAGAAAACCCAAAGAGGGATCTCTGGATCCTACCTTCACCATCGAGTGGAAAGAGATTCCTTCATATCTTGCCCATGTAGTGCAAGAGATTACTTGGAATCCAGAGCGATCAACTGGTGTACACATGAAACACCAACAATCACCATGAACTTAGGCGATGAGTGGTGGGAGCCTAACTCCACAGGCCCCCTAAAGAGGCATGGGGCGGCGGAAAAGGGAGCAGAAAGGGAAGAGCCATTACCACTTCATCCAAGGCTCCTCAGTGGGTCTCTTGCATAAGGGACTCCACCTTGGCTTCCAGCTCAGCTTTGTTCACACAGGTGCAATCTGCATCCTGAAGCGCATCAAGGGTTTATGAACTGAAGGAGCAAACTGCTTAATGCCAGCAAGTGATGCGGTTACAAACTCTTAGGGCTGCTCTTTTCAAGGACATAAATTTTACCAAGCTATTAAATTGTTTTGCTCTCTTATCCTCTTAGGCAGAAGACAGAAAATCACCAGACACAGAGAAGAGAAGGGAAGGTTTTGACCAGTTGGGGTATGCAAATATCCCAAATGAACAAGCTCAGCTAAAACTGCCTCATTAAGGTGGGATTCAACTCTTTTAATTAAAATCTTCCCAAAAGCTGGCCTTTAGGTCCCTCTAGAGTCTCTGGAGAGTGAGAAGCAGTCTTACCCTCTCTTTCCAGCTGCTGTTCATGCTAAAAGCCCAGCTTAAGTGTTTGAGTTGGTTTGAAATGCTCTTACCTTTCTGAGCATAACAAACCCATTCTCTGCACCTGTTTGCCAGTGAGTTTCCTCATCGTACCTGCGAGGAGAAGAAAAAAGATCACTTCGCTTCTCGTTATTCAGCTTAAGCAAGAACGTGAATCTAATCTTCCTCTACCACCTCTAAATGCTCAACCTCAGCATGGAAACCAACTGCGGATGCAAGCCATACATGTGTACATCTAGAAGAGATCTTGCATTTTGTGCAGCCTTTGCCATCCAAAAATTAGGTGAGACCAGTTCTAGCCCTAGTTTTGAAGCCTGCATCTCTTTTAAACTTACTTTTTCTTATAATCTTCCATGATACTCTGCATGGTGCTCAGTTCTGTTTCCACCTTGGCTCTGTCACTTCCCAGAACATGGAGCTGCCTCTTCCAGTTGCCAATACAAGTTTCCAATATTGGCGTGATGTTGCTCCTGTAACACTTTTGTTCCTGTAGAAATCCGCGTGTGGTCTCCAGCACCTTGTTCTGTCACTCCAGGAACTGGGCTTGAAACCCAGAAGTAAAGCATTCCAAGTATAGTGATTTGTTACACTGGTGACACAGAAATGAACAATTACAGGCCCAGAACTGGCAAATTGAGAGAGAAAATTGGTGAGTTACCCGGCTAGATCAGGTGAATGGAGAAGGCATGCATTTAAAATCTGTTGAAAAGCATCTCCCCATGAGAAGGTTCTTCAGAAAAATGTCTTGGTGGTCGTTATGCAAAAAGCACTGAGTTAGATTTGGCACCAGAGTAGAGCAGGGTAAGTCAGAGGTAACGCTACTGAAGTTAGGGTGTAAGTGGTGTAAAAATGGGGCATTGCAGAATCCGCTTGACTGCATGTAACAGCAAAGCTTGACTGTCATTTGCAATAAGACTGCTCTACACTGCTCTTGGAGCATGAAAATACCTTCTTGCCCCCAGTGAAGGCACCTTTTTATGCTAAGGTGGTGCAAAATGTCCTCCACATAAAGCCCAAACAGATCATAGAATCACAGAATCGTGTAGGTTGGAAAAGCCCTTTCAGATCACCAAGCCCAACCGTTAACCTAACCCTGCCATCCCACCACTAAACCCTGTCCCTAAGCACCTCGTCTGTCCGTTTTTTAAATACCTCCAGGAAGAGGGACTCGACCCCTTCCCTGGGCAGCCCCTTCCAGTGCCTGACAGCCCGTTCTGTGAAGAAATGTCCAACCTAAAGCTGCCCTGACGCAACTTCAGACCATTTCCCCATGTCCCATTGCCCGTCACCAGGGAGAAGAGGCCAACCCCCACCTCGTTACAGCCTCCTCTCAGGCAGTTGTAGGGAGCGATGAGGGCTCCCCTCAGCCCCCTCTGCTCCAGGCTGAACCCCCCCAGCTCCCCC
>NW_009258623.1:254133-269272 GCF_000687185.1 Egretta garzetta
GACAAGCCAGGATGCCGCTGGCCCTCTTGGCCACCTGGGCACCCTGCTGGCTCATATTCAGCTGGCTGTCAACCAGTACCCCCAGGTCTTTTTCCGCTAGGCAGCTTTCCAGCCACTCTGCTCCTTTCCCTGGTATTTCACAGACCAAAGGTTTGGGTCCATCTCCAGCTGGAGCAGATTCTCATTGACTGTGACCTTGGGAATGGGTATGCAGACCCCCAAGTCTCTGCTGACCCTGCAGCCAAAGCCGGCACCTCCATAGCCCAACCCCATGCGTGAGGGGCAGTAGCCATATCGCAGTAGGTGACAGCCGCTGATCGCTAGCTTGGGGTTGCAGCCTGCATTGCCACCAAGGCTTCTGCTGCTGAAGCATCCCGGCCTGGGGTACCCCACACCATGGTACCCCACACCACCTCCTCTCTGGCATGAGGCGGTGCTGACAGCATCTCTCTTCACACTTCTTGGGATCACAGCAGAGCAGGAGCTGAGACTCCTTGTGCCCCCAGCTCTGCAGCAGATATGGTAGGACTGGCAAGATGTTGAGACCAGCTCAAAGGGGAATGAAGGCAGAGGGAGAAGCTGAATGCAGGAGGCAATGCACGCAAGTTGGCCTGGCCAGAAACCCTCTGCAATGAGAAGCAGAGCTTTCACCTTCTTACGGCCCAGGAAAACAGTTTTTGGCTGCATGACCAGCCCCAAAAGACCATTTTTAGAGATGTTTATGAGCTTAGGTTGTCTCTTTTGCTGAATAGTGACCTGAGCTGCTTTTCAGCGCACACCTATCATTCAGTTATAGGCTGTGTTTCTAATTTGAATGGGAGGGAATCCCTGGTCCCACAGAAACTGCATTTGCAGCCCTCCCTTTTTTTATAGTAAGCACGAAATAGAGAAGCAGAACCAATCTTTTGATGTTTGCAGGGCACTGGGAGTGGGGGAAGGAGCACTGGGGTTTTTTACATGTGGGAAGAGAAGAATCTGAGTTAAACTCTTGGGAATATTTTAGGGATCCAAACAGCGGGGCTGATTTGGTTTGGTATTATATTAGGCTTTAGCCAGAGTTGCTCCTTTTGTAAGCTTAATTCAATTTACTCCTTTCTTTCTTTCCTTGGACCTCTGTAATTTTGTTAGCCTCAAGAGAACAATCTTTTAATTCTCTCAGGACAGGAGATGGACCCGTGCAAGTGTATTTCTTGGTGCTAGGGCTCTGCTGGTCTCTTAAGTACAGGCAGAAAACGTGTGCAGCAAAGGGGGTTGTGGACCAGGAGAAAGCAGTGAAAGATTTTCCAGCTCAAACCTTTGCACCAGCCAGGGAAATCCAAAGCTGAAGGTTGAATAGATCAAGGTGATTGTGGAGTGAGCGCACTGACCCTGCAGAGAGAAATTGGCTGCTCTGTCTCTCAAGCTACCCATGTGCTTCTCTCCTTCACTGAATGCCCCGAAGAGGGAGTCTGTTGGTTTCCCCAGTTTTGGGGGGAGCGTGACGGACAGCGGTCAGATAGATTGACACCTCTCATCTTAGTGCTCGCAGAAGTGTCTTCCACGGGGAAGAGCTTACAGGAGAGCTAGGCTTGGTCATTCCTTTCTGGCAAGATTGTTTGGCGAACCTCTGTGAATGTGACTTTGGACTATATATCTATTTATTTTTCGGCAGAGGAGGTGGGTTCAGAGTGACAAAGATGCAGGAAAGGCAGATAAGTCTTTCCTAGAAAATGAATTAGGTGATTTTCAATCCCATCTTTGCTGAAATACAGAAAGGGCCATGTGCCATGGGTGGGAAGCCTCTTAATTCTTTTGCCTCCAGCGGGATAACACTGAGGGCTTAGCGCTGAAGATCTCGGCCTTTCCTAAAGGTGCATTTGCTTTTATGTGATTTTCTTGGCATTCGTCGTGGCCTGAGAACATGTTCTGCTCCATGAAGAGGGTCAGAGAGAAGTCCATGCGTGCAAGCCTGAAAGCTGGCCTGCCTCATTTAGCTGTGCAACGTTTTAGGGTAAAGCTGTGTGGGAGTTGTATGTGCTAAGCACTTTTTGGGACTCAGCCTAAAAGGATTTCAGAGAGCTCAGCATCTTTCATGATTGGGCCTTGGATGCTGGAGAACAGCTGCTACATGTGATAGTTGGCGTCTTCCATGAAATGGAAGAAGTCATGTTGGCTTCTTTTCTCGCTTTCTCTCTCTTGGGTTTTTAATTACAGACCTGAGCAGAGGTCAGTACCGCCAGCTTGTCTGAGCCAGCCCAGCTTCGATCTGCTGACCCAACAGAAACCTCAGCTCAGGAGCATCACGCTGCCGGGGATCGCATCCTTGTTTAGCACTTGGCCTGACAGCTTTGTTGGTGGCTCCAGAGAGGGGATGGAGATAAATCCCTCCTGTTTTCCCCGCACAAGCTGCAGGTCTGGACCCGGCCTTTCAGAAGTTAAGCTCTGAAGCATGGGATCCATCTTTCCTGACTTGAAAACACCTTTTGGAGTGTTCCTGCAGTGCAGACATCTTCAGCCAACTGCCTAGAGTGCTTTCAGTCCCACGGAGGGAGGGAGGTGTTACGGGGGAATGAATTGTTTGACCCAAAAGTGTCTGTTTCTGTCCTTTGGCTGGCTCTGGTGTAGGTGTTTATGGCCAGGTGCAAACAGCCCCACCTTCTGGTCTTGCTCTGTTGGCTGTGCAACTTGGAAAACCTTCCAAAGTGCTTGGGTATTGCCGCTCGGTGACCCCTGTCTCCAATACTCTTAATATTCCCCCTCTTCTCCAGGACTGAGATGGGGAGGAGGAGGATGTGGGAAGGCTCTGAGTGACAGCAAGGGGCAAATCTTCTAAACCTTATCCTAGAATTACACCTGTAGGTGAATTTTGTAATGGCATAGAAAACCCACATGGCTTGTAAGTTTGATTGCAGTTTATTGAAGAAATTTCATAAAACTCAGACAGTCCAACAGGAGCAGAAGAAGAGAGGAAAGGAGCTCGTTACATCTGGGCACATAATTCCCCAACCCCCCTCTTTGCCTCCCTCCCTCTTCCATAAAAAGAGAAGAAAAAAAACCCCAAGCTAAGAACAAAGGCACTAAACCAGTGATGCTTTTCCAGGTTATGTAAAATTCATGCTATGAGATCTCGCTGTTCTTCCTTTTTGTTTTTCCTGTATTTTTGACCCGTCTCCTCTTTAAGCTCACTCTGGTCTGGTGGGAAGGAGAATGGTTTGCTGCTGAGACCTGTGGGTTACATGGTCTTTTGGCTTAAATGGTTTGTACTGGGAATTGGGCATCAGAGAGAGCCAACCCCTTTCACCTGTGGAAAATGAAGGCTGCATTTTTGCATCTAGGTAGAGCTAGAGAGCCCTGGAGTGAAATGACAGTAATGCAAGAGGATTTGGGGAACAGAGCAACTGCCTCTGTGTTGAAAGGCGCTTTGGTTATGATTCTTCAAGCCTTTGGGGAGAGCAAGCCCAGCAGTGGGGAGCAGGGTTGATAGGGGGGAGCACAGGGGACTGTGGTCTCGACACACCTCCTGCTTTCTATCATAAACGGGTGAAGGGACACGTTCTGCTTTCATGTACACCGGCATAAATCCAAGTCCTGCATCTGCTCTGGGTTTGCCCCAGGGCGCTGGAGTAACAGGGGGCATTGGAGCAAAAGGGAGCCCTGGGAAGCTGCAAGCTGCACTCTAACGATGGCACTCTTTAATGGAAAAGCTGATTACTCATAGACAAGCAGCGCTGGGCTTCTGGTCAGGTGGGTGAGGCTTTGTGCAGAGGAATTAATTGGAGAGAGGCATCTCTCCCAAGCCAATAAGTAGTTCTGGGAATATGTTTTCCCCTAATGGGAAAGTGGTAAGTGTGGCACTTTGGATAGTGTTAATAGGCTTTGTGCTGGCAGCAGGAGGTGGTGCTCAACCACTTCTGCTCTGGATGAGCTGGGTGCTGCCACGACTTAGCTCCGATAGCTCTTCTTGGTGGTGCTTTTCGATACAAACCTCCTGCTTGAGCTGCTTCCCGCACCAGAGCTGAATCCCCCAGCCAGGCAGCTCCCGCTGCTGGAGCTGGCACTGCTTCCCTCCATGCTGAGCCTGTTGCTGAAGCCTGAGCCCAGCCCCAACGTGTTCCCACCTCCGTAGCTGCTCCCGGATGAGACCACAGCTGTGTTGGGAAACCATGAGCAGAGGGTTAGTTTGTTTGGTTTAGTATGAAGGAATTTCAATCTTTAGTTTCACACATTCAAGGTTTTTCTTGGACAGTCTACCACTGCCTGTATCTTATTCTCTGGCTTTTCTTCCTGTCCTGTAGCAGAGCTGGCCTTAGACATCTGCGTCTCCTAGGGACAGTCTCAATGTACAAAAACTTTCAAGTTCAGAGCTGGTCAGAGAAAAGGTGCGTCAGGCTCTTTGGCCTCCCCGCTCCCACAGAGCGCTGCCAAACCCCAAGTATACTCCATTTTTGTGCTGGTAACTACTAGCTGCATAGCTCCTTTTCAGTCTCTTATCCCCAGTTCCCGGTATTTTAAAGAATAACTTCAATGAATACCCAATCTATTGCTTAAGAGCCAGATTACTTACAAATATTCACTGCACCAATGCCTTCTCCAGCCAGCCTGGAAGAAAGAGAGGACAGAGAAGGAAGGGCTTGTTATTTAGGACAATTTCAAGCAACAGTTTGGCACCAAGGGACATTGGGTAACAGAATGGTCTGGGGTGCTATGGTCTGATGATGAGCGTCCCACGGGAACTGAAGTAACACCTGTAACTGTGTAGGGTAAAGCTGTGTTTTCTCTGCAAGTTTTTGTGGCCCTTCCCTCTCTTGTTGCAAGGCAAATGTGAAAACATCTATGGGTTTGGACATCATTGGGTTTGCAGGGGGAGCCACCCACCTGCTCTCCTCGCCCTCCAGCAGCTTCCTGTAGGTCGCGATCTCGATGTCCAGGGCCAGCTTGACGTTCATCAGCTCCTGGTACTCGCGGAGCTGCCGGGCCAGGTCTGCCTTGGCTTTCTGCAGGGCATCTTCCAGGCCAGCCAGTTTTGCCCTGGCATCCTTGACGGCCATCTCCCCACGCTGCTCAGCATCTGCGATGGCCATCTGCAAACTGGCGCACTGCAAGAATTGGAAATAGGTCTGGTTACTGCTCAGTGGGTTTGGATCTCCATTTCCAGGCATCCTTGTAAGGGTACAACAAGGTTGTGGAGCTGGAGGTGCCCCTGTGTTTGGGGGGGTCCTGTGCGTGCGCCATACCTGTTTCTTTACGCTATCAATTTCCGAGTGGAGCCGCTGGATTGTGCGGTTCATCTCTGAGATCTCCATCTTGGTGTTGTGGAGGTCGTCCCCGTGCCGGCCAGCTGTGAGCTGCAGCTCCTCATACTGAGATGGGCAGGGAGATGAAACACCAGGGCACAGTCAGATCTGGGCAGGAGCTTGAGCTCATTGGTAGAGATTGAGCCTGCTCTGATCCTCTCTTGACCGGGTCTTCTGTCTCTTTCTGTACTCAGTCGAAGCTCTTCCTTGTGAGCTTTAGCATATTTCCTTCCTCCCTCTGTCTCCTTATGCTCCTCTATCTCTCATTGTCAAAATAGCATTTTCACACCTCCAAGAAACTAAATGAAATCCTATCCAAATCAATTTTACACTCTGCTCCCCTGTCCTCTTTGTTTGCACTCTCCAGTATAAAACAGCCTTTGGGAAATGCTAAGCAAAGATTTTCCTACCTCACCCGGTTAATTTTCGCATCCTCACCTTGCTGTGGTACCAAGACTCGGCCTCTGCCCGGCTCCGGTTGGCAATGTCCTCGTACTGCGCTTTGACCTCTGCAATGATGCTATCGAGGTCCAAGTTTCGGTTGTTGTCCATGGACAGGACCACGGAGGTGTCGGAGATCTGCGACTGCATCTGAGACAGCTCCTTTAAGTTAAACAAATTTTTTCTCAGTCTCAAATGTTTCGCTGTTGCGCTTGTCCCAGAGATGATGGGAGAGGAATGGGGAGGAATGGCAGCTCCAAACAGCGCTCTCAGGCTGGTTCTATCCTGTTGGTACCAGGAAAATGGGGAAATAGCAGAACTGGGAAATTTGGGAGATTCTTACTGCTTCGTAGAGGGCTCGCAGGAAGTTAATCTCATCTGTCAGTGCATCTACCTTGGTCCCCAAGTCCACCTTGTTCACATAGGCGGCATCTGCATCCTGGAACGGTGACAACAGAGGTAGTGAACCAAACCTTGCCTCTCTGCATCCTTGTACAAGGACCAGTTGTCATTTAATACAAACCTTTGGAGACAAACCAGAACTCAAGAACTTCTTGACATCTGTGCCTTTAAACAGAGCCAAAAGTGAGCTGGTTTCTTCCCTCCACCTTCTTCTGGGGGGAGGGAGGGTTGAGGTCCAAAGATCTAATCAATTTTGACATGTCAGAAGCCACTGAATTTTCCTTTTTTTTTTTTTGCCAGTAAACAGATGGCTATTTTGGGCAATGCTTGATATAGTGGAAGCTTCTTATTGTGTCTCCTGCAGGTGGGACCAGGGGGGCTGTGGAGGGTGGGATTGGATACAGAAAGGCTGCAGAAGTGGCAGAGCATCTAGTGGAGTGACTACAAGGTATGGATGACCCATCTGTTCTGGTACCTGGGGGACGTGAAGTTTGGATGAGGGGCCTGAAACTGGAATGGGCCAAGGACTGACACATGGGCACAAACGGGTGTTTCTGCTTCAAGGACGGATGACTGTGTGTTTGTGAAGTGCTTTGCCCAGCTTGGCACTGCTGGATAAAAAGGGTTATTTGCATTCAAATGCATTTTGCCTTTAAAAAGTGTGTCCCTTCTTTGTTGTTGGCGCCTCACCTTCTTGAGCAAAACAAAGTCATTCTCTGCCGTCGTGCGCTTGTTGATCTCCTCTTCGTACCTGTTGGGAAGGGGAGATGAGCATCCCTTTACAGCTTCCATAGTGCAGCCCACCCTGTCCAGCCCAGCTGTATGGAAATCCCTCCTCCACGCATTCATTGTAGAGTGCTTGTGGAGAGACTAAAGAGTCTGTTCCCGGGGGCTTTTACCACCGATGGGTGGATCTTTGGAGGAAACAACAAAATCAGCTTCCTAACAATGCTATGTCCTTGCTATGTCAGTGCATATATTATACATAGCGTTATTAGATATATATATCTCACCGATTATGATAGAAAGACAGCACCCTTGGGCTAGGTGGTGGGAGGAGGCTATCTAGAAAAGCTGCAGGCCCTCATTAAAGGCACGTTTTATCCTCCCAGAAGTTTCTGCTGTGAATGGGAGCCTTGTACTCTCTAAATTTTCTCAGGCCGGGAGGGCTGGGTGGAGCCGTAGCTGAGCTCATTGCCGCCACACCTGGGTTAGTCAGAAGAGCCGGGATCTCTGACGCCAGCTCCCCGCGCGGTGGCTTCGGGAGGGCTGAGGATGGCTGGGGAGGAGGGAGGATGATGGCCTGGGCAAGGAAAGCCACTGTCTGGATCAGCAGCAGCGCGCAGTCCCACTCTTGGGAAAGGATAAAACCCAGCAATAGCCACGGACTGACGCCCAACTCAAAATGAAATGATTAAATGGGGGAGATGAAAAGCAGGAGTTCAAAGGAAGGAGTCCATGCAGCTAATAAAACATTAGCCTTTCATGACCCTTTCATGGGGGCGATTTCTTCACATCAGGAAGAGCCAACCCTTAAAATCATTTCAATTAAGCGAAGTCCTAGCTTATGTATAGATTTGTGGGTCTCTAAGCTCTTAGCCACATAGAAGAGGAAAACTAATTTGGCCTGTGCCTAATTTCTAATTGCTGCATGGATTAGTATTTGACTCAGAAGGGCAAAGCATTAGGAATAATACTTTGGGATCCACAAAGTTTAAAATAAGTAAAAGTAAGACGAACAAATTCCTAGGAATTGAGGACAGAAGCGGTGACGCCCTTTTGGTAGGTGTAGGTGGTGTTGCCGCAATGCAGGCTGGTGGTCCCTGCCCAGCAAGGTGCGTGATGTAACTGAGCTTTCACCCAAAGATTCCCTGATCTGGAGCCAGAAGGAATATTTGCCACTTTACATCAGATGCAGGCAGAGTATTAAAGTCTGAACCTCTTCTGTGATGTGCCCTTTAGTTGCCAAAGGGTTTCTTGTCTGATGTCATGGAGCACCCAAGGGTCTTTTCTCAGCTGAGCAATCTCCGTTGCTGCTTTGCTGCTCCAGACTCCGCTAATGTTAGGCATTGCTTTTCAAAATTTAGAATTGCCTTCACCATGGATCTGTGACAAGAACAGGACACTCTCTGACCCCGTTAATTGAGCTTACAGCTGGGATTCATCTCAAGTCAGCTACCTGGAACTTGGCTCTTTTGGCTATGCTCTGGTTTTGGGGGTTCTTCTCTAGCTGTTGGAGAAAGATATTTATCTCCGGGATGGCATTTATCCCATCCTAAAATGAACTGAGGAAATCCAGACAGCTGATTTGTAGCAGGCCCTGAGGTCTCACATGGCCAAACTGACACAGGACAGAATTTTTTTCCTCTGTTAAGCCTTTCTTTTCTGAAGGCGCAGAGAACCATAAAAGAGAAGTCTCTAAGGAGACTGTGGATGGTGATTTCTCTTCCCCAAGGCAGTCGTTTCTGTTCCGATGCTAGTTTTGGGCTAGAGGCATTGTTGGTAAAGGTGACAGAAAGTGTCAGCCGCATGATCACCCAAGAAAGGGAGAGCAGAGGGTTTTTGGCAGAACGCGCGTGTCCTTGTTTTGAATTGCAGCCTGCACCTAGCTCTCACCTCTCGTTTTTCTGGTTCCAGATTGACAATTTAAGCTCCTTACTTATTTACATCCATTAAGCAGTGTATCCCTTGTGGGCATAGTAGCAGACACTAATGCTTGATAGATGTTTTTCCAAAGTGCAAGGAGTGGATGAGAGAGGGAACACTTTCTCCTAGCAGCCTGAAGAGTTAATAAGCTGAGCTGAAACCCTTCCCCAAGATTTCAGTGACTTTCCATGGGGTGGAAGCTAACTCCTGACTCTCAGAAGTGCTAAAACTATCCAATACATTGATATTAAGGGACATTATCATTAAAAAGGAAGAAAAAAGCAAGAAAAAAGCAAGAAAAAAGCAAGAAAACCATTTAATCACATACTTAAAATTAATCTTTCCTTTTAGACACCTTTTCTCTTCCGGAGAGGAATCTACATCAGTAAGGAATGTGAGTGTTCAGAGTGCTCAATAGTCTTGTTAAGATTCCAGGTTTGTATTAAAATGACTACACGGGAGCTGAAGCTTAAGCTCTGGACAGACTAAGCTTTTGAGAAGCTGTTCCCCACCTCCCACCGATATCTGACCATTCTGAGCCTTCTGCAACATTTAAAAGGTTCACCTGTCCCTGCAAATAATTGCATTTTTCTTGCAATGGGTAGAGTGCTGCTGGCATTTATACAGCAGCTAAAGCGGGGGGAGCCAAGTCATTTTAGTCCTTTCTGAGGTCTCACAGTTTGAGGTTTGCCTTGGGTCTTTTAACTCATCCAGGAAGAAGATAGGGTGAAGAAAAACTGGACAGGTTTCTTTCCGCATGTGTGTTGCTTACCTGATCTTGAAGTCTTCAACAGCATCCTGCATAGCCTTCAGCTCTGAGCTGAGCCGCAGCCTATCCCCTCCTAGAGCCTCAAGCTGTCTCCTCATGCTGCTGATGTACGCGTCAAACATAGGTTCAAGGTTATTTTTCACAACTTTTTGGTCTTTCAAAAGGCTCCATTTGGTCTCCAGTACTTTATTTTGTTGCTCCAGGAACCTCACCTGAAACCCAACAGAACAATTGGAATCATTTGGGATCATCAACTCGAAACCCGCCTCACTCTTCATGAGATGCGGGCTTTAATGCGAGGGTGGTTTTGTTTTATGTAATTTAAAGTGAGCTTTAGATGGGCATGCCATCAGAAGATTGTTGGTGGGAATACTGGGAAACCAGGAGAAATATTCAACTGCAAAGACACCTGTAAAAATGATTTGCACCATATCCAGACTGTCTATAGAGCTCTGAGAAAATGAGCTGTATAGACAGTCTGGATGTGGAAGTAACAAGCTGAACCAAATCCTTAATTCTGTGCATTAAGGATTTAGAAGTACATTTATAATGCGGAGAGCAGTCCTGATCCTACTCTACAGGCAATGACAAAGATGCCAGGCTGGATGAAGTGGAACATGTCTTACCTTGTCGATGAAGGAGGCGAATTTGTTGTTGAGGGATTTGATTTGGTCCTTCTCCTCTTGCCGCACTCTCTGCATGTTGGGGTCAATCTCCAAGTTAAGAGGTACCAAGAGGTGTTGGTTGACTGTGACGTCTTGAATACCTCCAGGACCATATCCTCCTCCAAACCCAAACCCAGCTCCACCAACTCTACGTGCCAACCCACCATGACCTGACCCATAACTGTATCCTGGTCTAGCAGAGCAATACCCTCCGCTCATAGAAATCCTCTTGCTTGCCCCTAGATTGTGAAGGCTCCTGCTGCCAAAACCACTGCTGATCCATCCCACGCCTCCACCACTGCTGCGGGACATTGACATGGAGCTGAAGCTGCTTTGGTTAATAGGCATAGTGACAGAACCAGCATTGAAACTCATAGTGAGTCTTCCTGACCTAAAGCCAACTGACTTCCGTGCAATCGTTCGCCAGTGGCGAGAGCAGAGGACAACCAGGTGAGATAGCAGATGAGAAGAAATCTTTGGGAGTTTGGACCTCTGCCTTTTATTCTTTTGAAGAGCTGGGCTTTTCCGCAGAGGACCGCTTAGTTGACTGAGCCAATCAGTTTGGTATGCTGGCATATGGCCACTTTTCCCAACCCGTTAATCACCAGACTTGCTAATGCAATGGGCTGTCAACCTTCAGGCTCATAAAACTCACCAAATTTTCTAACCTGTATTTCTCACAGCAGGGATTACTGGTGGGGAAAAAAAATAATAAAATATTTTCATCTGGAAGTTCCCTTTGGGCTTGCTTTTAACTTGGTTCATGGTGTCAGTGCCCATGGGACTGAAGTTGCCACAAGAGGGAATCTAGAGATGTTGAAAATGCCAGTTTGCCATGCTTTGCTAAAGAAAAAAACTGACCTTGCTCCCTGATTGCCAGACATCTTGGGGTAGGAGGAACCTGTCCTGATCTAGGCAAGACGTTAGATGTCTTGGTCTGCGCTCCTTATCTTTGCAGGCAACACTTCAAGGCAACAGGTTCAAGAAAGATGAGGAACTCCTAGACAGAGTCCAGAGGAGAGCAACAAGGATGATGGGGGGACTGGAGCATCTCCCCTACGAGGAAAGGCTGAGGGAGCTGGGCTTGTTCAGCCTGGAGAAGAGAAGGCTGAGATGGGATCTCAACAACACCTACAAATATCTCAAGGGTGGGTGTCACGAGGACAGAGCCAGACTCTTCCCAGTAGTGCCCAGCACCAGGACAAGGGGCCATGGGCACAACCTGAAGCAGAAGAGGTTCCAGTTGAATGGGAGGAAGAACTTCTTGACTTTTTCTAATTATGGTAATGGCAGTGACGGCATTTCATTAGCCCCTGCAGCTAGTGCATGTACAGAACAGCATGAACTGAAGGACTTGCTTTCTTGGGAAAAACTAGATTTATATCCCTACATGACTCATCACGTAAAACCTTGAAAGATTACAGGGGTTTGGGCGTGATCAAGGTGGCATGAAAATGCTGAGCTGCAGTAATGTAGAAATTAAGATAGAAGGATGTTTTTTTCTAGTGCCTGCTAGGAAGAGTAGATATTTTCCCATCCTGTGGAAGATACTGGTGCTAAAAAACTGTGCTCACACAAATGGGAATGGAACATCCAACTGCTGTTGGATGTAAGAGGTGTCCATGGAGTTTCAGCGAGTGCAGAGGAAGGAAAGGCCTCGACTTGCGTGCATATGACTGGTTTACCTGCAGCTCTACTCTGCTACATCAACCACTCTTTTCCCCAAGGTCCTATGAAGTAATTGGAATTAAAAGGAGGATGCAACAGAATTAATTACATGTGCCTTTTATTGGACAAATGCTGGGAAATGAGAATTTCAGACAGTCAAAGAACACACAGGAGCATGGCGTGTTTTATATAAATAAGGACAGACAGCTTTGACTTCCAAATCTTTTGCAAGGAACAGGGTAAGGATTGCACATGACACGAGAGGAACCTTGGCACACAGTAGCTACCAGTGCTGATGTCTGACTTTAGTAGCATCTCTTGGTTGAAGAGGTGGTGGAGATGTACTTCGTGCTGGAACTGCTTCCACCAACCACGCATGACCCGGCTGTGCCTTGTCCGCTTCCAGAGCTGAAGCCCATTCCTCCAGCACAGACCCCACCTCCAACACCACTGCTGCTGCTCCCAAAGCTGAGACAGTTTCCACTTCCATATCCTGTTCCTACAGCGGTTCTGGTCACAGCTGCAGGAGGAAAACACCCTCTTTAGAGGCATCCACAAAAAGTGGGCTCTGAGTGACAGGGAGACAAATGTAATAGTTGCCAAACTGTCTTTAAAAGTTACTTACAGATATTCACTGCGCCAGTGCCTTCTCCAGAGAGCCTGTTAGGGAGCAAAGTGGACCAGTAAGAATTCAATGAATTCATGAAGAAAGAATCCATGAACAGGAGCTGGTTGAAAAGGCATGAGAATTTCCTTGGAATCTTTTTGGTGGAAGTTGGAGAATTTGCGCAAAAGGCTACCATTGTCCCAAATAGCTCATCTTCACAGGCAATTGCTTGCCTTTAAAAAGGTTTTGGGTCTTCTGAATGTGGGAAGTCTAAACCTGCCAAGGGTCTGCGACTCCATTGCACCTCTGGAAATTCAGATATAAAATTGCACCCACCTGCACTCCTCTCCCTCCAGCAGCTTTCTGTAGGTCGCAATCTCGATGTCCAGGGCCAGCTTGACGTTCATGAGCTCCTGGTACTCACGGAGCTGCCGGGCGAGGTCTGTCTTGGCCTTCTGCAGGGCTGTCTCCAGCTCAGCCAGTTTTGCCCTGGCATCTTTGATGGCCATCTCCCCACGCTGCTCGGCATCTGCAATGGCCGTCTGCAAACTGGCGCACTGAGGAGGAAAAATAGTGGTTGCATTCCTTATCTAGAGCATAAACCAGTTCTTTGTACGCTGAGGTGATGATGCCTGGTCTAGATGCAGAAGACTTTGGGTTAACATCTATAGGTGTGATCTTAACGATCATTGAATCGATCTGTGTTCCGAGCCAGGTCACAACCTGGATTTAATCTAACTCCACACCTAAGCTACTCTTAGTGATGTCACTGCTGTCACCTTCATTCCTGATCCAGCAGAACTCACTGAGATGCATTTAATTTTATTCCCTGGAGTTGGCTGGATAACCAAGAGGTTAGACCACAGCAAGAGTGAAGTTACGCATTTACGCTGTCCTTTACCTGTTTCTTCACGCTGTCGATTTCAGACCGCAGCCGCTGGACGTGGCGGTTGAGCTCGGAGATCTCCTGCTTGGTGTGACGAAGGTCGTCCCCGTGCCTGCCTGCCGTAGCCTGCAGCTCTTCGTACTGTCACAGAGAGAGGAACAATCACCCACGGTAAAATATATTGGGGTTAGAGCCAAGCCAAATGTGGGTGTGTGGGTGTTTGTGCTCAGAAGTATGTGTCTGTTCTCAATCCCCAATTAGCACTTCCAAACTTTATAGGATTATTAAATCTGAAGACATCCTGTGTTATAAAAATCACAGCGGGACCCACCTCCCCGTGGGGATTTGGGGGAGGGAGCGTGGTTTTCCCATTGCAGAAACCTTCCTAGGCACTCACCCTGGACTGGTACCAGGACTCAGCCTCTGCCCGGCTCCGGTTGGCGATGTCCTCATACTGCGCTTTGACCTCCGCAATGACACTGTCCATGTCCAGGCTGCGGTTGTTGTCCATGGTCAAGACGACAGAGGTGTCAGAGATCTGGGTCTGCATCTGAGACAGTTCCTGCAAAAGCAGCAGGTATTTGGGGGAATCGCAGGCGTGAGACATGAATGTTGCTCAGAGGGAGGAAAGCTCCCAAGTTAGAGGGTAGGCCTGGGTGGACAAAGTGATTTTTCCAAGACAGTTTCAGACAGGGTTAAGACAGCAGGTGAAATGGGAAAAGCATCGAATTATTTAGTGCAAGAGAATGGAAAATAATCAGTCTTGAGCCTCTGAAAAGGAAAGGATGGCAATTGGAAACTGGGAGAAAGATGTAAATGCTGGTGCTTACGGCTTCATAGAGGGCTCTGAGGAAATCTATCTCCTCCATAAGGGAATCCAGCCTGGCTTGCAGCTCTGTCTTGTTCATGTAGGCAGCATCCACCTCCTAGAAAATTACAAAAATGAAGTGATTTTCTTGAGAAGTGGTGGAAAAGCTGGAGAATGTCTCTCTTGCTGTGCTTGTGCAGGGCCGGGAGGCACAGTGTACGTGCACCCACCTTCTTCAGGATCACAAATTCATTCTCGACAGCAGTGTGCTTGTTGATCTCCTCTTCGTATCTGCGGGTTGGAAATGGAGGGTTGATCTAGGCTTGTACAAAAGTTATTTCATACTTTCAGGACCAGGCTCTTACTTTTTTTGTCTGTACGGTTTTGTACCATGGTCTCCTAGCCCTATAATTTTCTGCCTGTGACTTTCAGCCATGGGCAAGTGAGGCTGAATATGTTTCATATTAAACGTGTCTCATAAACCTGGGCCTTACTCAGAAGATTATATCAGCAAAAACACCTCCTTTCCAGATGAGGTGTCACAGCCCACCCTGCTCCCCAGGCAGACCATAAATGGACAGACTTACTTGTTCTTGAAGTCCTCAGCAAGGCTTTGCACCTTGCTCAGCTCCCCTCCCAAGTTCTCCTTGTCTGTCAGCAAGCTGTTCAGCTGTCTCCTAAGGTTGTTGATGTAGCTCTCGAAGAGGGGCTCAATGTTTCTGACCGTTTTGTTCCCCTGTTCTTGCAGAAGGTCCCACTTGGTCTCCAGAACCTTGTTTTGTTGTTCAAGGAATCGTACCTGGAAAGAGAAAGGAAATGTTTCAGAAACAGTGATTTTAGGGTGGTTTTCCTTTGGGAGGCAGGGTGCAATCCTGCAAAGATTCGCTTGCTGAAAGGTGGGAGCTCTCAGCCCTCGGGGAACAGCTGACAACTTATACAAGCAAGCAAGCATTGCGCATCTGATGTTAACATTC
>NW_009258623.1:269313-309709 GCF_000687185.1 Egretta garzetta
ATTCCTGCTCGCTTTGCAAACTCTGCTTCCTTACATCCTATACCACTGTTTTCCCCCTGTTGTCCGGTCTCATCTCAGTATTAATGCGGGGGATAAATGGTGTCAAAGATGGCACCCGTCAGGTTTTATTCCCAGGCAGCTGACATTAGAAAATGCAGTACAAGAGCTGCAAAATTCTGACAAAGACATAACTTGCCCTCGTTTGTGCTTCTCTGTTGTAGAATCAACACAGCATACCCAAGAAATCTCACGTCTCACCTTGTCAATGAAGGAAGCAAATTTATTGTTGAGGGTTTGAATCTGATCCTTCTCATCCTTACGGATACTCTGGATGCTGGGGTCAATCTCCAGGTTGAGAGGTTTCAGAAGGCTCTGGTTGATGGAGACTTCATGGATGCCCCCAGCTGGGACAACAGGGAATCCAGGGCCAGCCATGCCACCACCAAACCCGAAGGCACCACCAGCTGCACCACCAAAACCACAGGATATCCCAGTGCCAGCAACAAAGCCTGCAGGTCCATAGAAGCCACCACCTCTTCCAGCTACGGAGATCCTATTGCATCCACCAACATTGTAGAGGCTCCTGCTTCCAAAACCTCCAGCAAACCTTCCATAACCAGCAGCGGTGCTGCAGTTTCCACCTTGGGACGCAGAACGTAAGCAGAAGCTGGTGCTGCTGGCATTTGGGATGAAGGCAGAAGCAGCGCTGAAGCCGGTTTTGGTCTGGTTCCTTGCGGCGCACTGGCGAGACATGGCAGCTGGTGTGAGCAGGGGGAGAGCGGTAGAAAGAATAAAGCAGCGAGGAAGTGGATGAAGGCAGGAAGGTGAAGTTGTGCTCCTCCAGGCTGGGACTGGCCCTTTTATACCCTTATAGCTGGGGATGGGTCTGGTGTGGTGCTTATCCCACTGATTAACTGGGCTCGGCACACCCAGCAGCAAAGCGAACAGTGAGTTCACCATGAGCACCTATGAAGCACTCACAAAGTGCAGGAGTTGCATTTTTTTGTGATGGTCATGATCTGGCTGTTGAAATATCTGAGAAAACACTAAATACTGCCTGCTCTTGTTTGCAGCCGTCCCTTTCCCACTCCCTCCTTTCACCTCTGCAGTAGATGGTTCCCCACGTTGGGCAAGCGCTCGCTCATCTCTATTTCACAGATGAATCAATGCCTCTGTTGCGTAAAGGCGCGTTATTTCACCATGCAGTGGTCCGAGGTCTGAGAAATCTGTTCTTGCGGGGCTGTGTTTTCCTGCTGCTGTGGTTTTGAGTAAACCCCAGTGGGGCATCAGCACCTCAGGCCCCAACTTGTTGGAAACTCTGGACTCTTGTTCTTATGCCCAAACAAGAGTCCTTGAAACCAGAAGGGAGAAAGAGGTGATGGAGGGAAAGCCAGGAGGGTGATGGGGCACTCATGGAAGACTTGGAGGATCAGCTATCAGGTACCAGCTGGGGAGTGGGAAGGACATGTAAGGTGGTTTTATGAATGGTATTTTCAGACCTTTGCTTTCTGCGAAAAGTGTCTACGTTTCGTCCTGATTCAGACTGACAACAAATGATGAAATATCAGAATATGACCTGGGAGGGAGTTACCCTTGTCTGTGATGACACAAAACCTGAGTTGGCGATTTCTCAGGGCTTCACCTTCACAGATTTTTGGGCTGTTTCCTGACTCATGGGGTGACCTTGTCTCTACACTGTGTGGAGCCTGTTCCCAGGCTGCCCTCCCCATGTCTGTTGTCTTCCCCCTCTCGTATCTCTTACTCATGAGGAAATTCAGCGCTTGGGATCCAGATTTACGGATCCGGGTTCACAGACAACTCCCTTTATTCTTATTCCACATAGCACCCAGGAAAAGTCAAACAGTGCATTTCTCTGGTGAAAGACACATGGAGTCTTGACTCGCCCCGTGCCCGCTGTGTGGTAGCACTGCACACATGGGCACGTGTCCTAGAGCAGGCAAGATGCTCAGAAGTCACTCCCAGTGTCTTGTCCGGATGCCCAGGGATGGACATGCTTCTCTTGGACCCCGCAGCCCTTTGTGTTTGCCAAGGTACGTCTCTGCGGATGTCCATGCCCAAGCTGAACGCCTGCTCATCAGAGGAGGTAGCAGCCCACCTGCAGAGCGTTGCTGGGAAGTTGTAGCTTTCCCATTGAAAAGGTGCGTGCAGGCACCGGGCTGTGGAGCAGGTGTTTGCAGATGCATCTTGCGTGCTGGTGCTTGCTGTTTCGTACGTGGAGGCCGGGCGGCTGAGTTTGACCAGAAGGTCCCAGGAGGGTAATTTGCCCATCATCTCCTTTTGCCTTTCAGCCATGCTTTTTTTTTTTTTCTTTCTTTCTATTTTCTTCTCTATTCTTCTAAAGTTTCCATTACACACCCTGGAACAAAGCTAAAATAACTGTCCTGGGAGTGTTTCAGCTACTGTGTGTTACAACAAGCAGCAGTTTTTAAGAGAGGAGCTTCTGTGACTAAGCTACCGACCGTCTGTCCTAAAGAACTCTGTAAAAATGTTATAGGCAGCAATTAGCAATCAATTCCCTCCACACATTGCAAATTCAAGCCCCTGAGTGCAAGCACCATTCATTTCATTATGACTAAGGTTTTAATCTGGGCTGTGCTAGAATTAACGAGGGCTGTCCTCTCCCAGTGAAATACAAGCCACGGGTCATCGCTACATCTGCTTAACTTGTCTGGCAGGACTGGATGCAGAAGGATACGTTTGTGGTAACCAGAGCCCTGCTCGGGAGCAAGGCCAGCTGCACATCGGTCGTGTATCCAGAGACGCAAACCTTTGCCAGGGTGGATTTTCCTATCTTGCTGAAAAAGGCATGCCCTGGGAGAAGAAATATTCTGCCCCCAGCCTTTCCCATGGGTGAAGGGCCTCACAATCCCTGTGTTATGACCCAGGTGTTGATGCAGTGGATGGCATCCATCTGACGTGCCTGTTGGCTACACACCATACATCTCCTCTGGTTAGAGAGTGTGTTTGGGCAGCAATGAGGAAGACCATGACTTAACCTTGCCCAGGCTGAGTGAGGATATTTCTCCTTCCCAGGAAGCTGCTGTGCATATTCAGCAGGGAGAGGCAGTGGAGCAGGAGCGGACAGCTGCAGCAGACCCATAGCCAAGCCTGCAAATTTTTGGGAAGGAGGTTTCCTAAGGGATGCAGAGAGGAACATGCAGAGTTCAGAGCATCCTCGGAAGTTATGGGAAACTTCTGGTCTCGAAGGAAAACCCAAATACAGTCTATCATTCATTCACAACATATCTATCAGCCCTGCCCAGAGGGACTTGGATGGATGAAAAGCTGGGCATGAGCCGGCCATGGGCGCTGGCAGTCCAGAAGGCCCAACCCTACCCTGGGCTGCATCAAGAGAAGTGTGGCCAGTGTCAAGGGAGGGGATTCTGCCCCTCTGCTCCGCTCTGCTGAGACCCCCCCGGAGCCCTGCGCCCAGCTCGGGAGCCCTGGGCACAAGGAGGACCTGGACCTGTTGGAGCGGGGCCAGAGGAGGCCACAAAAATGCTGCGAGGGCTGGAGCCCCTCTGCTGCGGGGCCGGGCTGGGAGAGTTGGGGGTGTTCAGCCTGGGGAAGAGGGGGCTGCGGGGGGACCTGAGTGCGGCCGCTCAGGGCTTCAAGGGGGCCCCCAGGGAAGACGGGGACAATCTTTTGAGCAGGGCCAGCTGGGACAGGACACGGGGGGATGGTTTGAAACTGAAGCAGGGGAGGTTTAGGCTGGATCTAAGGAAGAAATTCTTTAGCAGGAGGGTGGTGAAACCCTGGCAGGGGTTGCCCAGAGAGGGGGTGGAGGCCCCATCCCTGGGAACAGTCCAGGCCAGGTTGGACGGGGCTGTGAGCAACCTGGTCTGGTTCAAGGTGTCCCTGCTCCTGCGGGGGGGTGGGGCTGGGTGACCTCTAGGGGTCCCTTCCCACCCAAACCATTCCGTGATTCTATGATATCAGTCTATCATATCATTCAGGCACTGCCAGTTCCCCTCTATTTGCCCATCTTTTTGAGTATTTTCCTAAGAAACCCGTTACTTGAACTATTGAAACACGTGGGGTGAGGGTTGGGACTTTTCTTCTCATCACATCTATTTGTTTAGCTGATCTTCCGGCAATGAGCATCACCTGGCTGAAAGCTACAGCGTGACAGATCTCATTGCTGCAAGATCGGTTGAACAAATAGATGATTAATTAATTTCTCCTGCTTAGTCAGAACCGCATTTAAAATTGCTACACCTTTTCTGGTTTTTCTCCACCTTCTCAACACAAGATCTTGTCTCCCAGTGTATTCTAGGAATGTGAAGAAACGTTGGATCTTGAAAACTTTCACTTTCCAACAGGCATCCTATTCTTGCGTATTTTTTATAGCTATTGGAGTAGCGACATCTAATTTAACATAGCACATGAATGCATATGGACCAGATCCTCCACCTGCTTATAGTCAAAGGAGAGGGAACATCAGCATCAAGACCCAAGATAAACACCTAAACCAGTATGGCCAGTGCTCTGAACGGCAAGGGAGTGCTTTCAACCCGCTCAGGCAGATGTTTGCACCGCTGGCACCTATGCTCAGGTGAGACAGCTCACGGTAAGCGGGGTGTTGAGATGGACTGATACACTTGAACAAGTCGGGTGGTTGCTCTGACTCCCCTAGTAATTAGTTCCCTATTGTTAGAAGTTTATGCAGGTACATCACACACTTGGCACTGCCCTTTGTACCCCCTGGGAGCCAGGCTGTTGGATGCTGTCTTGGCTGGAAGCTGCGTAGTAAATGAATCTTAGACCTTTTCCTCTGCACCCAACTCCTGCCGTGGCGTGCCCTGTCTTTAGCTTCCAGGTGCTTTACTTGCACGGTGGGGAGAACATTGAAATCAGCAGCAACCCCCCTTTGGTGCTACGCTCTGCCTGGGTGTTTTGGCTGCCAATGGGGAGATTCAGGAAATGTGAATGAGGAGCAAAAATTGTGCCTTTAACTGGGCAGGGCCCTAGGAAAAGTGCTTGTTACCTGCATTTGCATTTGCTGTTCCATGTCTTTAATTAAAAGGTCCACACAATAGAATAAATTACATATGCATTTTTATTAGACAAACACCAGAAAGTGAAGAGAGACAAACAGTCATGGGACACATTTTATGTACAAAATCCGGCCAAAAAATGCTGAGCTGTAACAAGCGAGTTGCAAATTTTAAGCAGTCGGACTCACGTTCAGTAGCAGAGCCCTACGCGCCGCGTGCTAGACAACACAGCTGAGAGAGAGTTCCTAAAGTGAGGCTCCTGTGCAACAAGACATAGGGTTTAGGTGGCCCTCATTCTGTTGACCCCAACTATGCTTTAGTAAAAGACCAGTGTTAAGGTGTTTTCTGGCGAGTGAAGGCATCTGAAAGGAAACTTTTAGCTTCTGTAACTTCTTCTGGTGGAGGAGGTCGAGACGAACTTCACGCTGGAGCTGCTGCCACCACCGAGGGTGGTGCTGCTAACCCCGGGACCGCTTCCACAGCTGAAGCTGTTCCCCATAGTGCAGATTCCCCCTCCCATGCTGAGGTTGCTTCCTCCTCCGTATCCCGTTCCCACAGTTGTTCTGGTCACAGCTGCAAGAAGGAGAAGGAAAAGCTTTCAGTTTCTCTGGGTATTGGCTTCTTGGTTCAGAGACACACTAATGCTTAAATAAAGTAACTGCATGTATTTTAGAGACTTACAGATATTCACTGGGACGCCATCTCCAGCCAGCCTGTTAGGGGACAGAGCACAACAAAGTAAGAGGATAAGAAATCTGTTGATAGTGGGGGGAAAAAAACAGGGTACATTTCCTAGAGACCTTTTGAGGAGAAAAATAAAAACTTGGCGTAATTCGGGGATGCTTCTTGCAATATTATTTCCACTAGCCAGGACAAACACCTACCACTGCCACCTCCTAACGCCCTGTTCAGCATTTCAGAAATGCTGAGCATCTCCAGTGCTCGCGTTGCTTTGCTCCTCCAACATCAGGGCTAGAAGGGTTGTGTTTCCCACTCACCTGCACTCCTCGCCCTCCAGCAGCTTCCTGTAGGTCGCGATCTCGATGTCCAGGGCCAGCTTGACGTTCATGAGCTCCTGGTACTCACGGAGCTGCCGGGCCAGGTCTGCCTTGGCCTGTTGCAAAGCATCTTCCAGCTCAGCCAGTTTGGCTTTGGCATCCTTGAGGGCCAGCTCCCCACGTTCCTCAGCGTCCGCGATGGCCGCTTTCAGATTTGCGCACTGTAGAAGAGAACCCCCCAGTCAAATTCCCCATACAAGACCTAAACTTGTGCTTTATCTACCCTGAAGTCATGAGGGCTTATTCCAGCACCATCAGCTTAACCATTTTTAGTGACGATTCTCTTTTTCAGAGAAAAAGAATCAAACCGAGCAGAACTTGCCTAGGTTGCCTCTGACATTTTCCTTCCTCTCCCTTGCAAGTCAGGGTGTAAATTGGTTAAAAGTGGGGGGTTTGTTGCTTTTTACCTGTTTCTTCACGCTGTCGATTTCAGACCGCAGCCGTTGGACGTGGCGGTTGAGCTCGGAGATCTCCTGCTTGGTGTTACGGAGGTCGTCCCCGTGCCTGCCTGCCGTAGCCTGCAGCTCTTCATACTGTCACAGAGAGAGGAACAATCACCCAAGGTAAAATCCACTGGGTTTGGAGTAACCCAGGTGTCTGAAACCCTGGGTCCCTCCTCGAGCCCAGACTAGCAACTGGAGTGCTGCTGTGCAGGATGCAATATTTGAGGTTTTCTTGGAAGAGTCAGTCTTTATCTGTTCAAGACACGACATGAAGATAACAGCACGGAAACACCCAGTTTCTTCACCTTGGTTTGGTACCAGGACTCTGCTTCAGCCCGGCTTCTGTTGGCGATGTCCTCGTACTGTGCTTTGACCTCCGAGATGATGCTGTCCAGGTCCAGGTTTCGGTTGTTGTCCATGGTGAGAACGACAGAGGTGTCGGAGATCTGGGTCTGCATCTGAGACAGCTCCTGCAAAGTGCACAGGGGATTAGGTGAGCTAATTCGTTTGGGAGATGCCTTTTCATCCTCTCAGATGCGCGTGCAGACCTGGGAGAGGCTACAGATTGTTATCTAAACAGCTAAGACGGTTGGTGTAACTCTAAAGAAGTAAAGGATTTAGCATCTCCTGGGGGAAGAAATTACAGTCTTTCAGAGGAAAGGAGGGAGGGAAGCTCTTAACTGGAGGTTGAAATGTCTTGGGAGGTGGTTGTACTCACTGCTTCGTAGAGAGCTCTCAGGAAATTAATTTCTTCGGTCAGCGCATCCACCTTGGCTTGTAGTTCCACCTTGTTCATGTAGGCAGCATCTACATCCTGGAGGACGAGAGATTTAAGTGATATGTTTTAAGCTCTTATTAGCAAGTCGGGAACACTTATATCTCTGCAAGAACAGTCCAGGGAAGAAACCATAAAAAAAAAGCTTTTGGAATATGACTGGATGGATTTGTGAATGAGTAGGTGATTAGAGCTCTACAAATAGTCATCAGATGCTATTCTGGAATTTGGCCTCACCTTCTTGAGTGTCACAAATTCATTCTCTGCAACTGTACGCCTGTTGATTTCATCTTCATACCTAATGGAGGGAGGCAGAAGGAGCATTTGTTTAGGCAAGTAACAGATGGAGGTGATTTTAGTTTGCTGGAATGAACTTCCTTAAGAGTATTTTGCATACAATGTTCTTTTCTCCTACAGAGCATCTGAATAAGAGACCATGAGCATGTTCCTAGGCTAAACTAGTTAAAACAAGTACAGCAGAAGAAAGTTTGAAGAATCTGTTCTTTTTTTCCTGTTTCTGGCCATTAGTCATACTCCTGCCCGTCTTAAGCGTGCTGTCCTGAAACTCTCAGACCCCATGTAAGGGGTTTTTCTCAGTAGATAATTTAGTTAATAAGTCTTTGATCATAGTCTAAATTATTCCCTAAATGTTTGTGTATTTGGATCTGTTACTCCATTACCATCTATCCTGAGAAAATGTCACAACCTTCACTGTCAGGAATTCCTGTGTCCCGGACTCTCCTGGATCCTCTGGTTGGCTGTTCAGTGGAGAAAAGCTGCACCTACCTAGGTAAGTAGACCACGAGCTCAACAGACTTACTTCTTCTTGAAATCCTCAACCAGGTACTGTGTGTTGACAAGCTCTCCCTCCAGCCTTCCCTTGTCACTCAGCAAACTGTTCAGCTGCATCCTCAGGTTGTTGATGTAAGTCTCAAAAAGCGGCTCCAAGTTATTCCTAACTGTTTTCATCCCCTGCTCCTGAAGCAGGCTCCACTTGGTTTCCAGCACTTTATTTTGTTGCTCAAGGAATCGGACCTGCAAGCAGAAATATCCCAAAGATGTTTTGAAAGAGCAGAGATTATGGAAGCCTTGCAAATGTGGGATCTCAGTACTAGCTGAGGTGGCGAATTACTCTTTCCAGCTGGTTCTCATAGCCAAATTCTCATCTGGTAGAAGAAGGAATTTTCTATTTGACTGCAGCGACCCTGCTCAATATTGCAAACAAACTCTGGAATGACTACTGATGTTCTTGCACTGTGCTTCCCCTTTATTGCTTTGCTAAATCAAGGCAAGGTGCGTGCATTTTGTGGGAAGAGTGCATGCAAAATCAGATAAGGAGCAAAACAGGCTTTGCACTCTTATTAAAAAACAGTAGTGAAGTGCCATTTCTCCTTCCCTTCAGTATAGCTCCCTCACCCCACAGAAGCTCCAAAATAACATAGCATTTTCCTTGAAATCAAAGAGGAGCAGCTCAACCAGAGCAGAAATCAAGCAGATGCTCTTGTGCATCTAATAGAGTTAACAAGGCAATGAAGTGGACAGACAGCATCGGGTCAGATTTTGCTGGTTTGAACTAACAGTCCAAACATGCTGCTGCTGTTGCAGTGAGAGCTTTAAATGCCTGTCAGGAAATTCAAGCAATGAGACGCTTACTTCTCCCTCGTGCCAATTCACCTGATTCCTTTCTTGGTCTAAAATGGGTTGCTTGCATCTCACTTTAACCATCTAAAAAACTGTTATCAAGGCTCCTATAATGCTCAGTGGAGAGAGCCCAACATCTCCAGAAGGATCGGACTGTCTTCTAGAGCTTTCTTTCTCCACTGCCTATGAGATGTCAAGCAGCAAGTGAGGAGGACCTCGAATACTGGATGATTAATTAATTTATAGCAACCACTATGTAGCAGGTACCGTTCCCTGGAGTTTCTGGGGACTGGGCATCTTCCAGTCTCATTCCTCACTTCTACTCCTTCTTGATCAGCTTACGTGCTCATAAAGCAGCTAAGAAAAGAGTCCCCATCAAAAAAAAAATCAAGACAAGATATTTAGGGAAGCTCATGTCTCACCTTGTCAATGAAGGAGGCAAATTTGTTGTTGAGGGTTTTGATTTGTTCCTTCTCCTCCTTGCGGATCCTTTGGATGCTGGGGTCAATCTCCAAGTTGAGAGGCTTCAGAAGGCTCTGGTTGATGGAGACTTCGTGGATGCCCCCAGCTGGGAATCCAGGGCCACCCATGCCACCACCAAATGCACCATATCCATAGCCAAGGTTAGCTGGCATGCCAAAGCCACCACCGTACACACTACCAGCGCCACCACCAAAACCTGCAGATCCATAGAAGCCACTACCCCTTCCAGCCACAGAGATCCTCTTGCATCCACCAACACTGTAGAGGCTTTTGCTTCCAAAGCCACCACCAACCCTAGCAAACCCGCTGCCAGCATTGCAGCTTCCGACCCGGGTGACAGAGCGTGAACTGAAGCTGGTGCGGCAGGTGTTTGGGACGATGGCCGAAGCAGCGCTGAAGCCACTTCTTCCCCTCTGAATCCTCACGGTGGACTGGCGAGACATTGCTGGCTTTTGGATTAGGATGGATGCTACAGCAAGAATAAAGGAGCAAAGGTGCTGGCCTGGAGCAAGGAGTAGGAGGGAAAGGAGAAAGATGAACCTGTGCTCTCCGCAGGCTCAGGAGAGCCCTTTTATGCATGTATGAGACTGGGATGGGTTTGATGAGGTGGATCATCTTCCTGATGAATTAGGCTTGGCATGTCCAACAGCATTCTGGAGAGTGAACTCACTCCACACACACGCCCTTCTGAAATAATATAGCCAGGTTCTGAGCAACAGTGGTATTGTTTGGGAATAACTGTCGCCTTCTGCCGCCTTTGTAGACAGCCAGACTCTTTGCCATATCAAAGCGTTTGAAAGTTGCAATGAGTCACATTGGGCACAGGGAGGAAAACACCGTTCAAAATGCCTGTCACTCAACACCTCTCTCATTTGAAAACTTCATCCCTCAGGATTGCTTTTGCCCCTTGTCTGGTCACAAGCAGGGCTTTGAAATCTTACAGCCCCTTGGGTTCTAGGAAGGGGTTCTGTGTGGGGCAGGGCAGTGTTTTACAGCAAGCCCTGCGGTAAATCCTTCTACCCTGGATTTTTGTGATACGTACTGCATGGTCCCCTCTATGCCACCACAATAAACCTGCAGAAATAGTGTTGCTTCCATCCCTACAAAGGCTCAGCTCCCTGTGCTGATCTCTTCTGAAAATCCTGCTTCTGCAGACTTATTCCTCTGCCACTAAAAAAAATACAGGAATGAAAATTAAATGTTTTGACAAGGTCTTCTGTTCGTGTGTGGGTTTTGACAGGTGCCACTGAGCTCTATCACCAATGGTTGTGCTAGTCCCTCGGCTTTGAAGATTTGGACTTCGGTATTTTAGCAGCATGGAAACAAACAAACAAACGCAAAAAGAAAAGAAAAGAGGAGGAAAGATTGTGGGAACGGGAACTTCTTTGAATCCACTGGCTCTATGGAAATCGAGTGCTCCGGGGCTGTTCCCAACTCACAGTTTATAAACACGATGTAGTTTCCCAAAGATTTAATCATCTCTTTCAGCACTGCACATCTGAAAGTGTGATCCTGCCTGCTCGAATCCACTAGGAAAGTGCTCTGCGGGATTCCCTCTGCCCAGATCCGGACACTGTAAGGCATCCTGGCTCTTTCCTTTCTCAGCCGCAGGTACCAACGCAGCCCTTTGCTTTGCATTTAGCATGGCAGGCAGTTTGAGCGACAAGCCAAAGAGAAAAATGTGAAAAAGAATTCATTTTGAGTGACAGCGAGTGTTTCTGACCCTCGTTGTGTTTGTGGAGTCTCCTTCTCTGGAGATATTCAAAGCCCACCTGGATGAAGTCCTGTGTAGAATGCTCTAGGAGAGCCTGCTCTAGCAGGGGGGTTGGACTAGATGATCTCCCGAGGTCCCTTCCAACCCTTGCGATTCTGTGATTCTGTGATTCTGTGATTCAGGTTGTTCAGAAAAAGATGGATTCCTACATAATGTATCTGTACGAGAGAGTGAACTTGCAAATGCATCCCCCCCAAGCAGCTTCCTTGTGTTGTCTGCAAGTCCAAGCAGCTGCTGGCTGCAGTACAGGAATAACGTAATTTTGAGGAATCACCACGGTGGAGGGGTGTTGTGCTTCAGTCTGCCCCTGTCTTGCAAGGTAGCCGGGTAAAGGAAGCTCCCAGAAATGCCTTGTGCCCCCGTTGTTTCCCCAGCTGCTTTCTTTCAGATGGATTGCATTTGCAATTGAGTTTTTTAAATGAAGGGGGCAATAAACGGCAATTGTTGGTTTATTTTGGTGTCTATTACAAGACTGCGTTTTTATTGTAAGGAAGGGCTTAATCCTACAGTTTTTGTCCAGCGGGGCTGCTCATTGGGTCTGACTGCCTTCACGTTTGCACCCATGGGAACTGGAAGTAAATGGATTGCAACCGACAGGCCTGCATCCAAAAGGCAGTGGATTATTGATCAGCCTTAGGGTTTTGCCCACCAATTGACAGAGGTCATGACTTGAGCGTATGAGATCGCTTCCCCCCCACATAGCTTGATTTATATAGATGCAAGTTCCAGACAGCAAGATATTCAGAGGCAAGTGGCCAGCCTCCTTAAGTGCCTGTGGGTCCTTTGGGTATTGCTTTCTCAGGTGCTCTCCATCTTACGTCACTTTGACTATCTGGAAACATTTCTGTAGTCTTGTGTAGTTAGTGGAGGTCACCACCCAAAGGCAGGTTCTACCGTCCAAAGGCAGATGGACGGAGAGGCCCCTGAAGATGGCTTTCCACTTTCACCAACCCTATGTGGGTAGACCAGATGGCTGACTCAGGGTGTGCGGAGTTGGCCAGGCTGAAACCCACCCTCGGTTACTAACAGCGTGATGCGTCAGTACTTTCCTTTTTCCCCTCAGGCTCCTTTTACATATGAAACTTGTCTTTTTTGGCTAAAGAATACGCCAACTGCATTGGAGTCCATTGTTAATAATAGTAATAATACTTCTCCTCCAACTAAGTAAAAAGAAATTAATTTCTTTCCATTTCACATTTGCACTAGGGTGGAGGTGATGCGGTTGTCACTCATCTGGAAGGAATTTGAGAGGTAATTACAAAAGGCAGAACTGTGAGCACAATGAGCTGTAGCTACAGGTTTGGGGTATGGGGTGATGGCAAGGGGGCCCCCACCCTGCTCTGTTGATGAAACACAGGGTTTCCAGGTAGCTCCTGGGGGAGTGTCTCCTGTGCACCCTGCAGCTCCAGGCATGTAATGAATTTGCTGCTCGGATGCAGATAGCTTGCTCTGATACGGACTTTTTCTCCTCCACCAGAGGATGATAATTCTTGTGCTCACTCAAGCTGTGCTGTAGTTTTTCCTCCTAATCAAAGGGAGCTGTGTTTAGGCAGGTCCCGCCGGGTGAGAGCCTCCCTGCCATGGCAGAGGCCATCTGCGAGGTTGAGCAGGCTCCAGAGCCTTTTTCTTCCCTTCCCTTCCTCATTTCTTCCTTCCAGGCTGAGCAGAGGGGGAAGGCAACAGTGGGTGCAAGTCCCAGACCAAGAGGCAGGAGATCCCTTTACATCGTGCCGTAAACCTGGGAGTAAACTCTTGGCTGAGTTTGTTTCCGGCATCATGCTGATATCAAGGTAATAACTCTCCTTTGAGATTATGGAAGTGAGTTCTGACTCTATCAGGGCAATAAAGGCAGGGGGAGAAAGTGAGAAATTAGTGAGAAATTTGAACCATTGTCTCTGTACCCAGCCAGTGAACAGGGGACGCCACCAAGAGCTTTTCATCACCTCCCTCCCATCTCTCTGCGCTGCTGCTCCTCTCCAGCACCCGCGTTGGAAGCCTTCGTCTGAGGATGATGCCCTTTTTCAGACAAGGCTGAAATTCTTAGACGTGCCTCTGTGTGTTTTGTTTGCAAAAATACCTGTATTTGTAAAACAAGACCGTGTCTTACTAACTTGGGTTGGTTCACCTGTGCTACCTAATCTCAGTTTAATTATCAGTAAAGTCAAGGCTGTAATTTAGGTTAATTGCTTAAATTAAAGCCTTTGGGTTAAACTTGGGCTGCTAACCTAAATTCAAACCCTACTCATTTTGGCCATAATTTGCTATTTCATCCCAGGTTAATGAAGTCCTGCTGGTCACCCTGAGCTTTTTCCATGGGGGACCACACAACTCGCGGCATCCCTGTGCTGCAGTGACAGGGACCTCTGGGAGACCTCCTGAGCAGGAGGCGAGTGTCCATGAATCTCATTTCCCGAAGGGATGAATTAGGATGAACTCCTCAGAAGCTTTCCCATAGGTGTTGCCCCGTGATGGGTGTTGCAGTCCTTTGAGCCTGTTCCCAGCAGTATCTGGAGGCCAGTCAGCTATAACTCCTAGATGACTTTGAAGTGTAGGTGTGACCTGCTTTCTCCAGATAATTGTTTTCTCTGCTAGCACAGAGACACCGATACAGCCCAGGGTTTTGGAATAACTTTGCCTTCATTAATTGCTGTTGTTGCCAGATGCTTTATGCAGAGTGGGGAGGTCTCATTTCCCCCGATGGCTTGTTGCATCTTGAAAGAGCCTCTGACCTTAGGTGGGTATTAGCTGATACCTTCTGCATGCAACACTGGTGCTTAGATGGTGGTACCCAAAGAAACCGAAATATCCCAAATTGCGTCGTAATGCTTTCTGAGCCCTTATCCCTGAGAAGGGCTGCTGAGGCTGTGATCTCCACTGAGCTCCATGTGGAAAGCAAGATCTTTCAACACTGAAGGTTGCGCAGTGGTATTATAGCATCTCATCCTCTCTTGTGGCCCCAGAGTGCATCTTTTCTCCCGATAAAGAAAACCGAGCCTTGGAAGTGGTGTTGCTGGGAAGTCCAGTTATTTCGGATCAGCTTTGTGCCTGCAACGTGGCATGTCCCTCAGCTCCATCCTGCACCAAGCGCTGCTCCTGGTGCGAGTTGCCTTGCAAAGAGCCATAGCACTTGTGTGAAGTTTAATGTCTTCCTGTTAAAACAGACTGGATCTGCACAATGCTATTCTCAGAGCTGGTGAGACAAGCAAGGAGTATTCCTGTGTCCTGGAAAGTGCATCCAGTCACGCTGCACCAATTCTATGGAGCCTCATGTTTATTTACCGTACAGCGCTATGTTGCACTGCACGTGAGCCCGGAGGTCCCCGCCGCTGTCCCACGGCGCTTGGCATCGCGTGCAGCTGGACTCCGATCTCCAGCCACTCTGGGCAGCGGGATATTGCTGCCCTGTTTAAATAGCAACACTCAGGCTGAATGTGCCTCACAGATGGTAGCTGGGAATATTGTTCCGCTGCTGGTTTTGCTGCGTCCTGTGTTACCTTCCCTGCAGCCATTTCATGTCTTACTTCATTTGCAGGCTGTGTAAACCATTTGCAAATTAAAACAGAATAATTTTCTTTGATGAAAATTCTGCTTTTGAGTCAAAAAGCTGCAAACTTTCATTGGGGGAATGGTGAGGGGAAATGTTTCAACATTCCAGAGACAGGAATTTTTCCTATTCCCATAGGAAACATTGAAATTAAATGTTGTTTTGAAAAAAAATTTCACTTAATGTTTAAGTTGCCAGCTAAAATTACTTGTCAAGTTTGACTTGAATACGTGAGTTTTCCAGGTCTCTGCAAACCAGAAGCAGGTAGCTAGAAGACAACTTTCTGCATCTGCTGTCTGCTTTCTCAGCCAGGGCAGGCTCTTAAAACACTTCCCATGGAAACAGAAAAGAGACCGATAACTGCTCCATGCTTTTTTTGCCTCGGTAGCATCCTCACCCTCAGACCGCAGGAGAAGGACCCAGCAGCAGCCTGTGGCACCAGGTACTGTGGGGATGGGTAAGGGCTTGGCAGCGCAGCTCCCAAACAAGTTTCGCGGAGGGTTTGACAGTGGTGGTGGCCCACGCGTTGATGCAGCTGGTGGCACAGCAATGTGTTGAGCACACTTCTGTTAAAAAACCAAAAGAAAATGAACTATATTTGACATTTTCATTAATCAAAAAAAACCCAAGCCCACCACAAAATACAGATAAGCAATGATAGCCCAGTTGGGATGCCCTGCCTGTTACAAATGCCTCCGCTTTGCAAACTTCACTCTGTTTCCTTAAAACTGTCTAAGAAACATGGTGTCAGATGCTTGAGAACTGATGCAAACTTTTAAATGAATGGAGTCCAACCCGTTCACCCTTCACAAAACTTCCTCTGGTGCAAACAGGCTGCCCCGACTTTCCAAAGCCATCATTTCCTCGCCCTTTCCCGTGCGCTGGAGGAGAGAGTCGGGAGTGTGAGCCCCATGCCAGCCCCACCGCAGGACCAGGGCTTTGAGCCCTTGCAGGGCGGCACCATGCCTTTCTCTTGCTCTGGGCCCCCACCTGCTGGAGACACCATGCTGGATTGTTGAGTGCTTGCACCCCTCTGCGCAGCGTGGTGGGCGTGCAGGGTCCCGTTGACTCAGGAGCTTGGAGGTATTTCCCTGCGGGGAGCGCTCCGGCATGCCATGCATGAGCTGCTTTTGCCTGGCAGACATGCCCCCCCTCTCCTCTCACTCCTGGGGTCCTTCTTGGGTGCACCCCAATGGGAGCTTGCAGGAGATGAGAGCTGGGTTGGTGGACACCAACCAGTCTCCTCTTGGGACCGGCATCCCCAATGGGCTGCAGGTCCTTCCTCCTCTGCGCCCTTCCTGCCCTGGCCCCTTTCCTCACCCTTGGTTCATGCTCCAGCTCCTGCCTTTGGGGCTGGGTTCCCACCTCTCACTGTGCTTCTGTATCACTGCTGCCAGGATTCCTGTCTGGCCCTGCAGCCTCGCATGGAGCAAGAGCCAGGGGATGCCTGCGGAGCCACAGGAGGGAGCCCGGGAACAGCACGGGAGCCTGACTGAAACCCTCTGTCCAGGCAGGTCTTTGAAACCTCCCGGGGGGGGGTGTGTGTGTCTGGATGGGAACTGGGAGGCCGAGCGGCTGCAGGCACCTTGGAAGACCTCAGGTTCATTCAAAATGAAGCTGAGGCCCCAAAACAGCCCTTCCAGAGGAGCAGCCAGGATATTTAGTGATGTATTTACACATGCAGTGGAAACCTCGACGTGCGAACGCTGTATGTGCAGACCTCAGGCGCTTCGCCCTGCGTCCACCCCTCTTTGCTAGTGCTGCCCTCCCTCCGATGGCTTTTTCTGGTTAGGGCGACGTTTGGCTGCTCCATTCCCCTCCCCGCTCGATGCTGTTCTCGCTGCATCCTTGCTGTGGTGCTGATGCCAGAGCTGGGCTCCTCTGCCATTAAGATTTCCTCCTGTTTGCGTTGCTAACTAACGGCTGGGCCGAGCCGTGCCCCACCTGTACTAACTCATGAATCCCAGCTAAACCTTTGGGAATCGCCTTCCTTTCCCCACCCTCCTGCCCTTTCTCACTCCTGCAGTGATGGGCAAAGGGTGGATTTGCCGTTAACCACCACGGTGGGATTCATCCAGCTTTTGGCTCAGCCCTCGCGCAGCTTTTCCTTCCCGTGCCTCAGTTGTCCATCCATCCCACCCTTCTTTCCACACTCCCCAGCCCATCCCAGAGCCACGCCAGAGCCTGAGTCCTAAAACTGAGGGTTTTTAACTCAAGGCAGTGGTCCTTTCTTGTGAACTGCCTACAGAGAGTCCCCGCTGCCGCTGGGTCACAACACACATCCATACACAGGTGAACAGAGAAGAAAAGCCAAAAAGCAGCAGAATTTAAAAATGACAAATGCTCTTTATTGGATCATATTGGAAGTGAAGAGGCTGTAGCCATGAAGACGAAGAGTTAGAAATCAGTGTGGCAATTCATGTACAGAGAAAGTAATAGCCTTTCCCACGGGTGCCTGAGAAAACAGAAGGGGCTGGAAAAATCTTTACTTGCAGACAAACATTTGGAGGTTGTAACACGCCGGCAGAGGTTTTTAGAGCAGCCTGGAGCTTTTTTCATTGCTGAGGACCCAGGACTGTGGTTTCACAAGGCTGTCACTCTCGTTTTAGGACAAATGAAATGAATGTGCGTGGCCGAGCGCGGCTGTCCCCGTTCAGCGAAGTGCTTCCACTTCGCTTTAAATGGGTGACTCCAGGGGGAGAACAAGGGAAGAGCAAGGACAGTGCTGAAAGAGGGCCACCATCGAGGTCCACCATGGCTCTCCAAAGCCCTGTCAGTGACCTGTTACAACCTATGCTTTAGCCAAAGGTGCTCCAGATTCTCGCAGTGGGGTCCTGGTCTCCCCCCGCTGCCCCAAAGGTGGAGGGTGAAGGACGGAAGAAGGAGAGGGTCTAGCGCAGCTATTTACACCACTGATTTTGTAGGGCAGCACTTGCTTACGGAAGGCAGGAAACACGTTGTCATCTGCGCGGGGGGCCCCGTGCTCGCCATCCTTATCTGACGGTCTTTTTGCTAGTGGTGGTCTTGGAAACGATCCTCACGCTGCCTCCTGTGCTGGAGCTGATGCCTCGGCTGCTCCCGGAGCTGAAGGTGCTGCCTCCACCATAGCTGAGCCCTCCGCCAAGCCCTCCGCTCCCTCCTCCAAATCCGCCGCTGCTGCTCATGCTGTAGCCGCCGCCACCGCCGCCTCCCATGCTGAGACCTCCGCCCATGCCGAGACCTCCGCCCATGCCCAGGCTGCCGCCGCCGTAGCCCATCCCACTTGAGCTGCTGACCACGGCTGCAGGGAGACAGAGCACACACCTGCTTTAGGGTCCTGCTGGCTGCAGGTGGGGGGCCCTGCACCCCCCAAGGTGGGGGGACCTGCACCACCACGCCTGCGGCAGGGGGGCAGCGAGCAGAGGTGGAAGGAGGGGAGATACTTACAGACGCTCACGGCTCCGACACCCTCTCCGGCAAGCCTGTTGGGAAAGGGGAAAGTAAGCAATAATGTCAAAGGACAGACAAGATGTAACATTAACCACCGGGACCATCTAGACTTTTGTGGCCTTCAGTAGGGACTGTCCTCTGGTGGGGTACGTCTGCATCAGAGGTAAAAGGTGGTATTGCTCATTTTTCTTAGCGCATCGGGTTCCAAGAGCTGGAGAAGCTCATCTTTTCCTAGAAAGCTCACAATTTAAGGTATCCTTCTCTCTGCCCTTTTACATCTTGGCGGTCTTTTACACCTTCATCAACTGGGTGCTCCAGCCTTTTGGGGTGAGCTATCTCTTTGAGCCCAAGGAGATGCATGCTGCTCTGAAGAGCAGCACACAACAGGTCCATGTGCTTGTCCTCACCTGCTCTCCTCGCCCTCCAGCAGCTTCCTGTAGGTTGCAATCTCGATGTCCAGGGCCAGCTTGCCGTTCATGAGCTCCTGGTACTCACGGAGCTGCCGGGCCAGGTCAGCCTTAGCCTTCTGCAGAGCATCCTCCAGCTCAGACAGTTTTGCCTTGGCGTCCTTGAGGGCCATCTCCCCGCGTTCCTCTGCCTCGGCGATGGCTGCTTGGAGGTTGGCACACTAAAAGCAAGGGAAACAGATGGGTTTAACTTGGGCCGCCCCAAACTTCTCTCCTGGGTATTGCTATGGTATTGTAGATACTGGCTCTCAGCATGGCACTGAGAGCTACTGATGGGCCACTGGGAAGGTGCTGTAGGGTGGTTAACTGGGGAGCTGCCACCATAATCATGTCCCCCAAGAAAAGGAGAGGCATCTACATCTCTTTGCTTTTCTAGACACCTTTGCTGGGGGGCTTAGTAGCTCACAACTTGCTTCCCCAGCAAGAAAGCGGCTATCACAGCATATCCTTGCACCGAGGGATCTTCTCTGGTGGGCAGAGACAGAGGTGGCCATGCCCTCTTTAATGCAGGGGGGAAGCCTGGCCTTCCAGCCGTGCCCCAGTGCCAGGAGCTGGCTCCTTCCACTGTGCCTGGCCACCATCACCCTCCTACCTGCCCTCCCACCATGCAGCAGCTGCTTTGCAGACGCATCCCCTCCTACCTGTTTCTTCACGCTCTCGATCTCATTCCGCAGCCTCTGGACCATCCGGTTGATCTCCGAAATTTCTATTTTGGTGTTACGAAGGTCATCACCATGCCGCCCGGCGGAGACCTGCAGTTCCTCATACTGGTATGTAGAGAGGAGGAGAGCGCTGGTTAGGAACCACGGGGCTCAGGGAAGGGTGAGGGAACTTCAGGGCACAAAGTGCAGGTCTGGATTCAGGGTAAGGGTGGGGGACAACATTCCTCTGAGCAACCTGCCCATGGAATAACAGCATTTGCCCTTAGTTATTAATATTTGCTAAGGCAGCAGCTATTGCATTGCATAGAGCACCTGTGGGTCATCATCTGCTGTTAAGAACCTGGAAGGGAGAGAGGAATGCTCTGTGTCTAAGGCCAGATCTACCAGTGACTCCTTGTGAGTCCAGGGTCAAGGCATTTAAGCATTTTGTCCCTTGGTTTCACCGCAAGGCTGGTCAAGAGTAGCAGTCCACAAGCAAACACTGGGCATCTGTACGCAAGAGCCTATTGCAACACGCGTAGGAAATTAATTCATCTCTGGTGTAACGCTGTGGTCCTTCCCCCTTTAGTCCTGCCTCCCTGCAGCTAGTGTGATGCCATGGGAATCACAGAAATTCTGGTTACCTACCTTGTTTTGGTACCAAGCCTCAGCCTCGGCCCGGCTCCGGTTGGCAATGTCCTCGTACTGCGCTTTGACCTCTGCAATGATGCTGTTGAGGTCCAAGTTACGGTTGTTGTCCATGGACAGGACCACGGAGGTGTCGGATACTTGCTGCTGCATCTGGGACAATTCCTGCAGATGCAAATAATTAAGTTAATGGTCTGGTATTGGGGTAGAAACCATACAGACAAGAGGTGGCTTGGGAACCCTCTCCCCTGAGCCACTTTCTTGCATTGCCCCCTGCTCGGTCTCTTATCTACCCTTCTCTGTCTTATGCCTGCATTCTGATCTCAAAAAGGCAGTAACCACCTTCTCTGTTACTGCTGTACAGCACTGAGAGTGGTGGCCGGAGCTCCAGGGTGTGGAACTCCACGTGGCAGGCAGCTGTGGAGGATGCTGTCGTGGGGAGAGCTGACTACTTACCGCTTCGTAGAGAGCTCTCAGGAAGTTAATTTCATCTGCCAGTGCATCTGCTTTGGCCTGCAGCTCGACCTTGTTCATATAAGCGCCATCCACATCCTAAAGAAAAGAAAACCAAAGACTTCTGATGAAACCAGAAGCCAAAGGGGCTTCAGAACACCAGTGGGACCACCTCTCTGCTTCCAGGTCTGTTATTCTTTAGGCTTGTTTTTATATTGCTATGATCAAGGTTTTTCTTTTTTTAATGTAATGTGGGACATTTACTGTGAGCCAGAATCAGGTTCTTGAGCAGAAGGCGAAGCTCTGACTCTTGGGGATGTGACCCAAGACAGAACTGAACTGAGCCACAAGAGGCCAGATGGTTTGCAACTGCAACCAGAGGAGCTGTCTTCAGAAAACAGAGCAGCTCCACCGGCATGGAGAGGGTTATGCCCATTCATGGCCTCAGCAGGACCCAGCCCATACTTACCCCGTGCTTACTCCTGGACGTGCCAATGTTGTAGCCTGACCCAACCATGAGGTTGGAGGACCCAAGCTCCCACTAGCTTTGCCTGAACTCTCTGCGTGAAGAGTGAATTTCATTGTCCGTCCCATAACTCCCAGTTCACTCACCTTCTTGAGGACCACGAACTCGTTCTCTGCACCAGTGCGCCGGTTGATCTCGTCTTCATATCTGTTAGGATAAAAGCATGAGAGGGTTTTGGTGGAAATGAAGAGCAAAGCCAGCACGGGAAGCAGAGATGGGACCACTCCAGTCCCACATCATTAGTTGTGGCATGCAGGTATATTCCTTGCTCCCACCATTTTACAGTCCGGAGCAGATGCAGAGCAAACAATTACTGACTCTGAGCCTGCAAGGCTCCGTGGTGTGAGGAGTCCCAGCTAAAATTGCTAGATTTTAATCACTGCCCTTAAAGTCAAGCTCATCCATAAATGTGTGCAGGATCAGAGCCTGTTTCAGTGGGAAGCAGGAGCAGGAATTCTTGGTGACCTTTGCCCGACGCAATGTTATGCAAAAGGCTTTCAACGAAGCTGCATTGCAGTGCCTACAAATATATAATAAGGTAACAATTTGATATTTGATGTTATAATAATGCTGATGGCTCTGAATAACCCACTGCAGCATTTAATTAAAAAAAAAAAAAGTCCGTGATTCTTTAGCCGCGGTTGTGCAAAAGCAGATCATTACGCCTCAGCCTACATTTCTGTGGAAATTTTTATGGCTCTGAGCAACATCCTCTGATCAGATAATCAGGGCAGGGCTTAGCTAGAAAGTAGACAAAACATGTAGGGTGTTGAGGCAAAGACCTGGGTGTTAAAGGCAGGTTTGTGCCAGTCGTCTAACTAATATTGGCAGAGGCATCCCTGCAGATGGATCTCTGAGCAGACACGGGAAGAAGTGGAAATTAGTCAGTGCACTGGGAACCAACTCTTGAAATAAAATGTGTTCTCTTTCCCCAGCAGTAGCTCCAAAATCCAGACAATATCATTTGTCATTTTTGACCCCATCAGTAGTTCTGAAAGCCTGTAGTACATACACACCCAACTACAAGGTGGCAGAAGCTGTGTCAGATCATCCTGTCAGCTCTCCCTGTCCCCCTGCAAAACAAATCTGTCTCTCCACACTCTTACCTATCTAACATCAACATATTTCAGGCCTCCAGGGTGTTTTTCTCAAATGTGCACTTGGCCAGATCTGATTGAATAAGGGAGAGATTGTTCTCACCAGACTACAGCCAACTAAAACCGAACGGCCTCGCCTAGAAAAACCACCTCAATGTCCCCTCCAGTCAGCAGACACCGACTGGCATGTCCTTAACATGATTCATCCCACCTCTGCTGCACACCTTGTCTCACGATGGGGTTAATTGCCTTCCCAGGCAATTTTTCGTTGTTTTCTTTGACAATGGTCAGAGAAAATAGCTGAGCATCTTTCATGTGATCAGAGCTGAAGTGGGGCCAAGTGCACACAGGTCGCCTGGGGCTCTCTAAAAAGCCTGGGATTTCCTTTGCAAAAAGAGAAATGGGGGATTTGGGGGCCGGCAGTTTATGGCTGCGTTTCATTCCCTTTTTGCATGTCCATTACACTCATGAGTTACACGTTTTTCTGTCTCCAGGTGTATTATTTTGGGGGACTCAAGGGATCAGACTTCGTTACACTGGAGCAGCTTCCCATGGGTGCATGAATTCTGTGCTAAACGCTGATCCTGCACGTGAGGAATCTGACATAACTAGAGATAATTCTGAGATCAAGTTTTGCTTTTAAATGTTCATTTTGCAAACTAGAAGAGGAGCCCAGTGCAAACACAAGGTGTGCACCAGCAAGCATGAACCGCCTGCCCTGATTTTCCTGTCTATTAATCATTTACGCTACAGAGCACAATTTCTTACTTGTTCTTAAAGTCTTCCACCATGTCCTGCATGTTCCTCAGTTCAGAGTCCAACCTTCCCCTCTCTCCGATAAGACTGTCTAGCTGCCGTCTGAGGTTGTTGATGTAGGCTTCAAAAAGTGGCTCAAGGGACTTCCTGGTGACTGTGTGACCTTGCTCTTGGAGGAGGCTCCACTTGGTCTCCAGCACTTTGTTCTGCTGCTCCAAAAAGCGCACCTAGGGAGAAACAAAACCAGGCACATGCTGAAGCCCGTGTGAACAACGCACAAAGAAAACCCTGCTGCCAGGAAAAGGAGGGGTCATTCAACACAGAAAGAAAAGGTCACAACATGCTGGGACAGTTGGGGGGAAATTATTAGGATATTCCTAATTTTGGGCACCAGATTCTTGAAAGTATCAAAAGCAGCTAAGATGTTTAACAAGATTTTTCGAGAGCTATTCAGCAGGCCAAACACATGTATTTGCAACTCTAGGTGTTTCTCCCCCCACTAGATGCTCAGCCCACCTTACTGGTTTAAATTGGTGTTATCCCATTGAGCCGTGTAGAGCTTTGCCATTTAACAACCAGTAGAAGATCCATCCAGCCCCCGGGGTGTTTTTTACAGCGAGGAGGGGGATTTACCTTTTCAATAAAATAAGGCACTGAAAAACATCCTTGCAAAGAGGAAACATAAGGCAGTTCTTAGTTTTCAGCCAAACCCACGTCGTTTGTCGGCTGCGATTAGCTCAGGCAAGCCCCTATATCCAAAGGAAGTTTCTTCCTGTCGTTCTCTCCCGAGGCAACTGATAATATGCATGGGTTGAAGTTTTAAGATCAAACTCTCACCTTGTCGATGAAGGAGGCGAATTTGTTGTTGAGGGTCTTGATCTGCTCCCGCTCCTGTGTTCGCACCTTCTGGATTTCCGGGTCGATATCCAGCTTGAGGGGTGCCAGGAGGCTCTGGTTGACGGTCACTTCGTGGATACCACCAGGTGGGATAACAGGGAAACCGGGGCCACCTCGACCACCAAATCCGGGACCTCCCATCCCAAATCCACTGCCCAGCCCATAGCTGCCACCACCACCTCCTAAGCCAAAACCAGCTCCTGCTACACCAAGACCAAAGCCAGCTCCTCCACTAAAGCCATATCCACCACCGGCTCCACTCCGTAGACCACCAACTGAGCTGTAGGAAATTCTTTTGCTTCCACCTAGGTTATAGAGACTTCGGCTGCCAAAGCCACCACCAGCTCTGAAGCCTTCTCCACCTCCGGCTCTTCCTCCTCCAACTCTGGAGACAGAGACGGAGCTAAAACTGCTTCTGGGACCACTGCCACCTCCTACGATAGCAGAGCCTGAGCTAAAGCCTCTCATGGTCCCTCCAGTAGATGATCTGTAAGAGATCCGACTCATGGTGGCTTGTTCAATTGGAAATGCAAAGAGCAGGAGAGGGGAGCGGAAAAAAAAGGCTGGTGAATAAAAGCTGCGTGGCAGGAAAAGAGCAGAGGGCAATGGAGACAGAAACCCCTGTGATGGGAGAGCTTGGGAGCCTCCTCTTTTATCTGCTTGGAAAACTTGGCACGGGAATTCAGAACTTGACGTGCCTTGCAGCAACTTGCCTTGTCAAACACACCTAGGCTACAGCGAGGTGCTGAAAAATGCATTGTTTGCAGGCAAGAAAGTAACGGAGTGAGGGAGCTCCCCCCTCTACCAAAGCCGGCCGCTCTGAGTCATGAAATTAGAATTGAATGGGACGGCTCGCTGAGGTCTGCGCTCAGGAGCAGGATGCAACACGATTCTCCCAAGACCCTGCGAGCTGGTTTTCCTTGGCGAGCCACGGGCTCATTCCGAGTAAGATCCCTTGGCACTGAAGATTTTGCAAGGCGAAGTTTAGGGTTTAACACGTTGCACAGCAAACAGGGCAGCATAAACAGGGGCTTTGCTGAGGCTGCCAGCTCTGGGGCTGAAGGTCCATGCCCTGTTGTTGGCTTGGGAAAGCTGAGGTTGAAGGTGCTTTTACTTATCAATGCAGGTCTTTTGGTTTCTTTCAGAAAAGGGACATAACCGTGGGCTTGCAGAGAATAGCTGAGCGGAGATTGCCTCGTGGTAGCGTTCTCCGGGATCTTACCAAAAAAGTTGTCTCCCCTCGTTGCAGGGGAAATGGAGAAGTGAGGTAGCATGGCTTTCAAAGGCAGCAAGTAAATCTCTTTTCCAAGGTAACTTCAAATGACATTAAGTACTACTATGAGACTTATAAAATAGTTATTAAAAAGATGCTTGAAATGATTGCTCTTCTTTTGAACCTCCTTCTCGGGCTCAGGGTTCAAAAGCTCCCTGTGAAGTGGTATTTTTATCACTTCCCCCCCCCCCCCCCCATATTTAACCAGCAGTTTCCACATCATTGCTGGCTCTCCAAGACATTCTGTGCAGGGGAATTCACCCATTTTTCTTCCAGCACTCTCCCACCCCCTCCTTCTCTCTGCTGAGATCATTCAGCCCCTGAGGAAGACTTTTCTAAAATAGCTTTTGCTCCTTGATCTTGGGCTCTCGGGTGAACCCTTGCACGGGAGCTTCAGTCCCCCCGGTGAAGCTGGGTTGTGCTTTAGGATAGCGTAAAGGCGGGAGAGCCGGGGACCTCTCCTCTTGTGTCCACGAATTGCTGGACACAGGTTACAAGGGAAGATATCCCCTCCCTCCCACCCCAAATACTTCTGCAAACTGGACTCTGCCCAGCTGCATCCTTGTGCCGCGATGGCTGCCTGCCTCAGTCGCGTTACGCGTTGAATAAAATGGCACAAGGCAGAGAGATGAAACCCCAAGCAGGGAAATGACAAAGATTCTCGAAATCGGCTACGTGAGCAATAAGTATGGGAGCTTAATCCAAAAAGAGCGGCTTAAGGGTATCTGCTGCATCTCATAGCTTGTTTCTGTTGATGCCTTTCCAACCGCCGTTTTCTCTGTCTGGGAACTTGAAAGAACCTGAGCAGAAGGGTTGGGTGGTTGGGTTTTTTTTTTTTTGTGTGTATTGTTTTTTTTTCTCATTGCAATCAGAAAAAGCCAGCGCTCACAACTATCATCTCCTGCAAGCACTCCCGTTGCTGCTTATTGCCAATAGCGTGAGTCACCGGCACCCGCAGCGCCGTCGGGCAAGCTGTCGGGAAGCCACTCCTTGGACGGGCTGTTGCAAGGCACCCTCCCGCTGAAAGGGAGACGGCTGGGCGGTAGCAAGGGGGTGCTCTCGACTCGGGAGTGGAGATGTGGGAACCTCCTGGGTGCTGGAAACGCGGAATTTTGCGCGGAAAACTGCACCCATGCTCCCACGTCCAGAGACAACGAACCCCCGTCTCGCAGGTGTTGCACGGCGGAAGGCAGCCTCACTCAGAACACCACCGGGGCTACTGAAAATACATAAATTCTGTTACAAGCCTGGCAGATGTATAGAGATTTGCTTTCCTAAGCCCACAGATGTGAACTGGCACATGTGTGCCGGATCATGCATGGGGGTCAGGCAGGGAGCCTGCCTTTGGCTCCCAAAAAGCTATGCAAAGTCACACCTGGGAACCAGAGCACAGGCTGCAAATGGTTTAATTAAGGCAAGGAGAAAGGATTCATGTTGAAGGCAGTCATTACCTCCCCAGCGCTTCTAGGAAAGCCTGTTGCTGCAGACAACGGTAATTAAGTGTAATATTACAAAGAAATTTGGAGGAGTAAATCAAAAGATTGTTCAGGCACCAAAACAGGGAAAATTCTGGCAGCATCTCCCCGTCCCGCACAGTTTCGTGCGCGGCTTCTGTCGCTCATGTGCTCCTGAAGCTGCTTGGGGTCGCAGGTGGGATGTGTTTGCCCCCTCAGACGAGGTGTTGCCTGCAGCGGGGATCAATTTGGGAGGCAGGATTTGCTGCAGAGGGGTTGCCTGGAGGGTGAGGGCACTGCAGGGGGGGGCAGGCGGGCTGGGGCCGCAGAGCAAAGGGAGGAGGAACGGGGCCAGCTGAGGTGTTTGCAGGAGCTCAGCTGCTTGTGAGCCCTGCTTTTGGACTGTTATTTGCTTTTTGTTTTTTCAGCACAGGCTGGAAGAAAGGCATTCAAAACTTCTAAGGTTAGTTAAGGTGAGGTTGTCATTAACTGTGTTAATGCCTCACACTTGTGCTGTGTAATTCAGTATTCGCACAGGCGGGAACAGAAATCGAAGTGACTCAGAGTTTATTTTTAACCTTCACTGATTTTTGGCCTGTCTGCCTGCAGCATCCTCTGCGACAGGAGGGACCAAGGAGTTGGGGTTTGTCCCCAGATTTTGGTCTTTCTTAATGCAGCCACTTCAATTTTCTGGCTGAAGGGAGGTTAGATGCTCCCATGTTTCGGTGCGCTTGGGTTTCAGTGAGGTTTTGCTGAAGCGGTTGTGAGCGTCTGCCGTAAACCTGCGGGGCTGGCATGTACTTGCTTGCTCTTCCCCATTTTCTGCACTGAGTTATGTAAAGCCGGGATGTTGAGAGGTCAGGGAAGAGCAAAGTGTCTGACTCTTTGAAATGCAATAAGGTGTGAGTGTTTGTCTGAGGGCTTTTTCCCCTTTTTTTCTTTTTTATTCTCCTTTTGCAGTGATGGCTGACCAAAATACCTGCATTGGTTGGTGAGTTGCTCTGCTCTGGCTCACCAAAACCCATCCTCAATCTAGATCGTCCTGATAAAATCCTCTGCCAGAGCCCTGCATGTGCTTGGCTTTGCTATGTCTTTTTAAGACAGCAAAAATGAAATACTGGGGGTTTGCTGGAGCTAGCAGGGCTGTGCAAACCCCTCCCTTCCATGGAAGAAAGGCTTTTGGATGAACCCAAATCATATCTTAAGAAATCACAGAATCCCAGAATCCCAGCATGGCAGGGGTTGGCAGGGCCCTCGGGAGCTCACGCAGTCCCACCCCCCTGCTCAAGCAGGCTCACCCACAGCAGGGGACACAGGACAGCATCCAGGCGGGGGTTGAATATCTCCAGAGAAGGAGACTCCACAGCCCCCCTGGGCAGCCTGGGCCAGGGCTCGGGCACCCTCACAGTCAACAAGTTCTTCCTCACGTTCAACTGGAACCTCTTCTGCTTCAGGTTGTGCCCATGGCCCCTTGTCCTGGTGCTGGGCACCACTGGGAAGAGTCTGGGTCCGTGCTTGTGACCCCCACCCTTGAGATATTTGTAGGTGTTGTTGAGATCCCCTCTCAGCCTTCTCTTCTCCAGGCTGAACAAGCCCAGCTCCCCCAGCCTTTCCTCGTAGGGGAGATGCTCCAGTCCCCCCATCATCTTTGTTGCCCTCCCCTGGACTCTCTCCAGTAGTTCCTCGTCCTCCTTGAATGGGGGAGCCCAGAACTGGATGCAGTGCCCCAGGTGGGGTCTCACCAGGGCAGAATATGAATGTTTTTATCACTCCACCCTCCTCCTCCTCCTCCTCCTCCTCCTCTTTTCTCCAATTCTTCATTTTGTTTTGGGACAACTGGTTTCAAGCTTTTCATTATAATCGTGTCAGAATTTCGAAACTTTCACCTCAAAGTAGAGCAAAAGCCCCCTCCATCTCACTCTGCTGAAGGTTTGGGAGTATTTCACACTGTTCTGGTTTAGAATAAAAAAATGTAGGAACAAATAAATTACAAACCGGTTTTATTGGACACGTTCCAAAAAGGGAGAGGAAGGAAAACACAGCATCGTATCGCTGTCGGTGAAGTATAAAAAGCTGTAATTTTCTTTTTTAACGGTACGTTCACAAAAATAAAGAGACATGGTGGGAGGCCAGAGGGGTAAATTCCATCAGAAAAGGGGAAAGTAGATTTTGGGCACAGGTGTGCCTGGCCTCCTGCTCCCAATTGCCTCGTCTCCCGTGTGCTGGGTTGACACCTGACTGCACTTTCCAGTTTACCAAATGTCTGCCTTTTGGCAGAGAAACCCACTCGTCGTGGAGATACTGAAAGGCCCCCAGGAGCAGTGTGGACGTGGCCCTTCAGGCGCTTTTTTGCGGTGTAATTTTCCCCGTCTCAGACTTTCACCTTGACTGCTGCTGCCGAGGCAGCGGGGAAAGCCAGCGAGATGCAGACTGTTGGATGACTTTTGGCATTTTTTTAAGACATTCCCACAAAACCTAGCATGAGACCGGGCAGCAACCGGATTTAACTGCAAACGCTGATCTTGCTTTTGAAGAACTCTCTGTCTTGGTCATTATTTAGAAGGAAAAAATCCTATCATTTAGAGAACAAGCTCTTTCTGTCATGCTTTGGATCAGTCCCTGGTGGCGCCTCTGACAAAATACACCCACACGATTGCATGTAAGGTGCCGCAAACGTTCATTTCGGAAGAGAAGGGACGGGAATGGGAGAGCAGCTTGGGCTTCCTTTTAGATGAGCTCGTTGCAAGCTGACCCTGCATCCCTGCGGGTCGTACTTCCCAGGCAGAGGTGTCGCAGGTTGCTTCCCTAACGCTGTGCTCAGAGCCGCTGGCCAGGCTCGCGCGCCCGATGGCACACAGCTGCAATGCGCAGCACATCTGGAAGAAACATGGGTTTTTCAAAGCTCGGCTGTGACTGGGGGAAAAAAAGGGATTTTCCATTGCATTCGAGTGACTCAGAAGTGACTCCTGATGGTCCCATAGTAAGGGGTGTCATAAGAGGGGCCCCACGCTTACAAACCACCACCTGGGATCTTTCAGCAATCTCCTGGGGTGCTTCTACATAGCAGAAAAATAACCCGCACCTCTGATAAAGATGAGTTGATTAATTGGAGGAGCAAGTTTGGTTCATCCCAGCAGTGAAGACAAAGCAAGCTGAACTGAAGCCAAGTTCCCAGCCCATGCTTGGGCTTCTGTGGGCCAGAACTGAGCCAAAAACCTGAGTTACTGCATCTTCACTGCTATTTGAGCTGTCTTAGCTGATGGCTGTCAGCTGGCCATGATTACAAACTGCTCAGCCTCATTAAAAGCAAACAAATGAACAAAAAATGCCCAATTCCCCATTCAGAAAACCACTTAGGCCTGTGTTTGCCTTTTAATCCTGTTTCAGGTACTTTGAGGGATCTGTTTAGCACGTGCTCCACAGCTTTTCTTGAACTGCGATCCAAATGCTTAAGAACTACGGTGCGAGGAGCCGGGACAGACACGGGCGGAGGGGATGGTGATGTGCAGGAGTGATACAGGAGTAATGCAGGAGCGATGTGGGAGTGATGGTTTTGGGGAGGCTCTGGTGTTGGTTTTACTCGGGCTGTGTAGCATTCTTCAGGCTTTGGCTTTTTATGCTCTTTTTGCTGGAGGAGGTTTTGGAGACAATTTTCACACCTGGGTTGGTGCCTTTTCCACTTCCAGAGCTGAAATTCCCTCCGCTGGTGCTCAGGCTGCTGCTGCCACCTCCTCCATAGCCAAGGCGGCTTGCAGTGCCGAGACCACTGCCTCCTCCAAATCCACCTGTGAGACCACCACCACCCCCAAGTCCAAGTCCTCCTCCGCTTCCAAAGCTGTAGCCTCCTCCACCACCACCTCCAAGACCAAAACCTGTTCCGCCGCCTCCTCCAAGACCAAAACCGCTTCCACCACCTCCTCCAAGACTGAAACTGCTTCCGCCACCTCCTCCGCTTAGGCTCAGTCCACCAAATCCTCCTCCTAACCCAGCTCCACCACCAGCCATGCCAGAGCTGGAGCTGATGACAGCTGGAAAAAAAAAGAAGCAACCAGAAGGTTGGACATCTGCTTGGCAATCACCCAGTTCCAGAAAGCACCGTCATCAGGACCTGGACCTACAGGACTTGAACCCAACCCTGTGCAAGCCACTAATGCTGGCGGTAGGCTCTGAACATCTCATACTGGGCAAAATGTGCCTTTTCCCAAGGTTGCTCACAGCTTCTGCTCCCAGTGGGCCCAAAGCAAGACAAGCACTGTGGTACTTACAGTAGCTGATGGGGTTGAGTCCCTCTCCACTCAGCCTGTTGGAGGGCAGATAAAGGGGACGTTAGAGCAAAATGAAGGAGACAAGCAGGGGGACCAACTACTGGCAGGGGCAAAGCGATAGTCGCTGTTATTCCCACAGGGATTTTGCTCCCACCTGCTCTCCTCGCCCTCCAGCAGCTTCCTGTAGGTCGCGATCTCGATGTCCAGGGCCAGCTTGACATTCATGAGCTCCTGGTACTCGCGGAGTTGCCGGGCCATGTCAGCTTTGGCTTTCTGCAGGGCATCTTCCAGGTCAGCCATCTTTGCCTTGGCATCTTTGAGGGCCAGCTCCCCACGCTCCTCGGAGTCTCCGATGGCCGTCTGCAGGGTGGCACACTGCAAGGAGAGGGGTTGGGACTCCTAAATGCTGCTCTTCTTTTTGGGTAAGAGTCACCCAAGGAAGAAAACCATTCTGGTTGGGATGTTAATGAAAAAAGTTATGACTGAGATCATTCCCCCATAGCTAACATTGCTGGAATTGAAATGCCAGCCTGGCAAGACCGATTTAATAGGTGGTAGAGTGTGGTGCCCTTTTCAGGAGGGAATTCAACACGTTTAATGAGGTACATCATACTCTGTGGCTGCTAAAGTCCCTGATCAGCAAAGCAGAGCTGCAGTGTTAACAGACTGCAGAATGGGGCTCTGCAGGCTCCTTTTGCCATTCCTACCTGGTTCCTCGTGTTCTCTATCTCTGACCGGATCCTCTGGATCAGCCGGTTGAGCTCAGAGATTTCACCCTTTGTGTTGCGCAGGTCATCCCCGTGCTTCCCAGCTGTGGCCTGCAGCTCCTCAAACTGAGGTTCAGAAGGAAGAGTAAACCATCTGAGATGTCCAGGTGGACAAGATGTGGCTCAAACAGCCTCGTATAGGGACAGCAGTAATGCATCCGTGGCATCTATGGGTCTGTTCACCTTGGTTTGGTACCAAGCCTCTGCCTCGGCCCGGCTCCTGTTAGCAATGTCTTCGTACTGAGCTTTGACTTCAGCTATGATGCTGCTGAGGTCCAGGTCGCGGTTGTTGTCCATTGACAGAATGACAGCGGTGTCGGACACTTGTGCGCTGAGCTGAGCCAGTTCCTGCGAGGAAGCACACGGGATCCCGGGACAGCTGCACTTACCTTTTCAAATGCCATGAATGATGGTGGTCACTGTCCAGGGGATAACAGGACAGAAATCAGGGGAGGAGGGTGTCTGTACCGCATCGTAGAGGGCTCGGAGGAAACTGAGTTCATCGGTCAGGGCATCCACCTTGGCCTCCAGTTCCACCTTGTTCATGTAAGCAGCATCCACATCCTGGAAAAGAGCAACCATGGGGACGTCTACAGCACCTGGTATCTCTTTAGCTCAGCCACAAACTGGTCAAGCCTGGAGATGAGGCTGTCCCTTTTCACTGACTGGAGAAGCTGTGCTTGGCACATCCCCCTGGAAGGAGCACCAAGAGGACAACTCTTGGCCAAAAGGAGTGCTGTGTGTAACTTTGTTGGTGTATAAGGACGGGAGTGCAGGCCATTTGGCCTTGGCTCCTGGGGTTCCCAGCACTGATGACTATCTTTGATTCTGCACAGTCTGTTTGGCCCAGGCAACCACGTGTGTGTCTTGCAGGACAGGAGTGGGACAAGAACTCACTTCTATCCTCCAACCCCTCCATTTCTTTCCCCCAAAACCACAATCCAAATGACGGCTTTGAAAGGATGAGGATGCAGCTCCATGAGATCACCCATCCCTTAGGACTCTCGCAGCCTGTGCAATGGTTAAGCTTAGCTCAGCATCCATAACATCTCCTGTCTCACCCACCTTTTTCAGCACCACAAATTCATTCTCTGCTGCTGTGCGTCGGTTGATTTCTTCTTCATATCTGCAGGGATAAAGTGAAAGACTTGCTGGATCATACATTGGTAATCAGGTAGGATTGCAAGTCTATCTGGGCTGGGTATGGCATTTCCAAACTGACTTCCTGTGACAATCTCATTTCTCAAAAGGTTGAAATTGAGGGTGCCCGAGCCCTGGCCCAGGCTGCCCAGGCGGGCTGTGGAATCTCCTTCTCTGGAGATATTCAACCCCCGCCTGGCCGCTGTCCTGTGCCCCCTGCTCTGGGTGAGCCTGCTTGAGCAGGGGGGTGGGACTGGGTGAGCTCCTGAGGTCCCTTCCAACCCCTGCCGTGCTGGGATTCTGTGAAATGATATTTTGCAGATGAAACCAGGAGGGTAAAGCTTCTTTAGGTTTTTTTCCTTTGCAAGTGTCATCACAAGTTGCTGTGCCCTGGCTGAAACCTGTGTTTTCTGATTGGAAAAACCTTTCTGCTGCTGTCAAGGAAAGCAGGGCTTCTTCTGGGAGAGGCACCTCACAGGGGTGGTGTATTAAAGGGAGATTAGTTAGGTACCACGTTATGGGCTAGAGCACAGACTGGAGATATATTTTTTTCCCTTTCCTGTAGAAAGTTTGATGAATATCTCAGGCTAGATGTTTTACTTGCAGAAAGCTAAATGTAAATGAGATTAATCCTACTGCCTAATGCTAAGCTGAAGCATTTGCATCCTGCTTCACCCCAGGGTGCCTGGATGTGCCGCTAACAGGCGCTCACTTGTTCTTGAAATCCTCAACGAGGTCTTGCATGTTCTTCAGCTCTCCGTCCATGCGTCCTCTCTCGTTGAGCAGGTTGGCCAGCTGCCGTTTCAAGTTGTTGATGTAAGCCTCAAAGAGTGGGTCCAGGTTGTTTTTGCCCGAGTTGTTTTTTTGGCCCTGGTCCTGCAGGAGGGTCCATTTGGTCTCAAGCACCTTGTTCTGCTGCTCCAGGAAGCGAACCTGAGCATTGGGAAGTAGGAGAAGCTTAGCAGAAGATACCTGTGAGCATGCTGATAGCCGATAGTCAGTAACTGGGACTGATGCACAGCCCAAACCAAGGAAATCCCAAACCCAAGAGCATTAAATCCAGCTGTGAATGTTCTCCAGATTATCTAGGCCTATGTTAGCCCATCCTGTCGCTCAGCAAATCTGCCCTCAGTGGACAGTTCTCTTTAAAGACAATTTAATTTAGCAAGCCAATGAGCAAGCATTAGAAAATGTGGGTTCAGCTCTTTAATCACTTGCTTTCTTTAACATCCTCTGGTTTTTCTCCCTTTGTAAGAGATATTTATCTTCCTTCATTAAAGCTAAGATCCGAGAACTACAGGTTAAAAGACAAGTACTTAATTGCCTTTCCTTTTGCACATATACACTGCATATTTACCCAAGTAAAAGCCAAGGAAAGACTTAAGTTGAGTAAATAGAAAAAGGACCTTAGCTTGCAGGCAGGAAAGCAGGAAGGACTAACACATCGGCTGTGATCCCCCATGGAGCACGCTGGGTTAAGCAGCCAGGCCTGGACCTGAAACTGGCTTATTCTGTTTGAATTAATATATCTTGTTTCTCAGGCACAAAACCTGGATCTAATCCTCTTATTACCAGTTACTGATGTCTACTTTTCTGCTTCTAACTGTTTAGAGGAATGTTCTTTTCTGATTACTTTAATGAAGACCGGCAGATAGGAAATAGCAATACAGTCGACTGCAGATCTATGAAGTCGTATTTTTGTAGCTACAGGGCTGTCTGGCTTCCTCTCTATCATGATTCCACAGCACTTGATGAAGTCTCACCTTGTCAATGAAAGAAGCGAACTTGTTGTTGAGGGTCTTGATTTGCTCCTTCTCGTCTTTTCGCACCTGATGGATGTTTGGATCTATCTCCAGGTTCAGCGGTGCCAGGAGACTCTGGTTGACAGTCACTTCTTGGATTGTACCAACTCCAGGTGGGCCACCACCAAATCCCATTGGGTTTCTGCCACCACCCAGCCCTCCACTGAATCCTCCCAACCCCCCTACTCCACCAAAGCCAAACCCTCCACCACCTCCCTGTCCACCACCAAAGCCAAGCCCACCAGCACCTCCACCAAAGCCATATCCACCACCTCCACCACCAAGACCAAGTCCAAGACTGCCACCAGCTCCCCCCCCACCAAGTCCACAACCACCTCCCAGGCCAGAGCCACCACCAGCTCCGCTCCCAAAAGCAGCTCGGAAGTTGCTTCCAACACCGATGGATATCCTCTTGCTACCACCAAGGTTGTAGAGGCTCCTGCTGCCAAAACCACCACCAGCACCGCCACCTCCTCCGATGAGCCTTCCAAAACCACCGCCACCTCCTCCAGATCGTGCCACAGACATTGAACCAAAGCCAGCCCTGTTGCCACTTGGAATAATAGCTGAGGCAGCACTGTAAGATCTGCCTCCACCTCCTGCTCTCATGCTGTAAGTTTGCCGGTTCATTGCGGCAGGAGATAACAGCCCGGAACTGGTGAGAAGCAGCAAGCTGGGAGAGTGCAGGTCTCTGATGAGAAGGAGTGCAGGATGCCCTTTTTATCCCTCTGGGGATCTGGGCTTGGTTGCATGGAAGTCCAGTGATCAATTTAGTGCCTTCATGGTTTTGACGTGCCAGGCAGCCACCTGTCTTACTGAAACTTGTTAAACACTGATTGCACTCCAACACACCTACTGGAGCCAGTGTGAATCTGCTCAGCCAGAAGAGTTATCTAACCCCTGGATTTTTGGCAGGGAGAGCTCAGCCTTGGTGCAAAGCCTCTGTATGCTTGCGGAGATGTTTTGTGTTATTTTCTTGCTGCAAAGCAAATGGAAAGAAACAAAAAGGAGTGAAAAAGAGACCTGGCTACCCATGCTACCTCTGAGATGCAGTACGGCACATCAGTACAGAGCTTAGTGGGGAGCCCTCTGAATTCATCTGAGTGAAAGGCAGTGAGATTAAAATGGCCAAATCTGAACATCAAATTTTCACGGGGCTTATTCGTCTGAAGGCAAAGTGCGGGTGCGACATTCATGAAGCCTGACCTCTCTTTCAGGGCTCTAATTTATCCAGTTTGCCTATTCAGATTTTCCTCGAAGACACTATGTTTAAACGCCACCTCAAATTTTGGCCATTTAGTATCAGGTATTTAGTCTGTAGCAGGACTGAGGGGGATCTCATGAACACGTAAAATATCTGAAGGGTGGGTGTCACGAGGATGGAGCCAGACTCTTCCCAGTGGTGCCCAGCGCCAGGACAAGGGGCAATGGGCACAACCTGAAGCAGAAGAGGTTCCAGTTGAATGGGAGGAAGAACTTGTTGACTTGGAGGGTGCCCGAGCCCTGGCCCAGGCTGCCCAGGGGGGGTGTGGAGTCTCCTTCTCTGGAGATATTCGACCCCCGCCTGGACACTGTCCTGTGCCCCCTGCTCTGGGTGAGCCTGCTTGAGCAGGGGCGTTGGGCTGGGTGATCTCCCGAGGGCCCTGCCAACCCCAGCCATGCTGGGATTCTGGGATTCCCAGGCTTCCTTTCTAGAGGTAGTGGCATCTCCACAGGACAACTCCATCCCACCCAGAGGTTGTCGTTGCAATATCTCCAGCCAACTGATGATGGGATCAACGCATTTTCATCTTGAACTCAAAAGCATTTCAATAAAGGAGGCGGATTTTCTGAAAAACGCTTTGCCCGACTCTGTGGAACGGTATTATTTGCATGCTAGCATTAAGATGCAATAATTCTTGAGCTTCTAGCTTTTTACAGCTGTGATTTCTTTTACAGACCTTTGAACCTTTCCATTCAAAATGTTGCCAAAAGCAAAGATTTAACCAGCATGAAAAACACTCCCACAAATTCTTGTTATTTTACTTCCTTGGGAAAAAGAGCAAATTCAGTCGGATGCAGTGACATTTTCTGGCCTCTCAGACTTTGTGGAATTGCAATGTTTAGAGTATTTTATCCTTTGTATTTAAGAACTCCGTTCATTTTCAGCTTGTTGCTGTCCTGGTGGCATTGCCCGTGCTGTGCGCATGACTGGAGCTTAAACATATTTGCAGGACAGGCCTCTACGTGCCCTTCAAAATGCATTCATGTGCCCCAGTGCTACAAAGGACGAGCTAAAAATCCCACTGGCATCTCTGGAAGAAAAATTAAGCAGGACCTTTGTGTTTTACCAAATAGAGAACACGAAATCTCTGATTATACCTGGAGAGATGCTGTCAGGTTGGCTCAAGCCGGAGAGTTGGGTCCCTCAAAGAGACTTTCCCATTGCAGCGTGGAATTCCTGGTTGGTATATGTCGGCTTGCTTCTCTCTGGAAAATCTTGGGCTGAATCTGCCTGGGATGTCACCTGAAATTCATTAACATCTATTGCCTTCATTATTTGCATAAAATTCAAAGCCCGGGTGCGATGGGAAAATGAGATTGTCTTCATGCTTTCTTGACCCCAGTGAAGGCAGGTTGTCCTGAAGCTGACAAACAGGTTCAGATCAGATATTAGACCTGAATTAATATAATGGGATTAAAGGTGGGGCTGCCAACAAGAAAGAGGGAATTGTCACATTAGGCTCCCACACTCTTCTTCATCCAGCCCACTGTCCACAAGGAATGCGAGCGATGCAAAGGCTGGGTGAAAAATGCACCATTTCTTTACCAGCCTGCTTTATTGTGTGGAGGAGCTCGGGTTTGTGGGCTCCAGACCCAGAGGCAGATGTGGCTTTTTGCATCTGTCAGCTTGGATCAACTCTACGAGACTCTCAACCTACAAACGGGCATGTCTGGAATGGCACCGAGCAGGATTTGGCCCCAACTGCCCCAAAAAACTTTTTCCTGGCCTTTTTTTTTTTTTCTCCAAAATAGCCTGATCTACATGAACATTTTCAAGTAGGCAGCAGAAAACATGGGTTTTGCAATACTCAGGGGTTGAGAAGGGCAGAGATGATTAAAGGTATTCTCCCAGAAATGCAAGAGCTGCTGGGCTGCTTTGGTACCCTGGGGAGCTGGCTGGTTCTTGGTGTGCAGGGAGGAGACCAACATAAATTATGAGCGGCTGGAGCAGTGGGAGCTTCTTGTTTGGGTGTTTCTGCTTGTTATTTACATAGAAATGAGATGAAGTCCGAGTTGTATGCACAGAGACAGAAAAGGTGGCAATAACCTTTGGGAAAAACATCCTCTTCTAGGTGGGTGGGTTTTGCCTTCTCAGCAAGGGCTGATCCATTTGGATTTCAGCACCCCCCGGCCCAGCCAGTGTTGATAGTGTTGTCCATGTCATTTATTAAAAGTGTCCTGGTTTCAGCTGGGATAGAGTTAATTTTCTTCATAGTAGCTAGCATAGTGCTGTGTTTTGGATTTAGTACCAGAAGAATGTTGATAACACACTGATGTTTTTAGTTGTTGCCGAGTAGTGCTCAGACTACTCAAGGACTTTTTGAGTTTCTCCTGCTTGGCCAGGGGCATAACAAGCTGGGAGGGAGCACAGCTAGGACAGCTAACCCAAACTGACCAAAGAGCTATTCCATACCACAGAACGTCATGCTTGGGGGGGTTAGTCGGTCGGTCAGTTGCGGGGAGAGTGATCGCTGCTCAGGGACTGATCACTGCTCGGGACGGGCTGGGCATCGGTCGGCGGGTGGTGAGCAATTGCATTGTGCATCATTCGTTTTGTATATTCTGTATATTCTGTTACCATTCTTATTATTACTATTATTGTTATTTTCTCTTATTAAACTCTCTTTATCTCAGCCCGCGGCTCTAACCTTTTTTCTCCTTCCCCATTCTCTCCCCCATCCCACTGAGGGAGGGGGGAGTGAGCGAGCGGCTGCGTGGTGCTTAGTTGCCAGCCAGGTTAAACCACGACAAAAAGATAATTAGTGATCTGCTACCTGTGGAGCACATGCAACAAACCACGGAGAGCCTTGAATCCACCGCGCTCAGCCCAGCCTCCGTGGCTGGGAGAGAAGCAGAGGCAGATGCTCAACCCGCGGGAACCAGCGGTGGGTTCATCACCGCCGCGCTGGCGTGGGCAGACTGAGCGTGGCAGGGTATTTGAACTCACCCTCCAGCCGTGGAGAGGCTGGGGCAGACAAGCTGTGAGTCAGTGGAAGTGGAGTGGGACGTCGGGGAATGAGTTGCAACACCAGGTCCTCGGCATACTTTCCATGGGGTAAATTAACCGGCCCCCACCCGATGCGGCTTCCAGACTGGGTGAGGAGAGACAGATTTCTCCAAAGGGCAATTCAGAGCCAAGGTGTCTCAGGGGCTTTCGGCTGCCCCCAGGCAAGCTGTGAGAGGGAAGAAGCCAGCAGGGCCAGCTGGTTTTCCCGGCATCCAGCTGTGCATCCAGCTGTGATGAGTGCCATCATGGCAAGCCCTTTCCAGCCATGTTTTCACAGAATCACAAGGGTTGGAAGGAACCTGGGGAGATCATCTAGTCCAACCCCCCCTGCTAAAGCAGGTTCTCCTAAAGCATGTTACACAGGACTTCATCCAGGTGGGGGTTGAATATCTCCAGAGAAGGAGACTCCACAGCCCCCCTGGGCAGCCTGCGCCAGGGCTCGGGCACCCTCCAAGTCAAGAAGTTTTTCCTCATATTCAACTGAAACATCTTATGTTTCAGTTTGTGCCCATTGCCCCTTGTCCTGGCGCTGGGCACCACTGGGAAGAGTCTGGCTGCATCCTCGTGACATCCACCCTTGAGATATTTGTACATGTTGATGAGATCCCCTCTCAGTCTTCTCTTCTTCAGGCTGAACAAGCCCAGCTCCCTCAGCCTTTCCTTGTAGGGGAGATGCTCCAGTCCCTTTATCATCCTAGTTGCTCTCCTCTAGACTCTTTCTAGGAGTTCCTCATCTTTCTTGATGGAGAGCTTTCACCATCCCTTGGAAACTGGGGACCCTCGCAGAGAAAAGGGTGGGGGCAACCTGATCTCACCGAAATCCCAGTGATCCTAAAATGATGGGAGAGGGGGTTTCCCCTCCCTGCAAGGGATGTTGGAGGGGAATGTCCAGGCGCATCTGACAGACCCTGCTCTTCGCGTGAGTTCATGTGCTTTGAGGAAGATGGGGCCTTTGAGAAAGGCCCTGGTGCTGCAGTTTGGGGAGGCACTCTTCTCTTTCTTTTAAAATCAGCCTCCACTTGTGAGAGGGTTTCGGGATTGGGGTGCGGGATTATTTTCTTTTTTGTTACTACCTGAGCTGGTTCTCACTGATTTCTTTAAAAAAGGGCCCGGCTGGTTTTTTGTTCTGCCTCCAGAGATCCCAGACAGTGTGAGAGATCCCAAGTGAGCCGCACATCCCGCGAGCAGTTGAATATCCTGCTTTACACTGCATTTCCAGACTTCCTTGTGGCCAGACTCATCTCTGGATGAAATAAAGGTATGCAAACATGCATCGGGAAGGAGAGCAAAGCCTCAAAACCGCTTTGTTAAAACTCCCCTCCTTGCGAGCTACCAACCCCACCCATTTGGAGCTTTGTGTTTGAGAAAATATCTGTTCTTTTGTAATACCAGAGAGGGAAACAAAACCCGCTGAGCAAAGCGTGAATTATGCATGTAGTTTATTGAAGGAACAGCTGAAAGTTTGGCGTAAGCGAAGGATAATCAACTCTGTTCACTTACACATGAAAAGCATTAAATCTGTCTATCTAGTACACACACAGGAAAAACAACGCATGCATTTAACTACAGAAATATAAGGTGCTCATCAGTGTGTAATTAAAATCTGCTCTACCAAACCTGGTGTAGCAACTTGGGCCAATTTACATGAGCATTCCCAACCCTCTCGTAAACAGGAAAAATTGGATTTTCTGGTGTCATTAAAGAAATTAAATAATGGCTGCAGCTCCCTCTCGGACAATTAAAATGTGGCTTCACTTTCTGAAGTTGGGAGGACC
>NW_009258623.1:309746-311697 GCF_000687185.1 Egretta garzetta
GAAAAACCCTGCTGAAAAGGGGTCGAGCAGAGAGGACCAATTTAAGAGCCAAGATGATGTGTGAAGACAGGTATGGACACTCTGAAATGAAAATCTCACCTGGCTGAGACCCCGGGGGTAAGTTCCCCCCCCAAAGGACATGCAAGAGAAGGTGGGTTTTGGTCATGCAAAGAGTTTTTGGCAGAGCAGCAAGCCTAATTGCATGGACATGGGCAGCGCATGGTTGTGTGATCCCTACAGCTGTCAGAAGGAAGGGGAATACTGTTTTATTGCAGAAATGCTGATTATTTTAAAATATGATGTGTTGTTGCCCTCTGGCCTCTACCGGGTTGTTCTGACCACGCGCACAGCTGTGCTGTACCTGCTCCCGGCACTGCAGACCCCTGCCCCGGGAATGATGACGGCTCCCGGGCTGCACTGCTCCATGCCAGCGCACACGACATTCCCCAGGTTGCCCACACCAGGGGCACACTGCACCCCCTCTGCACCAGAGATGACTTCTCGCCCCACGCAGCTCACTGCGCTCCTCGCCCCAAATCCGCCCCCCACCCTGGGGAGGCAATCTACGCTCCGGGTGCTAAAGCCGGCCCCACTGACGCCAAAGGAGGAGATCACCCCTAACCCCGCGCCGGCCCCTCCTGTCTTGACAGCGCATTTGCCTCCAATTCCAGAGAGGGTTCGGCACTCCCCGACAGTGCCACCGCCGCTGACCACAGCTGTGGGAGAAAAACAGGCTCAGTCACTCCCAGAGCAGCTAAAACCCAGCTTATAAGGAAACTTATAAGCTTGAAAGACTTGTAAGGAAATGAAGGGGATGGTTCATTAGCTTACCAACGCTCACAGGGTTGCCGGTACATATCCTGTTAAGAAAAGAAATGTCTCAAAGACGTTTTTAGGGAAATATCCCCCAAATGCAGAAGCAAATAGGTCATTGCCCTCTTAGGAACCCTGCGGTATTTCAGCTTTTCTGTGCACCCAGGTGTGAGGTGCTGGTCCAAATTGCCCGCTGAAGCACTGCGGAGTTGGATCCCCAAATCCCAGAGACATCTAAATATCCCATCCTCTTTTCGTACTGTAAGCAGGGGATCTGACTGCAGCCTGCCTGGTGCACTGCGATCCAGCTGCCCTCAGAGGACGAGGAGGAAACAGGGGCAACGCTCCCTTACACACCCACGGGGAGAAAAAGGGATGACACTCCCCTCCACACACATGGGGAGGTGCCTCTACCCAACATTTCTCCCTGTCACTCTCCTCCTGTTGGGTTTTGCCCGTTATCATTACAAGGTGCAGCCAGCCAGGGATGCTCCTACCTGCTCTCTTCTCCTTCCAGCAGCGTCCTGTAAGTGGCAATCTCAATGTCCAGGGCCAGCTTGACATTCAGCAGCTCCTGGTAGTCTCTCAGCAAGCAGGCCATCTTGTCCTTGGCTTGCTGCAGTGCAGTCTGCAGGTCAATCAGCTTCTGCCGGGCATCTTTGAGGGCGCAGTCGCCCCGCTGCTCAGCGTCACAGATGGCTGTCTGCAGAGCTGCGATCTGTGGGCAGTAACAGGCAAGAAGGTGGCCAGTAGTGATGTTCAAGAGGCATCTCCACAGGGTTGCTCTTCTACCCCCTTGTTTCTCAGCTAGGAACCGCCAGAGAGCCTAGATTTAGGCTGGACACATGTGATGGCCAAGCTAGTTGGGATGAAGGGGAGGGGACCTCGGAAGGAAGCATACAGCAAAGTGTTCCTGGCTTCTGCTTATTTGCTAAGTGAGAAATAAATCTGCCTCATTGTGTATTGACAGCAGATGAGAAGCTACAAGATAGGCTTAAGCTGGGGGGGGTGTTGTGTTCTTTGCAGCTCAGCAGGGTGAGGACGAAGGCCTTTACTGGAGAAGTTGCACATCCCACTGCCCATGCAGCATTCACCCCTTCGTCCTACCTGTTTCTTCACATTGTCCGACTCGCACTGC
>NW_009258623.1:317268-334112 GCF_000687185.1 Egretta garzetta
AGAAAAACCCTGCTGAAAAGGGGTCGAGCAGAGAGGACCAATTTAAGAGCCAAGATGATGTGTGAAGACAGGTATGGACACTCTGAAATGAAAATCTCACCTGGCTGAGACCCCGGGGGTAAGTTCCCCCCCCAAAGGACATGCAAGAGAAGGTGGGTTTTGGTCATGCAAAGAGTTTTTGGCAGAGCAGCAAGCCTAATTGCATGGACATGGGCAGCGCATGGTTGTGTGATCCCTACAGCTGTCAGAAGGAAGGGGAATACTGTTTTATTGCAGAAATGCTGATTATTTTAAAATATGATGTGTTGTTGCCCTCTGGCCTCTACCGGGTTGTTCTGACCACGCGCACAGCTGTGCTGTACCTGCTCCCGGCGCTGCAGACCCCTGCCCCGGGAATGATGACGGCTCCCGGGCTGCACTGCTCCATGCCAGCGCACACGACATTCCCCAGGTTGCCCACACCAGGGGCACACTGCACCCCCTCTGCACCAGAGATGACTTCTCGCCCCACGCAGCTCACTGCGCTCCTCGCCCCAAATCCGCCCCCCACCCTGGGGAGGCAATCTACGCTCCGGGTGCTAAAGCCGGCCCCACTGACGCCAAAGGAGGAGATCACCCCTAACCCCGCGCCGGCCCCTCCTGTCTTGACAGCGCATTTGCCTCCAATTCCAGAGAGGGTTCGGCACTCCCCGACAGTGCCACCGCCGCTGACCACAGCTGTGGGAGAAAAACAGGCTCAGTCACTCCCAGAGCAGCTAAAACCCAGCTTATAAGGAAACTTATAAGCTTGAAAGACTTGTAAGGAAATGAAGGGGATGGTTCATTAGCTTACCAACGCTCACAGGGTTGCCGGTACATATCCTGTTAAGAAAAGAAATGTCTCAAAGACGTTTTTAGTGAAATATCCCCCAAATGCAGAAGCAAATAGGTCATTGCCCTCTTAGGAACCCTGCGGTATTTCAGCTTTTCTGTGCACCCAGGTGTGAGGTGCTGGTCCAAATTGCCCACTGAAGCACTGCGGAGTTGGATCCCCAAATCCCAGAGACATCTAAATATCCCATCCTCTTTTCGTACTGTAAGCAGGGGATCTGACTGCAGCCTGCCTGGTGCACTGCGATCCAGCTGCCCTCAGAGGACGAGGAGGAAACAGGGGCAACGCTCCCTTACACACCCACGGGGAGAAAAAGGGATGACACTCCCCTCCACACACATGGGGAGGTGCCTCTACCCAACATTTCTCCCTGTCACTCTCCTCCTGTTGGGTTTTGCCCATTATCGTTACAAGGTGCAGCCAGCCAGGGATCCTCCTACCTGCTCTCTTCTCCTTCCAGCAGCGTCCTGTAAGTGGCAATCTCAATGTCCAGGGCCAGCTTGACATTCAGCAGCTCCTGGTAGTCTCTCAGCAAGCAGGCCATCTTGTCCTTGGCTTGCTGCAGTGCAGTCTGCAGGTCAATCAGCTTCTGCCGGGCATCTTTGAGGGCGCAGTCGCCCCGCTGCTCAGCGTCACAGATGGCTGTCTGCAGAGCTGCGATCTGTGGGCAGTAACAGGCAAGAAGGTGGCCAGTAGTGATGTTCAAGAGGCATCTCCACAGGGTTGCTCTTCTACCCCCTTGTTTCTCAGCTAGGAACCGCCAGAGAGCCTAGATTTAGGCTGGACACATGTGATGGCCAAGCTAGTTGGGATGAAGGGGAGGGGACCTCGGAAGGAAGCATACAGCAAAGTGTTCCTGGCTTCTGCTTATTTGCTAAGTGAGAAATAAATCTGCCTCATTGTGTATTGACAGCAGATGAGAAGCTACAAGATAGGCTTAAGCTGGGGGGGGTGTTGTGTTCTTTGCAGCTCAGCAGGGTGAGGACGAAGGCCTTTACTGGAGAAGTTGCACATCCCACTGCCCATGCAGCATTCACCCCTTCGTCCTACCTGTTTCTTCACATTGTCCGACTCGCACTGCAGCTTCTGGATCATCCGGTTCAGCTCGGCGATCTCACTCTGGTTGTTTCTCAGGTCATCGCAGAACTTGCCCCTGCTGCTGTGGAGCTCCTCCAGCTATTGCGCGGGAAGAGGATGATGTTAATGTGCCCGAATTGCCCCTTCCAGGGAAGGTGGCAACCCTCTGGAGCTCCTGAGGAAGCACCCAGATGTGACCTCAGCCCAGACAAGGCGACAGTCCTGGGTAGGTCCTGAGCATTTGCCCTTTGGGGAGGGGATGGTGTTCCTGATGGGTGTGCACAGAGGAGACCTCTCTGAAGCAACCCTGTGACCTGCTGTGCTCTGTTTCTGCAGCAAAGTTTTAAACCACAGGTCCTAAGGGGGGTTTGGGCATTATTTTCTTTAGCAAACTACAGTGCATGCACACCGGGGGCGAGTTTAAGTTGCATCACAGAGGACAGAACTGGTCCTCAGTGTTTTGTTGGCCAGGGGATTTCATTGCTGGCCATGCTGGTGGTGTGAATACTCACTCTGGTTTGGTAGAAAGCCTCCACTTCAGCCTTGCTCTTCTGGGCAATCTCCTCGTAGCAGCACTCAACACTTTTGATGATGCCCTCCATGTCCAGGTCCCGGCTGTTGTCCATTTGCACGATGACAGAGGTGTCACACAGCTGGCAATCCAGCTGAGCTCTTTCCTGCAAGATCCATCGCATGTCAGGCCCCTTCCCTCAACCAGCCCAAGCCAGGCATGCAGGTACCCCTGGCAAAGGGGCGGTTGGTGAGAAGCTGGAGGGTTGGAGAAAGTTGTCCCATTAACACCCAACTCGAGCATGGTGTTCTCCAGGTGGGTGACTGGTTTCCAGCAAGAGCTGGCAGCTGGGACCTGTTTTGGTGGCACAACATGGGATTTCTGCATGCAGTTCCCTAAGGAAGGGTGGGGAATCCTGGTGGAGCAACTCAATTTGCTGCAACTTGGCGTTTCTGGCTGCATCAGCAGTTTTCTGGGTTGTGAATCCCTCAGGGGGGGAGTGCTTTGGGCCCCATTGCCTACAGACTGCTGGGAGGTGTTTGGCTAGAAAAGGCGCAAGTACAAAGCGTCCCCTGTGTCTTTTGTTTAAAAACTTGCTACATTTTAGACAAAAACCTCCCTTTCACCAAAATATTTTGACTAATGTAGCTTAAAAAGTGAAGTGCTAAAAAATATTTGGGTTTTGAAGAGTGAGATGTTGCTGCGGTTCTCAGGGATGGTTTGGATTAGAACTCGAGGGGCTTTTTTTTCATGCAAAAGCTCCTTCCCTTTGCAGCCGCCAATATAGGAGGCAACCAAGAGCGCCCTTTGCCTTCCCAAAGTGTGTGCAATAGTGTTGTGATCAATGCATAGAAAGAGAGAGAAAATTTTGGGGCGTGGTTTCAGGATTTTCAGAAAAGACACCTTCCCCTGCATCCAGTTCTGGTGTAAGAGCTCAGGGGGGCAGCGGATGGTGCGTCGTACCCAGGGCAGCAGACAGGGAGCCGGGAGCTCTTACCTCAGCATAGATGCACTTCAGGAACTCCAGCTGCTGCCGCAGGAGGCCCACTCTCACCTCCAGCTCCTCCTTGGTCAGGTAGAGACAGTCCACGTCCTGCAGAGACACCACGTGTTTGGTGAGAAGCAGGGAAGAAACAAGGACTGTGGCAAAGCCCACGTTTTCTGTTAGATTCGGAGGAAACCTCACTGTTTTCAGCCCTTAAGACTATCTGGGTTTGCATTGTATGTGCTTACAACCTGATAGGGGATCTCCAGATTTATTGGGTTGCCTCTATTTTGGGGCTACTCGATGAGGACTCAGGCAGCGTCATGGTGCCAGGACTCCCCATTTCTCTTCCTGGCCCCACGCCCAGGTTTTGCCCACGCGCCTGCGGCTCTCAGCTGGTCTCACCAGCATTGTCCCTAGTGTGCCTCACCTTCTTGAGGACCACAAACTCGTTCTCCGCAGCCGTGCGCTTGTTGATCTCATCTTCATATCTGCAGGAGGAAAGGAGAAGGGGTGGCATGCTGAGCCCCAGGCTTCCTGTCGCCACCACCCAAGCGGCCAGTGCAGAACATGGGAAGCATGATTAAAACCAGAGCCTCTCCCTGTTCCCTTTGTACCTCCTTTTTGATTTTTGCTATGTTGCTATTTCTTTCCACCCCAATGGGCTTTGTTCAGCAGTTTCAAATAGTCCACGCCAGCAGTATCGGTGGCTGGAGTGAGATGGCAGTAAATCAGGCCAAACCACTAGAACTGCCAAACCCTGTGCCTCAGCTAAGGCTTGGATTGCTCCTTCTAGCCCTGCTGCTTTGCGTGATGTTTTTCTGAAGCGTCCAGGGAGTGTTTATGGGGAGACTGTGGCCAAAATGCCCAAAGGGAGGTCAGGAGCTTGAGCAGCCTTTGAAACTCCCAGGTGCAATGGGAAGCAAAGCCAGTGCGTAATGACCAAGTAATTGGGACCTAGAAGAACTTTCACAAGATGATTCTGTGAGTCTGACATCCTTTCTGGTGGCTCAGCGAGAAGAAAAAAAAAGAAAGCTCAGCGAGAGGCTTGCCTGTAAGATCTCAGGAGAAAATATTACTCTTCTATCCTGTGCTGTGTACCACCAACCACCAAGTGTCCTGGCTCATGGCTTAGCAGAACACACAGGGAGCTGTTAAGGAATATGCAGCTTAGATTAAAAAAAAAAAAAAAAAATTCCCACTGGGACTTCCCTCTGGGAAGAGGGAATGAACCCCAACAGAGACAATGTGGATAAAGCATGGGGTGGAGACAAATAGGCTGAGGGTTTTGTGGGAATGGATGGCACCAGAGACAGGAGATTTGGGGGAGCCACAGGCCCAGATGATGTGGGAGATTTGATATGGCAAACCACAGTGGTGTGCAGGAGCATTAGGGAGAGGAAAAGTGGTTCCCTGCCCCTCTCCCTAAGGAAACACTGGTTGAAGAGCTCTCCCAGTCCATCACCAGCATCTGAGGTGCAGCAGTGGGACCCCAGTACAGGAAACCAGCCCAGCACTGGCATGCCCTGCCCTGCTCCCCTCCCTGTGCCCCAGTTTTTGGGCCTGTCCAGTGCAATTGTGTTGGCTTCACACTCAGAAACGCCACTCAGGCCAGCAAGCGCTCCGGTGGGCAGCTTCCCCCTGCATACGACTTACTTGCATTTGTACTCTTGAACCAGGTCCCTGAGGCAGCGCTCCTCATTTTCCAGCCTCTCTCGCTCCCCGAGCACACACTCCAGCTGCTTCCTCAGGTTGCAGATGAAGTTCTCGAAAACGGGCTCCAGGTTTCTCCTGGAAGCTGGGAGGACATACTGCTGCAGCAGCTCCCACTTGGTGGTCAGCACCTTGTTCTGCTGCTCCAGCAGCCGGACCTGGGGAAGCAAGAAATGTGAGAGTCACGCAAACCCCTCCTGTCCCAGGTGAAGGTGCTTTGGGTTTCTCCACTTCCAAAAGGAAGAAGTAAAAATAAAATCATAAATGCGAATGGTTAAGTGCTGATTTCTCAGCAGCCTGGGTAAGACCAGCATCTTCTCTGAGCTAAACCTGGTCCCACCCAGGACTCGTATCTCAAGCTGAACAGCACTGGTGGGTTTGCTCTTTGTTGAGGCCAATCATCTGCTTGGCCAAAGCTCGGTTCAGCCAAACACCACCTCTTCCCCTGCGACAACTGGCTGATGGAGGATCCACTGCCTCCCTGGATGGGCTGAGTACAGTAATGAGCCTTTCGCGGCATTAAACGCTCCATCCAGGATCTCATTTGAATGTATCTGATTTAAACTCTAACCACGGATATTTATCATGCCTTTCACTCCCAGATTAAAGAGCTCTCTAGTACTTGAGAACCTTTATGGGTCATGAATAAGTCATTTTTCAAATGTGAGGAAGCAGAGCTGCTCCTCTTCCCTGGGTTTGGTTTTTCCAGCTGCGGAACAACTCACAAGGAAAATCAAGATCAGACAGAGCAAAGGCTTCTCTTCCATTTGAAAAATCATTTCCTACAACACATCTCTAAACAGTAATGAGACCCCTCAGGCTTAGCTAAGAAAACATCGATAGATTACATCTCTTTAGGAAATCACCAGGTTGTTTCATTCTCAGGCTGGAGGGACAGAGAAGTGAAAACTGTTCGTCTCATTTCAGCTAGAGATCTGTATTTCTACAACTCCTTGATGAAGCACACAGACTATTTTAAAAATGCAAAAGTCCTTTGGAGTTTATAGAGGTGTGACAGCAACGTCAGGTTATACGTTTGCAATAAACCTTCCTATTTTGCCTTTCTACGTTTCTGTGTCTTCATCCCCAGGTTCTGGTTTACTGTTTCCCTGGAGCCACTCCTGATTTAGATATTTAGCAGATTGGTGACCATTGGAAAGGTAAAATACCAGCACGGTTGCTTTGGCGCAAGGCTTAAACCCAAACAGTCTCCAGGTCAGGAACACCACGGTCTATCAGAAACATTTACAATATCAGGGTGCCAGGAGAAATAGCTACCGACATCGTCTCTCTAGAGACAATCCATCCATCAGAGCCTAGAAACAAACAGCCTGCGCGGAGAGAAGCGGGGTCTCACCTTGTCGATGAAGCAGGCGAACTGGTTGTTGAGGTTCTTGATCTGCTCTTTCTCATGGGTCCGCACTTGGCACTCCTCAGGGTCGACCCCCACGCAGAGGGGCTTGAGGAGCTCCGGGTGGATACTGACGCCCCGAATTCCTTCGGATCTACCTCCGCCGAGGCCAATGCCAATGCCGCCACCGTAGCCTCCAATAGCCATGCCATCCCCGAGACCTCTGTAGCTGCCCAAGCCTCCGTAGCTTCCGCAGTTAGCAAACCCCACGACTGGGCCATTCCACATCTCCGTCCCACCGTCTGGCAGACGGAGGCTGAGCTGCTGTTGCCCCTGCCGAGGCCGCAGACGGCGGACGCAGAGGAAAAGCCCCGTCTCCCCAGGAGAGAGCTGGAGGTGTAGCACTGTCGACTCATGGTGGCTGGGGGAGTCGGGAGGTGAGGCGGTAATGGCAAAGCAGAAGAGCAAGAGAGGAGCAGGGAGTGGAAGAAGGAGCTCTCCTTTAGCTTCTCTGAGGCAGAGCCCTTCTCCTTATATACATTTCAGGAGGTGCCTGAGATGCAAAAATTTAATTTATCCACTGGGTTTGGTCTGCCTGGCAGCAAGGAATGGCTTCCAACATTTTAAACCCACAGCAAACACTTCTATCTCATATGAAATAATGTGGAAATTAAAATAAACTGCTTTGCTTGCAAGCTTCAGTTTCAGGACTTATATTTTACTTAATTAATCTGCTTCCTTATTGTGTAATTATAGTTTAGCAAAATAATTCAAGGGGTTTTTATTCATGGCTTGTTTACGGTTCGGTTTCACCACAGCGTTTAATTATGTTTCAGGACCTCCTGTAAAAATGTCATGGCGATGCCGCCTCTTCCAGGGTCTCACGCCAGCTCAGGGCTGGCTCTTGAGCAATGACGGGTGGCGATAGGGGAGAAGGGAGGCACAGCTGCCAAAGCGCGGCACTGACGTCGTCGGCAGCGTTTTTGTAAGTATTCATTTCTCCCTCTCGTGGGTATGGCTACGGCTCTCGTAGGCAACCCGTTTGCAGCCATGTTTGCCAGCTTGCGTTGCTGATAAGCAGAGCAGGATGGGGTTGGCAGTTTCCTTATTGATTGAGCATGAGCTGCGCGAGATGGTGCCAAGGATGAATTCGATCATGGGGCGGATGCTCTGCCAACCAGGGGGTTCATGCACATGAAGTTGGCCACAGGTCCAGCTGGGCTTCATGGGCCCCTTAGAATATATGGAAGGGTAGATAAGGCATTTCTGGGAAACGCTTCACTGCAGGCAGTGATTTATTGCCGAATTATGTGCCTGGGGAAGATGATAATTGTGCTCAGTATCTGGGTGTGATGTGACTGGTGCACATGGCGAATTCACGCAAACGATGGCTGGAGATGCAACAAAGAAGTGAAGCGAAGTGTTACAAACAGGTTGAGAAATGTTAGCCGGAGTGAACTTTTTTCCTCGTATTCCTGTGACACGCCTATTTGACATTAAATTATTCTAGTAATACCTGTTAATGAGAAGGTACCTCACCGTCTTAATTAAAATTCTTAAAAAGAATTTTGAATTTGCTTGGAAACAAATAAAGTTCCTTTTTTGCCTTAACAAAGGGGCCTAAGCACAGAATCAAGTGATTGTGTGGCTTGCCCTGAGAAGTCTTTGCATCTTTGCTGGGGCAAAATGAACTCGTTCTGGGAGGATTCTTAGTCAACGCTATTGTAAGCCTGAAATAGGTTGTCTTGAATTAAAAATAATGCAAAGGTATTATGATGATTTGGAATATTTGTGGAGTCTCTCCAGGTAAACATCTTCCTTTATTTGTACAGGTCTCACAGTGGGTTGAACTGTAGAATACTCCATGCAATATTAACCGCACAGCAGTCCCATTGTTGCTCCATTGGTCCGAGTGTGTTAGGACGCAGGTTTTGCAGTGAGATGTTCTTTCCTTTGTGAGATTGGAGAAAGCAAATGAGATTTTGGGCGCTGCATGCTTGATGTCATTCTGCCCAAGATAATCCAAGCACCGGGACCTCTTGCTAGGAAGTGAAAGGGAGAATTATTTTGGAAATTTATTTTATTTTGTGCTGAAGTGTTGGTGCAAGCAGTATGGAGGACAACTGGTTTGTGGTCTGAAGCCAAACCTGGAGCACTGCCTAGGAATAGGGCATTCATGGATGGGCTAAAGCATCACTCAGCCTTTAGGTAGGTCCATACAACATGACTTTCATCAACTCTTTTAGGTGGGCATAACCATGGGCAAGCTGAAAAACAGGGAAAAGCCAGACCATCAGTGGCACAACTGGCTGTGGTCCTGCTTTCTGCATGCCTGAGCCCTGCACGCTGGCTTGATGCACCTGCAGTGGGGCAGAGATGATCAGAGATGGTTGACCAGAGATACTGGGATGCAGCCACTGCTCTGAGCTCTCCCACCCAGCAGGAGCACAGAGCCTCCAGCTCCTTTTCATGGCAAGAAAGACATGGCCCTTCAGCCTTGAGGGTAGTGACTTGCCAGTTTTTCCAGCTGTGAGAAACCTGGATCTACTTCGGATCAGGTCTTTCCTCCGTATCTCTGCTTGGCTGCCCACTGTAGAGCGCCTCGTGCTACATGGGTGCTACAGGCACCATCTGGGGGCTGTAGACCCTCCAAGCCCCTGGTTTTGTTGGAAAGCAGGGAAAATGTTGCTCATGGGACAACCAGCCACGTTCCTCCACCAGCTGCGAGCCCTTCTTACGTACGACATGCTGCCAGGCTGTTTCCCCATGGATTGAAAGCAACAAACCTGTGCTTCAACCTCCAGCTCCTCCTCGCAACCCTAAGAAGTGGCTTCTTCCAGGTACCCAGCCTTGCACATCAGAGAGAGATGGTTCAGGGCAGCACTTGTGGTTTCCATCTGCTGAGCTTTCACAAAGCCGGTTCGCAGTCACGTGGTGGAAGCCCTGAGCACTGGTTACATCAGCTTCAAAGGAGGAAGCACTCTGATGTGATTTGGTCTTCTGAAGGGAAGGATCGCAATCGCTTTTACTTCATCGGCCGCACACACGCACAGCACTGGCTCAAGTCAGATGCAAATTCCCTCTTCATAGAGACCTTCTTCATGTCTCCGTGCTTTGTCCTGGGTGATTGCATGTCAGATAGTGTTTGAAGAGCTGCAGGAAGGGACTAACTTTCCTCTTTATACGGAAGGGATGAGGCTGCTGTTTTCAGGCTGATAGGATTCAGCAAAGCTTTAAAGCAGCAGCTTACACCCAGATTTACTAGGGAAACCCCTGAGGTCCTGAGCACAAAATATGCCTTGAACTGTGGTGGCTTCGATGAGACTTACGCCTTTGAGATTTACATGTACCCAGATGCATTAGCATAAATTAATTCTGCTTAAGCACCTTGCTAAATTGGGACCTGTTAAGCCATCCATGCAGATAGGGAGAGCCTGGGGGGTTTTCCAACCTCCTGTCATGATTCCGGCTGTAACAACCCACCCATCCAAGCCTGCTTCTCCCAGAAAGAAAACCACTTTTTGAGACCCTCTCCTGAGAAAACAGAATTGGCAGGGCTTGGCCACACTGCTCCTCTCCCTCCCTCCCTGCAGGCTGGGCAGTTTTTGTGGCTCCTTGCGAAAGGGACCGCGAAGTCGCCATTAAAACATCTAATGAGGCCCCTGGGACATCTCCCTTTGGTTTCATGGGTGCAGCCCTCCAAAGGTGGCTGTTCCCAGTCTCTTAACTGCAACTTGATTCTGCTCCCACATCAAAGCAGATGGTGGATTTGTGGGGACCAGGGTAGAGATGATGGTCTGGGCTCCTTCCATCGCCACTGGGCACCTTGCTTTCCTCCCCGTAACCTTGCTCCACAGCAGATGTTCACCCTCAGCCTGGCTTGTCCCTGGCCATTACATAGCTTTTATGCCGCTTTGGGGCAGAAAGATGGACAAGATAATTCCTGAGGTTCCTTCCAGGTGGTTCCTGGAGCATTGGTGGTCACTGCCCATCTACACCATCTGCATTTGCAGTGCTTCCACATAAGACCTTGCCAAAACCTTTAGCCTCCCTCTGCGGTCTTTCTGCTGGACGATAATAAACTGTGGGTGACCAATGTTGGTCATATCACCGGTATCGGTGGGAAGATGTTGGGCTATCATGGCAGTACCCAAGCAGAAGAGAGTATAGCTCCCAAAGGTGATGTCTCATGCAAGGAACATGGAGAGCTACCTACTAGCCAGAGCGGGACGGCTGCCCTGCCTGTGTCCACCATGATGGACCAGCCATGCATGGTGCCCTGATGGCAAATCCAGCTGCTTCATTCAAGGAAACTTTGTCATATTCTGGGCAGTTCTTTATTCGTGCGATGGAAAGCCTGGGCGTTGGATGCAGAGCTGCACGCGCCTTTCAGACAGAGCTTCTGTGACTGCTGGATGTTGGGCTGTGGTTCCAGCAGCAGCACAAGGCAACCTGTTTGGATGTTTAAAATCTCTGTTTTGGTGGTGTTACCAGGTGACCTAAGCCAAGAAACTCTCTTTCATAGTTCTTATTTACCTTCTTATTTTGCAAGAGGCAAATAGGTTTCGTACCAAACACCACGGGTGCAACGTTCCTCTTTTGCATAGGAATTTGTAAGGCACTTTTTGCATCATCTGACTAACTTTGCACTAACACACGGGGCCCGATGGACTATTAGGGCTCTGAGTAATGGGGTGGAATTGGTGTGGTGGTGTCACGATGAAAGCACAACAGCCAGGACAAAGAATTTGGAATTGCCACTGCAGAAGCAGAGCAACTGCGTGCTGAAGGAAGGGTGCGAGGTTTCCACTGGAAATGTTTCTCTGGGGAAACGGGGGGCAATCACTGTAAAAAGCAGCCATGAGAGAACCACATCAGATTTTGAGGTTGGAAATACTGCTGTGCTGGTTCACAGGACAGTTGTCTCTCCTCTTCTGTGATAGACTTTTTGAACCAGAAAGCATGTTCCTTCATGCACAAAGCCAGCCCAGGACTCCAGAGATGCCCTCCAGCAGCTGAGTGAAAGGGGAGAGTGTGGGAGGAGGGAAATTCAGCCCCTGAATTTCAACTAGTTCCCATCGATAGGTCTGTAAATCTGTGTGTGTGCACATGAGTGTATTCAGAATAACACCCATAGAAAGTTGCTGTTCAGTGTGTGGTTAATGTAGTAGAGTTAATTTTGCAAACAGGTTTCTTAAAAAAAAAAAAAGTGACGTAGAGGCAATGCACAAATCTTGCGTGCAGTTTATTGGCAGAAGAGCAAAGAAGACGGAGCTCGTATCAGCAATACAATCTCTGTGCACCATGTTAACTTAAAAAGCATCACACTGCAGAGGGGGACAAGGAGAGGTGTTCAGCAGAGAGCAAACCCTATTACCGGCCTTGTAAAAATGACTTGCCAGGCAAGATAACGTGGGCGAATAAACACACTTCAAGCGTGGGAGCCCTCTTACCTGAACTCAGCTCCCTAAAAACTGGTCACCAGGTTGAAGCTAGAGGCATGGGCTCCATGAATAGTCAATGAGAGAGGTTGGCGTTATCAAGCAAAAGCTTATTTTCTAAAGTCACCCATGCAAGAGAACCTCTGTCGTGCTTTGTAGGGCCATGGGGGCATGATCCAAGAGAAGAGGTGGTATCTATGCAGCTACCAGCCTCAGCAAAATAAAAGGCCAAACACAAACCAGGAGAAGTAACAATGCTGCGTTTATGAGCACCTATTCATTAAGCTTTCCAGATGGACACTCAGATTAAGGAGATTACAGAAGGTACAGCTTTGAGAGGACATACCTATTACCTTAATGAACGGTTGGAGTAGCTTCTGTGATTCATTTTGCCACCAACACGCAAAAACCCTGCGATGTGTCACGCCAGAGGTGGTGGCGCAGTGCATAAGCTCTGTGTTATGGTCAGCTCCACTGGGTTAACCAGAGATAAAGAGCAGGATTTGTCCCAGAGGAATGTGCAACAAATTTCTATCCATCACAGCCCTAATACACCTGCTCCAGAGCAACCTAGAGCCCCAGCGCTGGCTGCCCTGGAGAGCAGCCAGTGAAACATGGGGCACCACCGTCTTTATTTCCCCAGCTCAGCAAGCCTACGGGGTTGTAACCTCCATTTCTGAATTGCTAGCAAACCACACATTCGGGGAGATAAAGGCAAGCAATGGTAATGATTATACCTCTGCACTGGTAATCCCTACTCCCAAAGCTGAACGCTTCACCGCCACAGCCGTGTCCTGCAGCGTGCAAGACCACTCTCTGTGCCTTCAGAGAAGCCAAGTCAAGCTTTGATTTCACCGTGTTTCTGAGATTCCTTCACTTCTTGACCTAAATCTCCTGTTTCCGTGGCCAGAAATGTACCCATACTGAGTTTGAAATCCAGCTGAGACACTGTCACCATCCGTTGCACCAGACTTGGGAACCTGTGCTGCAAGAAAACCCAGTGCTCAGTAACTGGAAGAGAAAGCCAGAAACAGCGCAGGGAAATGGAGAAGAGGAAATCTTCCTGTGAATCGTACACTTTTCATAGCCGTGCCAGCAGGACGCCCTCGCCATGCTCTGCTGGAGGATAAACAGAAATATATTATTAGACAAATCTGCAACTTTCAGAAGAAACTGTACTGAGTGGGAACTTAAAAATTCACAATTTTGTTTAACAGCTCCTCCTAACTCTGCACCCGGGTGATCCTGTGTGAATCAGGCACCCATCTTCCTCCTCCACTCAGGGCGGGTGCCCATGCTGAGGAGATTCATTTGGGGAACTCCGGTGTAATTTCTTGAAGGAACATCCATGCATCGGTGTGTTGCCTTGTTATTCTCTTTGTTCTTGTTATTATGTGGTTGCTTTTTCTCCTTCGGTATCCCATGGGGTAATCCACCTGCTGGGCGCTGCGTGTGATACCACAGAGTGTTAAGCACCTGCCTCTCTTGTTCTCCTTCCAGAAATGTGGAAATCTCAATGACCAAAACCAGCTTGGTGTTCAAGACACCCTAATAATTGCACACCTGGCCTCCCAGCTCCTCCTTGGCTTAACGTAGAGAGCATTTCATGTTTTTTCTCTCAGGCGTTCTTGCAAAGGCTGTCACCACGCTGCTCAGCATCGCAAAGACCTGTCTGCAGACAGGCTACCTGCCAAAGGACAGACGGGTGGCTTTACTTTCCCTTTAATTACCAAGTATGACAACTGTGGCTTCATTGTCCTCATTTCAATTAAGGGCCGACAAACACCCAAGGCACACTGTCCCCACAGCGTCATACTCCCTTTGAGGGATTTCTTTCAAGTTACTCCAAGAGTATACGATAAAGAGAACCAGTTGCTTCTGCGATTGCTACTGGCTTTGGCATAATTGCCAGTTGCTCTGCAGAGGTTTAGCACCTCCTTCCCACCCAAAACCCTTCATCACTGTCACAAGCAGAGCACTGCGGGGCAAGCTCATGGTCTCATGGCCAAAGCCGGAGGTCTCAGATGCTGAGTGTTCAGACCCTGTTTCTCAGTTGCACTGAATCCTCTCTGCTTGACCCCAGAACTGAAAGAGCACCTTGAAATGTAAAAGGGTTTTATGCTTTACCCTTCCACCTGCCTGCTTTCTTCACTTACTAACACTGTTAATTTAATTGCTGTTGTACGAAATAGCTCATTTCAAGAAAGCCAGCAGAGATCCTCTTTAATGCGCTCCCCTAGGTTAACATTTAGGCTCCTCCAGAGCTGGGGGTTGCACTTCTGCAATGGCATTCAGTAGCTGATGTGCCCTTCATTTATAGCACAAAGCCTTGGTGTCTGCTCTGAGCTCTGTTGGGTGCTGGGGTTTCTGGTGGGGCATATCTCCCATCGCTGTCCGCTTTCACAGTGACGGAGGTGTTGCAAAAAGGTGCCTAAAGGTTGCAAAAAAAGATGCAGTCCAGAGCTATTCCCCCTCATTTGCATCACTTCTAGGGAAACACAGAACTAATTGCATAATGGGAGTCTTCATCCTGCAGCTAAAATCTGACCTGGAGTGATTCACCACTGAGGAATATATGGAGCCTCCTTTAATCCTGAAAAAGTATGAGCCCACCGACTGAGCTGGGCCATGGTCAATGAGCACAGGGTAGAGACAATGGATTCCCCATGTAAGGACCACCTGAACCCTGAAGAATATCAGTGGGGTTTTTGTTCCCATACGCAACCAGCACATAAGCCCTATTAGTGAATATGTTGGATAAGTAGACGGTCCAGCTCCAAAACCCAGCTCTGTCTACGCTAAACTGGGCTGTGCTAAAGATGAGGGTGTTTCCAGGAAAAAAAAAACATAACCTGCATTTCCCTGTGGACAGAAAGGGAGGAATTGCTACCTCTTCAAACACACACCTCAGCAATTCCAGCTCCTGCCTCAACAAATCCGCCTTGCCCCGCAGCTCTGCCACGGCACAGCGTGTACCATCCAGCCCTCGGGAGCCGACATGGGACCAGCCGCATGCAGACACTGAGCAGTTCACAGTGGGTTTGCATGGCTGGTTTGGGTCTGGGTTCCCTTCATTTATTCCAAGAAGATTTGCAGATCATGTTGTCTGTGGTTGGGCGTTTCCATGAGCCACCTCAGTGACACAAGCCTAGAACGAGTGGAGAAAGAAGGTTAAATCTGCTGGTTGGTGTTTTGAGAAGAGTAGACCTCCAGAAAGGTTTTATTGATATAAAACAGAAACCCTGAAATCCTGACCAAAGCCAGAAAAAACCTCTTGGGGGCAGCCAGGTCAGAATTTACCCAGATGTTTTGTTTGGCCATCAAACAGAAAGGTCCAAAATTCACCTTGTCCTAGTGCAGCTGAGTTGAAGCATCCAAAGAAAACTGAGGGGCTTCCATTAAAATCACCTTAAAAGGAAAGAAATTGGATTAAGCAGAGGTGAGAAAGATCCAGCACAATCCTGTGTTGTGCCCAAGGAGGTGGAGAATCCTCTACTCACACGCTAAGCCTGGACCACAAGCCCAGAATATCTTGCTCCTACCCTGGTCCATCCCTTCTCAAGTGAGATCTGTGACTAAAAGCTTCCCTTTCCCGCCCGTTAGTAGCATTGACCACATCACAGGAAACAACTTGCTTTTGAATAGAATGTGGATTGTGGAGCCGTCTGGCTGCAAGGAATGACCGTTTGCAGGAGGAACTAATTACTGGCTAATTTCTTACCTGTACTTATCCACAGTCTGCTTTGTGGCAGGCTCTCTGGGTATCGCTTGTTCCCACCCGCCGTGCAAAGTGTCTGTCCGCTTCCTCAGGCTGCAGATGCAGGGTGAAAGCACAGCCTCGGAGCTCCCATCTGTGTAGCCATGAGACACCCCACCCGGCTGCCTACCCTGTGTGCTCGTAGCAATAATAATGCAGCAACAATTATAATAAATGGCATCTTCTTTAAAGAGCAGGAAGCGACGTATCAGGAAGGCGGCTGGGCCATCACGTTTTGTCCACGGGTCAGAAAGGGAAATAAACCCACTGTGCTTTCTGGGTGCTTGGACTGGGTTTGCATGGCAAGGGTTTGGTAGCAGGGGGGGGGGGGCTTCAGGGGTGGCTTCTGTGAGAAGATGCCAGAAGCTTTCCCTGTGTCCGATAGAGCCAACGCCAGATGGCTCCAAGGCGGCACCGCCGCTGGCCAAGCCCATCAGCGATGGTGGTAGCATCTCTGGGATAACGTATTTGAGAAGGGAAAAGAAACAAACCCTGCTGCGGAATGGTATCCAGAGAGAGAGGAGTGAGGGGAGCAGCCCTGCATACCCCCAGGTCAGGGAAGGAGGAGGGGGAGACTCCGGAGCAATTCCCCTGCAGCCCATGATGAAGACCACAGTGAGGCAGGCTGTGCCCCTGTAGCCCAGGGCAGCCCACGGGGGGAGCGGATCTCCACCTGCAGCCTGGGGAGGACCCCACGCTGGAGCAGGGGGGGCGCTCAAAGGAGGCTGTGACCCCACGGGAAGCCCGCGCTAGAGCAGGCAGTTCGTGGAGGACTGTCTGCCGTGGGGGGACCCCAGGCTGGAGCAGGGGAGGAGTGTGAGGAGCCCTGCCCTGGGGAGGAAGGAGCGGCAGGGACAGTGTGTGATGAACTGACCCCAAATCCCATTCCCCGTCCCCTTGTGCTGCTTGGGGGGAGGAGGGAAAGAATCTGGGAATGAAGTTAAGCCCAGGAAGAAGAGGTGTGGGGGGGGAAGGTGTTTTAAGATTCAGGGGGTTTTATCCTCCCCTACTCTGATTTGCCTGGTAATAAATTAAGCTTAAATCTGTTTTGCCCATGTTGGTAACTGGCGAATGGTCTCCCCCATCCTTACCTCGACCCACCAGCCTTTCGTTATATTTTCTCTCCCCAGTCCTGCTG
>NW_009258623.1:338795-346819 GCF_000687185.1 Egretta garzetta
AGCGCACGGAGGACTGGCTGCCATGGGAGGGACCCCAGGCTGGAGCAGGGAGGAGTGTGAGGAGTCCTTCCTTGGAGAGGAAGGAGCAGTAGAGGCAGTGTGTGATGGACTGACCCCAACCCGCATTCCCTGCCTCCCTGAGCCTCTCAGGGGGAGGAAAGAGAGAAAATCAGGAGTGAAGTTAAGCCTGGGAAGAAGGGAGGGGTGGGGAGAAGGTGTTTTAAGATTCAGGTTTGTTTGGTTTTTTTTATTCTCTCCTACTCTGATTTGACTGGTAATACATTAAACTGAATTCCCCAAGTTGAGGGGTTTTTTTGCTCATGATGGTAACTGGTGAATGATCTCTGTGTCCTTATCTCAACCCACTAGGCTTTCATTATGTATTTCTGCCCCTGTCCTTCTGAAGAGGGGAGTGATAGGGCGGCTTTGGTGGGCACCTGGTGTCCAGCCAGGGTCACCCTGTCACGGTGCTGGACACGTAGCTTGAAAATTGGATATCTGAAACAAAGGGAAAAAAAAAAACAAAAAGGCAAATGATCCCTGATAATAATCCCCTGAGTAATGGTAAAAAATGCAATAAATCTACATCTGCCTCATCAGACCACAAAAATGCAACTTCGCTCCTCCAGGACTGTCACGGTGCTGGACACGTAGCTTGAAAATTGGATATCTGAAACAAAGGGAAAAAAAAAAACAAAAAGGCAAATGATCCCTGATAATAATCCCCTGAGTAATGGTAAAAAATGCAATAAATCTACATCTGCCTCATCAGACCACAAAAATGCAACTTCGCTCCCCCAGGAAATTCTGACCTTGTTAAATGTTTTTTTAACACCTAGGATAAAAAGCTGAAATTAAAACAAGTTGATTTTTTTTTTTTAAGTAGGGTATTCCAAACCATAGCTTTCTGATGTGGCTGGGGCCTTCCCAGTTTGGCTTTGCAAGGAAATCACCACAGAATGAAACAAAAATTCCTTCTCCTTCCTTATCAGCAAAGCAGGCAGATTAGCTCCTGAGATTTCTTTATCTACGTATTTCATAGTCCCAGGTGATTCCGCCCCAGACCTGTACCATGGTTGGGAGCTTTCATCTATGCTGATGCGCAGAACGAGTGGGACGGGGATCACCATCACCATGATTCATCCTGAAAGCTCTTCTGCTGCTATAAACTCCAAACCTTCTGTAGCCACCAGGGTTCCTGCAGCCTCTGAGATCTTTAAAGCCAATCTGTGGTATGCACCTCCCCATCTTGGGCTGCCCTTGCTGCATCCTGTGTGTGGCCCACCACCAAGGTCTCCATAGCCTTGCACACAGACCAAAGGTGGTTCTTGTTCCAGCAAAGCTGGTCAAATTTCTTGCTGTTGCTACTGATTCAAAGGCTGGATGAGTTTGAAGCCTTTTCAGCTCACAAGCAGCAGAAAAGGCAAAAGCAAAGACCCATTGTCAAATGTTAGACTGCAGAGGTTGCATCTTCAGCTCCTTCCAGGTAGGGAGAGAAGAAAAAGGCACCTTCCCTGCAGACGTCGGGCCTGGTTGGATGAGATAAATGTCTTCGAGCCTGCGTGGTTTGGCCAGTGGTAACTGGTATCTGGTTTTGACATGAAAAAACCATTATAGTAACTATTACACGCGCTCCGAGAATAATGAGCAAATGGAAATGCTCAAATGGCAATCTTGGCTCGGAGAACGTTTCCTTATTTAATGTATTCCACAGGGGTTAATTACCAGTTCGAATATTTACTGCCAAGTGTGTTCTTTGAGTTGATTGCTGTGGTTGCGCCGTCTCTTCTGCCTCGCACTGCAGGGACATGCTGTGGAGATTACTTTCTTGGAGATCACTTTCTCTCTGTTCCTGTCAGAGTCCCACCTCTTCCTCCTCTTCCCACGTTCTTGTCTTGGTGCATTTGGTGCAGAGATATGCTTTAGGAGAAGGTGAGTCACCCTTTCTAGTCTATAATTTGAGTTCAGGTGAGTGGGTCAGTGTGATAAGGCTGTCTTTTTTTCAAGGTGAATTTACAGCAGAAGCGTTCCACCCTGGACAGGATGGTTAACATGGAAAATGCTGGTTAAGAAGGGTGATGACATATTTGGAGCAGGTTGCCCGACACAGGAGTAGTCTCACCCCTGTCTTGATGCTGCTCTTCTTGCAATACACCCAAGACATGCTTGGGTTTTGGAGGGGGCACCCCTCCAAGCTGCCCATCTGTCCCCATGGATGATGGAGGAGACCTGGACCATGTGCTTAGTCCAGATGGGTTTGCTTCTTCCCACTTTCTTCTTCATCTCCTTGGCTGTGGTGGGCTTTGGCTTGGAGTGCTTTCATTGGTCAGCCAAAACATCAGAACCAAAATATTTTAGAGACTAAAATCCCGGAATGATGGTTTTAAATTATTAATATTTTTTACTAAAAGACCTGAATGGAAGCATTTCTCAATTATCAAAAGGTTTTCTCTGGTTATTTTTAACTGGCAGAAAATCCAGTTCCCCAACTCAAACTCCTGTTTCTTTAAGGTAATTTCTATTAGAAAGAAAGCAAAAAAGTAGTCAAAGCAATCCTCAAATTTAAAAAAAAACAAAACAGGGGAAGGAAAAATAGCACTCACTTCCCAGGAGGTGTTCCTGAGCTTGTCATACAAGCTGTAATGAATAGTTTGAAAACCATATGACACAAACCTTTTCCTTTTGCTACTGCGACAGAAGTCATAAGAGCTAGCCCGTTCAGCTGTAGCCGTAGAGAAAAAAATAAATGCAGCCTTCGTTTTCCTCTTTGGTTTGCTAAAATTACGGCCAAGAATATTTGGGTGTTGGCTCAAACATGAGGAGGAAAGGAGCTGCCCTTGTTTTGGGAGAGGTAGTATCATCTCCCTTTCTTCTCTCTATTATTCAGTCTACTGAAAGATAATTATTCTCCCACTGAAATTAGGCAGTCGCCTACTGCTTCCTCGGTTGGGATGGGAGACGTCACCCTTGCTAATGTTAGGAAGCTATTTTAGACTCCTGTCTGCTCTTCACCCCTGAAGCAAGAGAATGAGGCGCTGCAGCTGACAGCCCAGGCTTGTGTCTTCTCTTATCTGGGGACACCTTGGTGTCCCAACTTTAATGGTCAGGAGGGGAAGGCTCTGGAAAACCTAGGGCTTGGTGGGCTTTCACCCCTTCAAGGCTGGGAGCGTCATGCAAAGCCAGTTCCTGTTTTGCCAGGCCATGGAGGGAGAGCAAGCAAAGGCAAGACCAACTGGTTGAGTCAAGCAGCAGCAGCTGCTGAGGACTAACCCCAGGTCCCAATGCTGTGGCTTTCTCTACCTCCTCTTTCTCAAGCAACTGTCTTTTTTAGCAACAGCAAAACCCAACAAAAAGTGGCCTCTGAAACAAAGCCAAGCCGAGTCGTTCTGGCTATGGATTGTGAAGGGATGGCCGTGCCTCCTCATAGCCACAAGGAAGACCCAAACTTGGAGCCACAGTGGTTCCTGGACAGACATCCTGTGCATGCCACCTGGCTGTGGCCCAGAGTGACGTCCTGAAACCGCACAGGGAATCGGTGGCATTGAGGCAATTTCCTGGAGCTGCCTAATGGGCTCAGCAGGGACTCCAGGCATCGCGCTTGCCTTCTTTCCAGATTACATTTGCAAGTGGTGAACACATTGAGCTCAGATGCAAAACTACCCACCTAGATGGGCTCCAGTTCATCTAATTGCAGCCACTTTCAAGGTTTGCTAAACTGCTGAACTGGGTTTCCTCGTTTGAGAGAGGGGCTCGGGTGGAGGAGTGTCCACCTCACCTAACCGGTCGGGCATGCAGATGGTCACAGTTAGATGAGGCAGTTTCTGCTCTTAGCATAGAAATGACATCTCATGCCCTTCCCCAAAGGTGCTTATCTTCTTCCTTGCGTCAGTCTTTAATATGCACTTTCTTTAGCTTGCCATTTAAATTTTGCCCTGTGAGAGCGGGGAGATTAGTGGTGCTGTGTGACCTGTAATTCTTCATGGGCTTGGAGATGGGGAGAAATTCACTGTGATAATAGCGTCTGCAAATCCAGCGGATGATGAGTGGGGTGTATTTGTCTGAGTACATGCAGGCGTCTCACATGGTGATGTCTCCATTTGTGCTAATACCCCTGCCCCAGGCTGCCTGCAGAGCCAGGAGGGATCTAGTTGACGCAGTGAGTAGAGTCTAGAGTTCGATGCATTTCGTATGGAATTAGGTGCCTGTGTTTGGTCGGGTGAATCACCCCATGGAAATGTTGGTTTCTTTCCATGAAATGAGCCCCCAGCGACCAGCTCTACATGTTGAGCCCTACATGGGAGACCTCAAAACTAAGGCAAAGTCAATCCCACCTCATTAAGGCCAAGAGATCTCATAATTCATCCCTTTGCCAAGTCATACAGGGTAAATGTCACACTTTGTCAGCCCCAATGCCACTGAAGCAAAGGTTTTTATGCCTGAAATACAGATGACTTTGGCAGAGCACAGCCCTGATCACAAGCCCATTGAGCCCAGAAGGTCAGCGTTGGCATCTATCGTCATTCAACTGCCATGACATGGAAAGGTCAAACAAATAGGTTGTTCTGAGGTTGCAGTGATGAGTGAAGCTACAGGCTGGCAACCTTGTCACAGAGGGTGTCTTACAGTGCTCAGAACTCTTTTGGGGATTTCTGGCGATCTTTGATGTCAGTTGTTACTTGGACTATAAAATATCTTACAGGCCATGCGCTATAAGGATGTAAATGAAACAGGGTAAACACCATTGGACTCTTCCGGCATCTGAGCCCCACCATGCTCCAAACTGCCTGAAGAGAATCAGGTCCTTTCCTTCCGATCAGGCCCGGTTTGGTCCTTTCTTCCCCCCATAGATGTGAAAGAGCACTTCACCCATTTTGTCATTTCTTTAAATACTTTCTATGGAAAAATTCAGTGACAAACGGTGTACTTTCAATGCAGTTTATTGAAAGCGCAGTGAAAAGCTGGGAAGTTCGAGCGGTCAATGAAAGAAGCTCTGTTTGCATGAGTACGAGATGTCAACTCAGAAGATTTATGCACCATTAACTTCCCTTGGCATTTTGGGGGTGGGGATGGGGGGGGTGAGCTCTTCTAAAGATCAGCACGCTTTGAACTAGCCACCCCTAACATGCAGAAGCAAATGGAAGTACTACATGGTCATCCGTAAGCAAATGCCACAAAAAGCCGGTGACTGCGGCCTAACTAGCAGGTGCTTTGAAAGTTGAAATTGCCTTGCTTAAAATTGCAGCTCAAATTTGCAGCTCGGGGTTTCTTCTTTGACAAAAAAAAAAGGAAAAAAAAGAAAAAAAAAGGGAGCGTGCTCTTTGCAGCGCCTCCTGGGAAAGTTAAATCATAGCTCTCTTTTCTGAAATGCTTTGGGAAGAGCTGGAAGAAGAAGAGGTGTCTTTTAAGGAGGAGCATTGTTAATTAATCTGCTCGTTTATGGGAGAAACCAGAGGGAGAAGGCAGCGCAACAAGCAAACCCTTAAAGCTGTGGTAATCTAGGCAGTATAAACTCAGAGAGATAATACTGTGTTGAGCACCTGCTGGAGAAGCTTGCTAGATGTGTCTCTAGGGTTGGGGACTCTGAAAACCTAACTTGGTGGGGTACGTACCCAATGCTAACGAATGTGGGAATGGGCTTGGTGACAAATGTTGCTGCTAGCGGGCAGAGAAACTATCCTGCATCATTTCAGTCGTAGGGGCTGCGCGTTGAAACGTTGCCCTCCGACGTTGCTGGCTGTGCCACCACACCAGCTGATGACCCTATGGAACAACGCATGGGTCTCTGACAACCCCGTAGTTCCCCACCACACCGTTGTTGCACCCTACAACTTCAGGGCTGTTTGCAACGACGACAGGAGAGCCCCCCAGCTGCCTGATGACGCAGCCTTGGTTTCCGAAGCTGACCACCCCACCAGCCTGGCAAGCCCCCATCCTAGCATTCAAGCCCCCGTTTCCCGTGCTGATGACAGTGCGGGCTGGGTACCCCCCACTCCGAGAGCTGAATCCCCCATTTTTGCAGCTGACCCCTCCGGCTTGGCAATACACCTCTGGGACACACTGCTTGGCCACTGAGCTAATGACTCTCTTGGGGTGGATCCCAGCACTCCGGGAGCTGAATCCTCCATTCTGGGAGCTGTGTCGTCCGGACCGTCTCCCCAGGGAGCCGTAGCCACACGCAGCCCCATTCGCGGCCAGCATCCCGCAGTCATCGGGGATATTGTAGCCACTGCTGACCACAGCTGCAAGACAGCCCACAGGATTCATTAGAGAGGAAAAGTGGAAGACTTTGACAAGACAAATTCTTTCATGAGTGACAGAACCGACCAAACCTGGTTTCCTCTAGGTTTGTCCAACGCATCCGAGCCCCTGCTCCTTCCAGCTTCTCCCCCGTGTTCCAACACATCCCCTCACAGATCCTCCCGGTTCCCATGTTGCCCATCTGGCTGGTGGCATGTTCTTTCCCAGGTTCAATGCAGACTGGTGCATTGCCTGGCGGGTTCGCCAGGACAGCTCGCTGATGCCCCCAAGAGCAGAAAAGGGTCATGAATTTGACCTTTTCTCCCTCCATCCAAAAGCTGAATGTTTTTTAATTATTTTTTTTTAAATTCAGAGGTATTTGAGATTTCTGGGACTAAACCTTCAACATCAGCCTGAGCTGAAATAGGAAAGGGAGGCAGAGGGAGCTGGGGCAGACAGATAGTGCTACTCCATAAACTGCCTTTGCTAAAATAAGAAACCCTCATGACTGAAAATCTTCAGGTTACTTACACACGCTCACCGGGTTCCCCACACATATCCTGTTAGGGGAGAGAAGAGAAATGCCTGTTACCCTCTTAACCAGTTGCACACGCATCAAGAAACCTGACGTCACTTGTGACTTCCAGCCATACATCCAGCCCACTTAATCCCTTGTTGTAACACGTCTGACTGTCCCTAGGACAGGAATCCACAAGGGTGGCCTGTACGGCCTCCAGCCATCTCTCCAGCCCCAGTTTCTGTGAGCCTGGGAGGATCCTGGAGCTGCAAAATTCACCTGGGAGCTGGAATGGTTCTGGCCTCTGATATGTAGGAGAAAAGGGACAAGGTCTCTGTCACCCACCTGCTCTCTTCACCCTCCAGTAGAGTCTTATACGTTGCAATCTCAATATCCAGGGCTAGCTTGACATTCAGCAGCTCCTGGTAATCCCTCAGCATGCAAGCCAGCTCATCCTTGGCCTTCTGGAGGGCATTCTGCAGCTCAACGTGCTTCTCCCGGGCATCTTTCAGGGCGCAGTCCCCACGCTGCTCAACATCACAAATGGAGGTTTGCAGGCAGGAGACCTGTCAGAGGGGAGGATAACAGTGCAGGTGTCTTCAAGGCTTCATTTTCTAATTCCTGGACATTCTGGGTTTGGATTAATGTGCTCTTCCAATTGCAAACAGAGAAAAAAACCACCAGTGCCCCCTCTTTCTATCCACTTTGCAACTATACACTTCCCAACTACAGCCTAGAGCAGGTTTTAAGTCTACTAAAGGCCAACGCGTTATCTTCCCCCATATCTGAGCGGTCCTTCAAGACATCGCCCTTTCTGAAATCATTGCCCCTGGGCCTCTCCTACCTGCTTCTTCACGTTCTCAAGTTCACACTGCAGCTTCTGTATCATCCGGGTTAGCTCTGAAATCTCACACTTGTTGCTTTGCAGATCATCACAATACTTTCCTCTCTTATCCTGAAGCTCCTGAAACTGGAATCAAGAAAGAAGATAATCACCAGTTTTGACCTTCAGCTTGTTAAGTTGCCAGGCAAACACCCAGGTTGCTTCTTACTCACCCTGGTTTGGTAGAAAGCATCAACTTCTTCTTTGCTCTTCTGAGCTATTTCTTGGTACCAGCATTCAACGTTCTTGATGATGCTTTCCATGTCCAGGTCTCGGTTGTTGTCCATTTTCACGATGACCGAAGTGTCACATAGCTGGCGATCTACCTGGGCTCGTTCCTACAGGTTGGGGAATGGCTTAGTCAGCTGTTAGCAAGTCTCAGACTTT